>NC_066883.1:21039771-21639771 GCF_022985175.1 Labeo rohita | reverse complement strand
ATTTTTAAAGTATCTTTTCAGTTATTTAAATTATTTAATATTTCTATATTCAGGATATTCTATATTATATTTATAAATCTGATTGCTCTCATGCCACCTCTGAGCCTCATTAAACATATGAAAATACGCTTACAAGCCACTTTTGGGTTCTTCTGTCCCGCCTCTGGAGTACAAATTAATTTTGTTAATACTAACTTCATTTGATTGGTAACTTCTTACTCTACTTGTTCTTATTCTGTTGTTTTAATTAGACATTTTTAAAAGCTTATGAAATACAAATTTTTAAAAAATTGACATAAAAGATGACATACTTTTAATAAAGTTAAAAAATGCCATTAACAAAGGTAAAACCAAATTTCACCTGTAAATCACTTTAAGGAGTCACATATCACCTCGTAACGGGAAAGCTCATTTTTAATCAGATTTTTTGATTATTGATTAGAAGGTGCTCCTAATATTTTGACTGTGCTCCTAAATTTAAGCTAGGAGCACAAATGCTCCTAAAAAGAAAAGTAAGCATAGAACCCTGATTATAAATGTCTTTACTGTCACTTATGATCAATTTAAAGCATAATACTTGCAGTAGAAGTATTCATTTCTTTCAAAAAATAAAAATAAACAGAGCAATTCTAATAGGGTCCTCGCACCGTGGTGCTTGGGCCCTAACTAACACGAAACTTTTCAATAGTTCCATACCAATTGACTCTTCACAAAGACCTGCTCCCTTAGTTACAGTTGCTATGTCCGACAAACAATGCCAGTCTCATACTACACATGTTCTCATGCGGTGTAAAAATACATTGTGGAGCAAAGAGGAAACTGACAACGTGCTCACAGATACGACATAGCAGGTTACCTGTGGTATGAAACAAGGTCTCAGCTTTTAAATTTTGTCATTTTTTAAAGAAATTTAAACAAATACCATTTTGTGGCTCTTTAATATATTTCAGATCGCTGTAGCACCTCAGTTCAAACGGGACGTGAACTGATCGTCTGTTCATATTTACTTAAAGCATGAAATAAACATGAATGACCATCAGAACTATTTTTTCAGGTTTAAGTCTGCTGAAGTTAATCCACTCTCCTGTCCTGATTTGTCTGTCAGACAAAATGGATTCGGCGTTATGATTGGTCAGACTGCTGGTCATCTGTACAGCGAAATTTTTACTAGTTTACATTTTTACCGCAACATGTATATCATCATTCCAACCCTACTGGAGGCCACAAAGCTGTTGAAATCATCCAAGAAAAAAAAAAACATCCATTCCAGACAATAAATCATTATGATTAAGTGCATGGCCTCAAACCACTTCATTAGCCAAACAACTTAGTCTAATGGATAGACTGATGGTCCAATAGCCTTTGCTTTAATTCAGACATAGCGGCTCTCTTCTGTCTGGACTAAAGCCATGCATCATCACCTTCTGAACTATTGATTAAGACGCGGGTGGGAAATTTGAGGAAACGGGAAACTGCTCAAATGTCACCACCCCAGCAGTCTGAGCAGCGCCGTGTCGCAGACACACGTTCCAGCAATAAGAGGCCGGCGCTACGTGCAGCTGCTCCGAGTACTTGTAGCCGCTCTTATCTATTTAGTCTTCAGCACAGGACCAGCTGTGATTGGGGGGTGGGGAGAGCTGATGACATCACTTGGGGGTCTAACTTGTGCTCCAAAGCTTCAGGCTCTCATGCACCCCCAGTCCTGACAGCCAAGAGATAAGACTGTGGCGACAGGACGTCCTGAGAATTATCAGCGAACACGCATACACATTTACGTGTTCACGTGCAGACGTGTGTTCATTATGGCTTCCAGCGATAACCTGAATTTGGATAAATAATAAGTCTGCTTGGTCTCAGGCATGAGAAATGATACCAGGAAGTTGATTAAAATGTACCAATGCAATAACGCACTCAAAAATAGATTCAAAGCATAAGAACCTTATCAAAGTATGCAAATACACAATCAACAACAGCTACAATTGACCTGTGGACTAATAATTACTAAACTTTGAGGAAATTAAAGTGTAGATAATTCATGTTTGTAAATAAGGCGAACACAATAGAGGAAGAGACGGGAAAAACCCGTAGTCAAATACAGAACTTCTATATTAAAGTTTTTGACTATGCAGCGTTTTTGCATATTAAGATTCACAGGGAACAACCACAACTGAGCTATTATGTATTTGGTAAGAGGTTGAATATTTACAGAGGATTTAGAGAATATAATTAAATGGATAACATGAAAATGTTAACTTTGGATAATAAATAGCCAAGCCAAGATAGACTTAAAAGTTTAAGTCATAGAAACATTTCTTTCAGAAAAGCCTGTTTTGCAAGTGGAACTTCTCCTAATGCCACGTCTCCTGAATCACCGAACCTGACGTTCGTACTAAACAATCATTGAAAGGTTTTATAATCTAACATAAAAGTGGAAATTTACAATCTTATGTTGCAAAAACAGGGAGATTCGCTTATGAAGACAATGTGATATGTCACATGTGCACTAACCAAACTACCCAGTGTGAAACTAAACAAATAGGAAGTTGCAAAGTTTTCAAACAGCAAGCATCATCTTGCACTACCAATAATGATAATAAAAAAAACAAAGTCTTCCTTTACATGCACCTCAAAACGTACTAAATTAAACACCATATTTAGCATCGAAGTATCAACAGGATAAGTTTCAAATGAACCCCCTGTGACAGATGCACAGTTTCGCTCATGTATCAGTGTGAACATCACAGGAAGTGTGAGGTCAGTAACCACAACTTTTTTCCATGAACTGCAGCTTTAACTTTTGTATTGTGAGGCAGCAAATTCAACAAAAGAAAACCACTCCGGTAGACAGATGTTCGCATAAACGTTTTAAGTTTTAAAGTTTTACAAGACAAGCAGGTAAAAGATTAAATTCTTAGTATAGTAACTTTGTAAAGCCTAACATATGAAAAATGTTTCTTTGGAATGGAACACTTTATTGCCGAAATATATTTTTTTAATCTAAAAGAGCTCAAAGAAGTTGCATGTGTTTTATGTTTTGTACCATGTTTGATAAATTACTTTTATGGCTCATAGTATGATATAGTGAGAATATGGTTCTCAAACTTAAAGAAAATACCTCAATGTTATCTAAAGGCCTGAACTGAGGAAAAATACGAAATGTGGTGGAGTTGCTGTTATTTATATTTATCTAAATTCTGATGTATAGAAATGTAAATCAATGAAATTTTAATAATAGCACAGCGCAGAGCACTAACATAAAATGCTGAGTTGTAAAACCTTAGTCTATTAAATGTTCATCTTATAATATTAACTAAACAAAAGTTATTCTTACGTTTACGTCGTTTAAAAACAACTTTAAGGTGGACATCATTACAATTTGACAAAGTCTTTTTAGTTGAAAAAATGGAAAGTAGCAGATTGTGTGCAAAAGTTTTGATCATGTTGATCATTCAGAGGTCTTCACATATCAAAAACAGTACTGTAATACAGTTAATCAGGTGTGAAGTAAGGATTGTGTGCCTAGCAGCTACATCCATACCTAATCATAAGGCCAACCCTAATTAAACAGATCTACATTAAATCCCAAAACAACTAGTTTTTGATACAACGGCATATTTAGCTGTCAAAAGCCATGGGATTGGTACACAACAGTTTACATTCCACTTAAAAAACAGAATGCAAGTACATAAAGATAAGAAAAAAAGTTATATGACACTTCCTGTTTATTCAGAAAAAAAAGGAACAAGAGCAGTGGTTGAAAGAGCAAATCAATCCACCAACTGCCCACTATCCACGTCTACACCGAGAAAATGCAATTTAATCAAGTGACTGACCAGCAGCAAGATTTGTAATGTCACATACTGATTGCTTAACCAACTTCGATATTTCCACACTGTTCATTTGAGCATCCTGAAGGGGTCACATTTGAATTGATATGAACAGAAACCTTTCCTAGTCGTCTTACCATATAAACAATATTTACTAGTTAACGAAATGCAACAAGCTATTAAGCTAGCACGACTAGCACAGGACCCTGTACCACATTCACAAGTCCTACTAAGCAAGCTGAGGTGTACGGGTACCGCAAATGACCTACTCTCTAAAACGGACTATTCCCAGAGTGTTTGGCCGGCTGAATATAGTTTATTAGCCTGCAAACCATTCAGCTAATTGCCTTAGCAGAGCTGCCCTGCCATATTGCATTAGGACTCCTCCGTGCAGGCCATCCGGCTAAGCTAACAAGAGACCGAGGCTGCTAGCTACAGCGTCTCTGTCTCTCTGGTTGTATCTATCTTTGGTGTTTTGATTGATAGCCACTCACCTTATCCATGAATTTCCAGCATTTCTCCACCGTCTTTTTGTCCACGGCCCCGGGCTGGTGATGGGAGTGGTGGAGATGATGGTGAGGCTGAAAAGCGTCCTTCATCATGCCAATAAGCCCCCCACCTTTCTTCAGATTTCCTGCCATATTCGGACTCCGGAGTGTTCGTTTCCTAGTCAAAATATAACTGGGATCGGTTACCCCCCGGTGAGGACAGCGCCCGAGTCCGGTTCGGTTCGAGCGAGGGTCCGTCAAGGGGGGGAGAAGCGCTTTATCGATGCAAGACTCCCATTAAATCCCCCGTGCAGGAAACCACCGTTTCACGCTGTATTGTATGCGCTCGGGTAGTGCGGCGGATCCCGTTCAAAATAACGCGTAGAAATAAGTTTTGATGGGTGTCTGGACGTGGAGGAACAACTGCTTTCACATCGACACCCCGTGCGTGATGTTCCCTTTTCCTGCAGCTCTCTCTCTTTCTCTATCTGTGCGCTTCTGCAGAGCGATGTCCGATTCGTTCAACTGAATCGAATCTTTTAAATGAACCAGTTGAATCGGTTCACAAAACTGGTCGGACTGAAAAATAAATCTAGTACGTGCATACTATTGTTCTAAATGACTCACATGAGTGACACATTGAATTACAATAAACACAATCAAAACGTAAACACAATAAACCTATGAATAATCATATGACTTAGAATGCTTTATTCCTTTTTAATCGCCAGTCATATCATAAATATTAAACATTATATTCACGTGCATCAGATACAGTGTAATGCTGCGCTGACCAGATATGTGACCCTGGACCACAAAACCAGTTATAAGGGTTTTTTTTTTTTTTTAAATATGATGTATAAATCATTTATACATCATTGATGTATAGTTTGTTAGGATAGGACAAACATACATCATTTGGCTATTTAGAAAATCTCGAATCTGAGGGTGCAAAAAAATCTAAATATTGAGAAAATCGCCTGTCCAAATGAAGTTCTTAGCAATGGATATTACTAATTGATATATTTACGGTAGGAAATGTACAAAATATCTTAATGAAACATGATCTTTACTTAATATCCTAATGATTTTTGAAAAAAAAAATCTATAATTTTGATAATACAATGTATTTTTGGCTATTGCTAAAATATACCTGTGCTAGTTAAGACTGGTTTTGATCCAGGGTCACATGTAAAAATAAAAAAAAAAGGGGAAAAAAAGCGTAGAAATAAGTTTTGATGGGCTAGTTAAGACTGGTTTTGGTCCAGGGTCACACAAAAAAAATAAAATAAAATAAAACATTTTTTTATTTTTATTAAGAAACAATACGCTTTAAAGAGAGAGAGAAAAAACTAGTCAAAAGTTTTAAAGTTGATGTTTTTGAAACCACCTGTGGATGTCCTGTTAGCGAAGTGACGTACAAAAATAGTTGAATCGGTTCTCTTGAGGGGACGTGTTCGAAAGAACCGATTTGCTAAAATGAGTCGGACTTCCCATCACTACTTTTGCAACGGGAAGTTCAGGCTGAGCAAGTCAAGAGCCCCTGCGAGCAAAGCCTATGAAGGGAAAACGTTTTCACCCCCGTTTATTATAAACCCAGCACAGATCTACACGTCTTTCTCCACATGAGAGTGCAATATTAGTTCGCGAAATTATATCTTATTGAAATAAGACAAATAAACACATTAGGGAAATAAACACCGCCTTCGACCTCCCCCTCCCGTGCTTGTGCGATTGCGCTTCCTGTTCCGCCTGTAAGACCTCGCCCTCTTTCATGTCTCACATTTTCTCCGCCTCCCTCCTCCTACTATGGCGAAAAGCTTGACTAATGAATATTAAATAGGGCACGTAACCGGAGCACTAGGAAGGTTACCAAGCAACGTAAGCACGGCGTAATTAATATTCATGAGCTAAGCAAAGCACTGGGATAAGTAGCGCTTGTGTATTGTACTTTCGCCGCCCTCCGGGTTTTAGAGATTAATTATGCAGATTTTTTTTTTGTCAAATTCCAAGGATTCTGGTCTAATATGTTTTTGTAAGTTCACCGCTGTATGATGCTTGATCATGTTTAATAATTTCAGTTCATAGTCGCTTTACAAATATCCAAAAACTATACTGAAAGAAAAGTAAACACTTGTGAATGAGAGTTGCCTCTACACGTCCTCCACGTCCTATACGTCAAATGAAATCGTGAGATTCTCTTTAAAGCTTCTAAGCGATTCAGAAATATCTGAAAAGACTTTATTGTTCATAAAACAAAACGACGCGCTTAGCAACTAAACACACTTCCAAGCAACCAGCCTGTAACGTAGTGCAATGCGGATACGTAGAACAACTGTAATTGGGATTCTCGAGAGGTGATTGGCTAACGCCTCTCTCTAACCACGCCTACGCTACCAGGCGGCTCTGTATACACAATACAGACACAATGAAACTTTTGCTTCTGGAATCTTTACACCATGCCACCAAAGAAGAAAGGGAAAGGAAACAGCAAAAAGGAAAAGTCCAAAAAGAGCACACCAGAAAAAGGTGTTTTTCCATAAATTACATCATTCATTTTTATAAACACAACATAGTGTAGTATTTACAATGTTATATTTCCTTTTCTTCCTCATCTTACAGATGATGGACTTGCAGAGAAGTATCGGAGAAGTGCCTTAGACGTTGCTGTTTTAAAAGAACATCTTGGTAAGGCGAATGTAATTGTTAAATTGGCCTGTTCTAGGAGTTTAGTCTGTTTGCTGATGTTCATTTCTATTAAAACATTCAGAAAGGAACGTCTTTGCAAATCTTTTCAGCTCTGAGGACTAGTATAACGCGTCAGGCCACTGCAGTGAGAGATGACTTGAAAAGTCAAATCAGAGATCTGGAGCAGGTGCTCAGTCAGGAACGATCAGACATGAAGGACATCACTGCAGGTCTGTAAAGCATATTGCTTTATTCCAGGTTTATTTATATAATGCACCTGCATGAAACAATATGTACTTTGTAATATTAATGTTTTATGCTGTATTGTTTTGGAAATACCTGATGAAAATGAAAGTGCACGTTGCACATGTTGAAGAATGCTACATCTTTGCTTTTTCCAGATACTTAATGTGTCAAAATATTTTACTTTCACTGCCGTTCAAAAGTTTGCGATCAGTAAGATTTTAAATGTTTTTTAAAGTCTCTTATGCTTGTCAAAATTCCATTTATTTGATCAAAAATACAGAAAAAAGTAATATTATTAAATTTAAAATAGCAGTTTTCTATTTTAATAAACGTTAACATGTAATTTATTTCTGTGATGCAAAGTTGAATTTTCATCAGCCGTTATTTCAGTCTTCAGTGTCACATGATCCTTCAGAAATCATGCTAATATGCTGATTTATTTATTGTGCTGCTTCATTTTTGATGCTTTTTTCAGGATTTGATGTATAAAAAGTGAAAAAGAACAGCATTTATTTAAAATAGAAATATTTTCTAACAATATAAGTCTTTACTATCATTTTTTATCAATCTAACACATTCTTGCTGAATAAAAGTATTCATTTCTTTCAAAGAAAGAAAGAAAGAAAAAATGTACTGACCCCAAACTTTGAACAGTAGTGTATGTTTACACAAGATTTCTTGCATTTTTTAATTCATCAAAGAATCCTGAAATATCACAGGATCCAAAACAAAGGATCATGTGACACTAAAGACTGAAGTAATGATCCTGAAAATTCAGCTTTGCATCACAGTAATAAATTCTATTTTAAAGTACATTAAAATAGAAAACCACTTTTTTGAATTGCAATAATATTTCACAATATTATACATAATATTACTCTTTTTCCCCCGTATTTTAATCAGTGAACGTAGCCTTAATGAGCAGAAAATACATGAAAACAGTAATATTGTGAAATATTATTACAACTACTGTCTTAACTTTATTATAACCTACAAAGGTTTTCTATTTTAATATAATATAAAATGTCATTTCAAAAATTTCAGCAGCCATTACTGCAGTGTCACATCATCCTTCAGAAATTATTTTAATATGCTGAATAGTGTTCAACAACCATTTTTATAATTGTATTATTATCAATGTTGAAAATTCTTTTTTTTCATTAGAACAGCGCTTCTGATTAATTTAATGCATTCTTGCTGAATAAAAGTGTTAGTTTTTTCAACAATCATTCTAACATGCTGATTTATTGTTCAAGAAACATTTCATATTATTGTCAATGTTGGAAATAGTTTAATATTTAAATTTGTAAACTATTTTTTCAGGATTGTTTGCTTTTATTTGAAATGGAAATCTTTTATAGATTTTAACATAACATAACATTACAAATGTCATTATGTGACTTATGTAATGTATGTTTTATTAAAAAGTTTTAAGTATAATTGATATAATTGATTTCTAAAACAATATGTATTGTATTTTACTCTTGATTTCAGATCTCAACCGTCAGTATAAGTCTATGGAAACAGACCTGCAGGCTAAAGTGAACGGGCTTGAAGTGAGTGTAGACTTGCTTGAAACGCAGCTCGGTAAGTCCAGGCATTAACACATTCAAATTCTCGTGCTTATCATATTAAGTGTGTGTTTTAACCAAACAACATGTCATGCTCTCCAATGACATGCTGATGACAAACAAGGCCTCTGTTTGATTAGCCGAATGTCAGGTTAAATTAAAATCAGAAAGAGAGCAACGAGAGAAGACAGAAGCAGAAAAAGATGCCATCATTTCTGACCTCCAAAGCAAACTGAACAGTATGGAGAGAGAGTGTGAGAGAATCCTGCATGTAAGTCAGAGCCACGGCTCTATAAGTGAAATATCAACACTGTGTCAAAATATATATTAGATGCTAAAATGGATGACATGTTTTATCAGCATTACACAAAGCTTAGCTTAAATTGCTTGGTGACATTTTAAAGCGTGACAGAGTAATCTACCTCGACGAAATGAGCTATAATTAATGCTATAGTAAAACAAATTGAACGGACTGTTAATTAAAGTGTTAACAAATCTAATTGCCATCCAAAAGGTTATCCATTTCAGCATTTAGTATTTTAGCATAGTAGGGACCATCTGCACCTCTAAATGCTCGTGCCAGATGGCGAGACATGCCCCATTTAATAAGCTACTTTTCATCTTAAATTGAGTACGTTTTTATTAATTAGTGTCTATTGGCCTGGTACAGGGCTGTCTGGATAGTTTGCTCTCTCACCTGGCTGAGACGCGACTGCAGTGGGAAGAACAGAGTACAGTCATTCATCAGGAAGTCAAGGACACGCTCAGTGACTTTGGGATAAACCCGCATCACATATGAGAACGGCTTCAGTTGAGCGCTGTGAACAGAACAGGACCAAGATATCTGACCTTTGACATTAAAGTATGCATATATTATATATATATATATATATATATGTATATATTTATATATATATTATTTTTTTGTTTTTAAGAAATTAATACTTTTAGCTAGCAAGGATGCATTAAGTTGATCAAAAGTGACAGTAAAGAGATTTATAATGTTTCAAAATTGTTCTATTCTAAATAAATGCTGTTCTTTTGAAGTTTTTATTCCTCAAAGAATCCTGAAAAAAATATTAAAACAAGAATATTAAGCAGAACAACTGTTTTCAACACAAACGATAAGGTTTTTCTTTTCTTTCTTTTTTTTAGAGCAGCAAATCTTTCTGAAGGATCATGTGACACTGAAGTCTGGAGTAATGGCTGCTGAAAATTCAGCTTTGCCATCACAGGAATAAAATTTAAAAATACATTTAAATAGAAAAAGTCATTTTAACTTGTCACTATATTTTACAGCAAACTGTTTTACTGTATTTTGATTAAGTAAATACAGCCTTGGTGAGAATAAGAGACTTTCAACTCTCTGGATAATCTTTCTGACTAACTGAAGATATATATAGATATATTTAGTCTTCCGACGCTGGCTTGTACCGATATCAACTTGAACTGAGGTCTAAGTGTTGATCTGAAAGTTGATCTGAAAACATGGTCCTAATTATCACTTCACCATAAAAAGGTCAAGCTGACTTTAATTGAAATTAGTGACTTTTAAAATTAGTTTCAAATGGGGAAAAAAATACATGTGAAGGTCGAGGTTGTCTTGAGTTTCTAAAAAGAAAACTCAAGTCATCTGATTTTACAGTTGATTTATCCTATAAAAAGTGAACACTGTTTACATTTTGAATTATGAAACATAATGGACAGTTGGACAATTTTACCATACCTGATATTAGCGTATTTTGATGAAGCAGTTTAAACATTGTATTAATAAGCCATCTTGTGTTTGGACCTAAATTTCCATGTAAACAATTCACTCATACGGAACTGTCCTTCAAATGAATCCTAAATGAATTTCCATGATCCAAACCGTTTACATCAGACTGTGCAGTTTTTCCTGTCTACAGCAGGTGTCTCTGTTGTTCTATTTTTTTTTTTTTATCGCTCTTCCAATTTGCAAAGCGTTTTCACGTTTCAAATCCAAAATTATTTTACTAAAATAACGTAATATCCCTTTTATGATTTATTCATCTCCCTATAGAAAGTGTAGGATGTTTACCTGTTGTGTTCTACTTAGTACGAGTCCAAGAGTAATGCTCTAATGCCCCTGACAGACGCCAGCTGTTGATTTATGGATGTGAGATTCCTCAGGAGAACTGACTGTCTGGAATAAGCTCTACAAACATTATCTCAGTACAAAAAAAATCTCGATTACACAGATTCTTGTGTTTATGCGGTTACATGTTAAATAACTGACATTGTCATAATTTTTCATTCATGGAAAGTTCATGACTACAGTGACATTTTTGATGCGCAGCAGTCTGTGATAAACAATGTCTGCAAATCTGAATAAATGGAAAGCCGATGAAAGCAAACAGAGCTTTATATTTCACTTATATCTAAGTGAGACGGTTGTTCTACTTATTCAAGCACCGCCAGAGAACAAAAGGCGGCAAAATGAACATGACTTTATCTGTACCTGCACTCAGGGATGTTAACAGCACTTCCACTGTGAAACGAAAATGAGAAATAACATTACCTATGCTGTTACTTACCTTTGATAATATGTTTTAGAACATTAAAAAGAATGTAAAATCACTATACATTCAGCTGTAGGTGACAAACCAGTGATGCTAAACTAGTACTCTTCTGTCAAATATTAAATATGGCACTACCATAAGGTCATCAATCGGCCAACCCTGGTGAAAAAAACAGCATATGCTGGTAGGTATGTTTTGATGCTGGTTTAAGCTGGTCCTTTGCTGGTTCACGCTGGTCCTTGACCAGCAACATGACCAGCAAAAAGCAGCAAAGGACCAGCTTAAACCAGCTAAGGATCAGCATAAACCAGCAAAGGACCAGCTTAAACCAGCATCAAAACCTACCTAACCAGCATATGCTGTTTTTTTCACCAGGGACATTGGATGCACTGAACGTGATGCCACTGAACCAAACGAAACTCGCATATTTTGCTGATTATTTCTGCTGAAAATGATCAATTACTGTCATGTTTTGGGCTGTACTAATTGTTTGGACTGGGAAAAATATGTGGAGTACTATAGACTTTCAGAAGTTATAACAAATTAAGGAGAAGAGTGCAAAAAACACTCTGTTCTGAGGAAAACAAGGCGTTTGTGGTTGGCCAAACTGAACCAGTATTTTCAGGGCACAATTTGACAACATTTGTGTTTGTATCTATAATTTTTGGTCAGGTAGGTGAAATGTTAGGATAATATCTTAATTAATACCGCTCGTACATATCTTTACCACCTGTTAACTTCAGTTTGTCAAAATATTGCCTTTCCTGCTTACTAAGTGCCTCTCTATATGATTTAACAGCTTCTACACATTTTTAGACAGCATAAATTAGCAGAACAACATATTCAGTAGCACATTAACCATGCAATCCATGCTAATGTTTACATCCGAATATCGCGACGTAAGTGTAAACACATACGAGTGGGTGCAAACATTTGAAAATTTTATGGGTCTGGCTTCCGGTCTCATCCAGCTATTTTTATCCGTACAAAAACAGTTTGTTTTGCTGCTTGATATTGCAAACTGGTGTGTCACATCATATTATTTTAATGTATTAACTTAATTATGAACACACTGATTTGTACTTTTACCATTTTACGGCTTACTTTATGTCTTCTCCTTATTTCCCTATAACGGCTAATGAACCGGAAGTCTCGCCCATAGGCTTACTTCCGCATTGAAGAATAAGGTAGATAGCGCTTCATATGGCAACGCTGAAAATATATCACATACTTGAATTGCAACAAGGCATGACACCAAGTTTTCTGATGTCATTAAGTGTAAATCAGCAAAAAAAAAGTAAAATTTCCTTCTGTTGGACAGAAACCAGTTGCGACACATGAAGGAATTAAAGCTAGAGATGCAATTTCGTCCCGTGGAAACAGGTTAGAGCTGAATTAAGAAATAAATGGGTTGGAGAAGGGCAGTACGCTGAGAAAGATAGAGGCCCTGCCCTTGGGAATGCATCCGGACTGATTGGGCTGTGAGCTTTGCGTGTCTCACTAATAAGTCCTGTCTTCAGCCATGACATTTCAGTCTCTGAACAATTCACACTCATTACTATCAAACCATCATAGCGCTGGACAACTTCGTGTTTGAACCTTAGAACCTAAATGGATTTCGTATCATTTAGACATTTACAGATGATGGAGATTTTTCTTCAGTTTGAAAATACTCATTTTAAGGCAAACACAGAAACTCGAACACAGTCTTATTGAAATGTCACATTTTGGTGAATTGGTGGCTTATTTGTTTGTTTTTATACTATGTACTTACACCAGCAGACAATTACGGTTAAAGTCAAAACTTAACATATACCTTGCAGAATCTGCAAAATGTTAATTATTTTAGCAAAATAGGAGGGATCATACAAAATGCATGTTAAATTTAATACCAACCTGAATAAGATATTTCACATAAAAGATGCTACATATAGTCCACAAGAGAAAATAATAGTTGAATTTATAAAAATGACCCTGTTCAAAAGTTTACATACACTTTATTCTTAATACTGTGTTGTTACCTAATGATCCACAGCTGTGTTTTTGTTTAGCGATAGTTGTTCATGTTCATGAACAGTAAAACTGGCCACTGCTCTTCAGAAAAATCCTTCAGGTCCCACAAATTCTTTGGGTTTTCAGCATTTTTGTGTGTTTGACCCCTTTCCAACAATGACTGTATGTTTTTGAGATCCATCTTTTCACTCTAAGGACAACTGAGGGACTCACTGATGCTCTAGAAGAAAAAACAATGCAGTAAGAGCTGGAGGTGAAAACTTTTGAATTTAAGAGATAAAGGTAAATTTAACTTATTTTGTCTTCTAGGGCACATGTAAGTTCCTTCTGTAGTTTCTGAAGGGCAGTACTAAATGAAAAAAATATGATACTTTTACACCCCTGGCTCTTAATGCATTGTTTTTCCTTCTGAAGCATCAGTGAGAGTTTGAACCTTATGTAATAGCTGCATATGAGTCCCTCAGCTGTCGTCAGTGTGAAAAGATGGATCTCAAAATCATACCATCATTGTTGGAAAGGGTTCAAATACACAAAAACTTTGAAAAACCTACAAATTTGTAGGATCTGAAGGATTTTTCTGAAGAACAGCAGGCAGTTTAACTGTTTAGGACAAACAAGGGATTCATGAACAACTATCACTACAAAACAAAACAAAACAAAACAAAAAAAAATCAAACAACACAGTATTAAGAATCAAGTGTATATAAGTGGACTATATGTAAACATATTTTATGTGAGACATCTTACTCAGGTCAGTACTAAATAAAATATGCATTTTGTATGATCCCCTTATTTTGGTGAAATAATTCACATTTTGCAGATTCTGCAAGGTGCATGTAAACTTTTGACTTCAACTGTATGCTTAGGGACAGACCTTCATGCTTTTTTCTACAAATTACAACACTACCTCATCAAATAGTTGCATTTTCTCATGAGACAATGTGGGAAGCTCTTACTGAGCCAGATTTTTAGATAAAGCATTTTGAAAGAAATTAACAATCCAATCACAAATGTACTCAGTAACTTTTTCTCATTAAAAAGTTTTACACAGAGAACAAAAAAGCACTTTTAACAATATCCATAATGCCACCTGAGATGAAGACTCCAGTCATACTAATATTTTATTTTACATAGTCGGTCACATCATGGCAGCAGCCATTTTGAGGTCACATGACTACCTGAATACTACTTTATCCCGTTAACCGCTCATTTAATAAATGTGACCACAAAACCAGTCTCAAGTAGCATGGGTATATTTGTAGAATACTTTGAAAATACATTGCATAGGTCAAAATGATCAATTTTTCTTTTATGCCAAAAATCATTAGGATATTAAGTAAAGATCATGTTCCATTAATTATATTTGGTAAATTTCCTACTGTAAATATATAAAAACTTAATTTATGATCAGTAATATACATTGCTAAGACCTTCATTTGGACAACTTTAAAGGTGATTTTCTCAATATTTTGATGTTTTTGCACCCTCAGATTCCAGATTTTCAAATCATCTCAGCCAAATATTGTCCAAATTCTAACAAACCATACATCGACGGAAAGCTTTCAGGTGACCCTTATGACTGGTTGTGTGGTCCAGAGTCATAAATTAGTACAAAATTAGCATTTGAACGACAGTGGAGGCTCATAACCTTTGTACAATGCTACATTTCGTGTGACTGTTTAATACTTTTGTGCTATATGTGCCTTTTGTGACTACATTTCTTCAGTTTTATCCAAATTGTAAATGCTAATTGTAAACTACTAATTAACCTTCCTGTGTAAGCAGTCAGTTGTCACCTCAAGCAGTCAGTTGCCTCCCAAATGGTTTTGCTTGTTTGTTGACACTCTTTAAATCAGCTTGTGTCTCTGCAAATCTAAACAGATGTGCATCTGATGCCATGACCCACATAGTAAATATGTCACATCTTGAAGTTGCCCCAATAGAGTTGTCTGCAGGTCTGTGTATCCAGCAAAAACCCACCTGCACATACAGCTTTGCCATTGTTCATCAGATGCCTGAAACACACACTTGCGCAGCCAATCCAGCCTGCAACAGGAAATAAATGGAGCTGTATTTGCGCACCTAGGAAAATAAATGTTTACAGAGAGGGCCGACAGATCCAGGAGACAAAACCTTGAAGAACAAAGGCAAGCTTTCACAGAACTGAACACAATGCCATTTATTTTCGTCAGGCACTAACACCGTATTGAAATATCATGTAGAAATGGATTCAGTTCAATAGAAATGCACAGAAAAAATCAACATGGGAAGTAACCTCTAATGGCTCTCCAAAAACATAAAGGCAATTTATTACAATTTGGCACTGCAAGTCGAGGATAACATCATGCCTAATAAAATAATTTCATTTTGGTATCCAAATTCCGCTTCAGCTGTGGGACGTTGAAAAACTGATCCAGGTTTAAAAGGGTGCTCAACGGAAGTATGAATCCAAGACGTCACATGAAAAAATAAAAAATGTTATGTAATATAAAGAAATACCTGAATGTATATAGGCCTACGATCTCCAATGTATTATCACACAGAAATGTCTAGATGGAGTGACCCTGTTGATTTCATCATGATTGAGCGGTACAGATGAATATAAGATCTCACTTTCCAGACGTTTTTTTGGAAGTGAACACCTCCAAGCGCCCTCCTGGAATGGTAAAATTAAAGGTCAACGGAAATTGGCATTAATCCTAGTTAGTTTCCCAATGCAAATTTCCTAAATGGGAGCATAATCTTCCACTTTTTCACATCTATGTGCAATTTTCATATCCGAGGAGTGCAACGAAACAAATCAAAACTCAAAAGAATGAAAAGCAAAGTATAGAAAGTGTGTCTTCGATCAGAAAAAAATATAATTCTCATCTTCTTCTCTATTCGGTAGCATCTAAAACCCTCGTACATGCACATCAAACATTCAGAAACATCCCAAAAACCTTTTTAATAGAATATGACTATTGATAAAAACAGATTGTAGTTGTTTTTGTGTTCAGTCCTCTTAACAGTTACTCCTTCAGGGGCCGGAAAGAGATGGCAACAGCACGAAATTAATACAAAGTATTTTGGCACTCTAAAAAAGGTTGCGCGTGAGTCTGCAGCCGTCTGTGAAAAACGAAACTAAACGGGTGTCGTGAGAAGGAGATAATAGCAATATAGTGGTATCACAACAAAAGAGGAATAATTTAAAAATAAATCAACAGCACAGTAAGACAAATATACTGCATAGTACAAAGCCCCTCTGCTGTGTCCCCCGAAAGCAGAGGGCCGTTAGGACAGTGTACAGAAACCAGATGCAGCTCCTGGGCCGAATCGAGCAGCACGGACAGCTTCTCCTCTAGCTCCTTCTCCGGAGTCTACGTTCCCATAATCTCAGGGTCCATCAAAGCCGTCGTCGAACGTCTATCCGACACAGATCCGAAAGGTTATTCGTGTTCACTGTTGTTGGTGCCCTTCTCCCACTCTATACTCTCCTCGCTGTGGCTGGGCGATGCTCCTGGAGGGCCGGCGGGGCGCACTCGAACGCCCTGGAAGCGCCGGCACTCCGGGCAGATGCGAATGTGACTGCACCCTCGCGCCACTAGGGCGGCCTCCTGCGCCAGTCTGTGGGAGAGGGGTTCGGGCAGGCCGGTGCCCGTGCACAGCTTGCCGTTGCTGAGGCTCGCCGCCGCCGCCCGCGCCCGTCGCTCGTCCAGGGGCAGAGGCTGCGGTCGCAACACGCTGGCTCCGCGCCTGCGCCGTAACTGCAGGCTGTCCTGACACAACACGATGCCCTGCAGCTCTCGTAGCATCTCCTCACACACGGACAGCTGTGAGGCACAGACACGGAGACAGAGGGAGAGAAAGAGAGAGAAAGAGAGGCCAGGGGGTCTCGCTGACACACTGCTCACAGGGGGTGGCAGGCAGCACAGCCAGAGCATTGATCAAAAATAACACTGGGCTATACAGGGGGCGGTGGCTGTTTATCTGACTGATGCACCGCAGAGAAATCAGAGACAATGTCCTGAAGCGCTTTGTGATCGGGAAGTGTGCTCATTACATTCTCGACAAGTTCGCTTCTTTGAATGTATTCTGTTAAATTTGCATGACAATAAATCGTGATAAGTGAGTGGAACTGCTGTGTTTGGGTCATTCTTTAGATGCAGTGCCTTTTGCTTTGAAAAATTGGGCTCAAATTGCTCCCAAGAGGATTTCGATGAGTTTTGATGGTTGTTTACATAAACACATATATTTGAAATCATTTTATGAACAGTGTTTGCACATTTTCCCATGTCCTCTGGCACTATTTGTCATTTTAATTCTGTCATACATAGAATATTATTGCACAGTATTACAAAATTAAAGTTTCGATTAAGTAAATTATCTTTGCTTTGAATTGTTCATATCTCTTAATAGTGTTTTCCCATCCTTAAAGTGGTCACCCAAAAATGAAAATTACCCCATGATTTATTCACTCTCAAACCATCCGGGGTGTATATGACTTTCTTCTTTCAGTCAAATACAATCGGAGTTACTTTAAAAAATGTTCTGGCTCTTTCAAGCTTTATAATGGCAGTGAATGGGTGTTGAGATTTTGAAGCCCACAAATGTGCCTCCACTATCATAAAAAGTACTCCACACAGCTCCAGGGGATTAAAAAAGGCCTTCTGAAGCAATTCAATGCTTTTGCTTAAGAAAAAAAAAACATATTTGAAACTTTATAAACTGTAACAGGAGTTTACAGACAGATTTCTTTGCTGTAAACCAAACTTGGTTCTCACGAGACCTGTTCATCTGCTGGAGTCCTATTTCATCTGCTGGAACGCCACTCTCTCATGAACGTGGAAGCGATTACGGTTTATGATGTTTTAAATATGAATAATTTTCTTACACAAACGCATCACTTCACTTCAGAAAGCCTCTATTAACCCCCCGGCAGGGCTCCAGACTAACATTTGAGTTGTAGAAGTTGTACAGATGGTGGCGCCAGGAGCAAATTTGATAGAGCTGGAGGTTGGTGCGTGGGAGTATTTGCAATATAGATGATTTAATCATAAAAATACTATTGTTTTGCATTCATAAGTGTAGTTACTAATAACATTGCATGTTCATTTCTTATTTATTTTATGTTTATACAGATTTGACAGTAAAGCACTAAGCCTGAGTTGGGAAGGATACAAAATTGACTTTAATAAATAAAAAATAAAATTTTTATGCACTGTAGAAAATGTATAAATTGTACTCTTATTAAATGTAACATTATTCTACTATAGTATTATATGGAACTGCCCTTCAGTGATTATGTGAGATTTAGTCGCAAATTGAAGAAAAGTTAATTTTTTAAGGCACTTTGTGATTTTTCTTACTTCATACAAAAAAAGTGTAAAACTCTGACAAAATCTGATTTCTTGATGATCTGATATTTTATAACAGTGACTTTATAATTTCAAAATATAAATCAATCATTATACTGGTTAAAATGATTATTAGATGTATTTTTGTAATACAAAGTATATATGACCCTGGACCACAAAACCAGTCATGAGTAGCACAGGTATATTTGTAACGATAGCCAAAAATAGTTTGGTTGGGTCAAAATGATCGATTTTTCTTTTATGCCAAAAATCATTAGAATTTTATGTAAAGATCATGTTCCATGAAGATATTTTGTAAATTTCCTACCATAAATATATCAAAACTTAATTTTTGATTAGTGATATGCATTGCTAAGAACTTAATTTGGACAACTTTAAAGGTGATTTTATTAATATTTAAATTTTTTGCACCCTCAGATTCCAGACTTTCAAATAGTTGCATCTCAGCCAAACACTGTCCTATCCAAACCATACATCAATGGAAAGCTTATTTATTCAGCTTTAAGATGATGTACAAATCTCAGTTTAAATAAATTGACCCTTATGACTGGTTTTGTGGTCCAGAGTCACATATTTTGGTCATCTCATTAAAAATAACATTCAAATTCATTTTAGAGCTTTAAAGTACTGGAAATAGTTGTGTGAAATGCTTGAAAGTCATTGAAAAGTGCTTGAATTTCTCTCTCAAAAGGTTGTACAAACCCTGAAATGAATAATGTCATAACATTCGACTATTTATGCCACATCAGTTAGTGTTATCACATCTGTTTTTCTGATGTACGTCAGCGCTGTTTATAACAGAGAATTCTGGGCAGAATTTGAAAGATTCTCACTGGATCTTACCGCAACCTTATCCATTCTGCGGTGAATTCAAATGATTCTCACTGGATCTGGCAGCACTATGCAGTAACAGAGATGCGAAATCAACTTTGGTTCCCGAGTGAAGCTGTTCTGAGAAGTTTGTTTGTGTTGCGTTTCAAGCTAATAAACGGTCCGCGCCCCCCCAGCTCAAACAAGCTCAATTTCGAAATGCCAGCACTTATGAGTTGAACAACTCGCTCACAAAGTTTAGTTGCACTGGCATCAGGTCGCAGTCTGGAGCCTTGATCCCCTGGAGCTGTATAGAGTACTTTTTATGATGGATGCATGCACTGTTTTGGGCTTCAAAATCTCAACAGCCATTCACTGCCATTATAAAGCTTTGAAGAGCCAGGACATTTTTTAATATAACTCAGAATGTATTTGTCTGAAAGAAGAAAGTCATATACACCTAGGATGGCTTGAGGGTGAGTAAATCATGGGGTAATTTCCATTTTTTGGAGAACTATTCCTTTAATTTCCTGAGGTGACATCAATTTTTAAAGATACTACGCATATACACTCAAACTAAACCACTTATTCTACCCTGTTACACAAAATTTCATTAGTTCCCAGCACAATATAACTGAAGATTTATTCTTTGAGGTCACAAAAAAGGACTATTGTCTGTTGTCAATAGAGTAGAATAGACTTGCAGTCTTTATAATGGCGCACACTGTATAAAAGTCCTAGTTCACTTATTTCGCAACTAACAACTTTTAAAACTCTTTTATAGAGTTGGCAGAAAGATGTTTTGTCAGCCGAACAATTGGTATGTTGTTAAACAACAGTACAATCCACTGAACACACTGTACTGCAGTCCCTCACAGCCTTGTTTTCATTCTTGTCAGAATTAAATACAATGCTACCTTGCCTAAGATTCACATCAGATAAACATTGAGTACAATCAATCATTTTTTTGTCATGTCATGAGGTTGAAAAGGCACTGCATACAAACAATGATGTGATTCTAGGAGATGTAATGTGTAGCAGACATTTAATTGGAGGGGCCATCTTGGTGTTGGACCAATGTGATGTAGTATGCATAAAGATACACTAATTAAACAGGACAGAAGGTTGTTACCTAGATGATGAGCCATGCCAGTGCAGTTTAGGGCGCTGAGTATACACTTACATGCAGAAATGCACCTCACACACACATAAACAAACACAGACACACTATTAGCATTACCTAATGCTCACACGCAAAGCTACACTTCCCTTAAGCATAATGCAAAAAATCAGTCTACTTATTAAAAACTGGCTAAACTGCACTGCACTAGTCATTTTGACTTGATGTTGAGACAAACACAAACACCCACATTTCCA
Source organism: Labeo rohita (assembly GCF_022985175.1). NCBI lineage: Eukaryota > Metazoa > Chordata > Actinopteri > Cypriniformes > Cyprinidae > Labeo > Labeo rohita. The sequence goes on along the minus strand of NC_066883.1, from coordinate 21,618,854 downwards.
TATTTAGTTCAGTCTCACTTCAAACACACCCACATATATGTAAACATCATTCTTTTTTTAATATATTTACCCACAATGCTCAGTCTATGAATATGGGCAATCGCGACTAAGTCATGAAGACATTATAAACAAACAGCATGCATTTGCATCTTCCAAAAAAAGGTCACGTCTTGGGGTTCTACTGAAACATGCCGAAGTGTTTATTTAGCAAAAAAAAAAATCACAACGTTTCATTTGAAACAATGCAGTCACACAACCATCAATTTGCTTGAGGGAGGAAAATAAAAGACAAAACAGAAGGAACTTCAAAAGCATAAAATCTAAAAGCATCTGGCACCTTTAGCGTGTGCTGACCTGTGTAGATCAGTTTGAGGTATATTCTCTGGTGTGCTGGTTGTGAGGTGCGGAATGAGGTGTAGGGGGTTCAGGGAGGAAGGCGCGAGGGCGGGGAGAAGGACAGAAAGCAGAGGCAGGTAAAATAGCCCTCTCTCACCTCTGTTCCTGGCGTGTGACGCAGCATCCACACAAACTCCAGCACCGCCATGAAGATGGCCACCAGAAGACCACACACAAGCACCACGAAGATCCCACCGATGTTCTCCATGCCCAAACCTACACACAAACACGTAACTTGATAAACATTTTGTTATAGATTCTGTTTGGACCTGCAGTTGAATGTCATGTGGTCTACCTTTCGCTCGATGGTCCTCCTCTTTCGGACACTTGCCACCATCCCACCATTTCCTCTTCAGGATCTCTAGACGGTTTTCCTCCTGTAGTTTGAGTATGGCCAGGTCAAACTCATCTCTGTAGACCGAGCCTGAAACAAAACATTCATCTTAGTGATGCTGGATGTTATATTTTCTGCTGTGCTGACTCCTGTTGTTTTGATGGTGTACATTTAGCTTATTGTAAACTAAATCCTGCCATTAATCATGCTGATTAAAACATCTGCTGGACATAGCTTGGTTCAAATCAATTCAGTGCAATTTATATTCAGTCAATGGGTTCATTTAACTTCTGTTATCTGATTAAAGCCTGGTGCGCACTGTGCAATTTTTGGCAATGATTTGGCCATCTGAGACAGATTTTGGTGAAAATAAAAGATTTCTATCATTCTAGGAGAAGATTGGTACTATCAGTCTTGCATAGCTTACTGTCACATGCTCACTGATGGTCAATTAGTCAATGCGTCAGACGAAGTTCTGACAGTGTCTGAAATTTTAAGACAGTTGCTTCTACACTGCTTGTCTAATAAACAACCAATAAGAACACAGCAACTGATGATGTGTGTGCAAGAGCATTATATATATTAGTGGTCTAAACACACACACACACACACACACACACATACCATATATATATATTTTTTTTGGACAGTTAGTTTTTGGACAGTAAGATTTTCTGCTCTCCAAGTCTCTTCTGCTCACCAAGCCTGCATTTATTTGATCCAAAATAAAGCAAAAACAGTTATACTATAAAATTTTGCTATTTAAAATAACTGCTTTCTATTTAAATATATTTTAAAATGTAATTTATTCCTGTGATCAAAGCTACATTTTCAGCATCCAGTCTTCAGTGTTATATGATCCTTCAGAAATCATTCTGATATGCTGATTTGCTGTTCAAGAAACATTTTTTTTTATTATTATTACCAATATTTAAAACAGTTGAGTACATTTTTTTCAGGATTCTTTAATGGATAGAAAGATCCAACGATTAGCATTTATCTAAAACAAAACGCTTTTGAAACATTGTACACTATACTATTCAAAAGCTTTGATAGAGTATATATTTTTTTTTCTTTTTTGGGGGAAGAAATTATAGAAATTAACACTTTTATGTAGCAAGGATACTGTAAGTTGGTCAAAACTGATGATAAAGACATTTATAATGTTACAAAAGATTTCTATTTTAGATAAATGCTGTTCTTCTGAACTTTCTATTCATCAAAAAAAAAAAAAAAAAAAGAAAAAAAAAATATACTCAGCTATTTTCAAGATAATAATAATAATAATAATAATAATAATAAATGTTTTTTTGAGCAGTAAATCAAAATATTAGAATGATTTCTGAAGGATGTTGTGACTGGAGTAAAGATGCTAAAAATGCAGCTTTGAAATCACAGGAATAAATTACATTTTACAATAGATTCAAATAGAATCATTATTTTAAATAGTAAACATATTTTAAAATGTTACTGTTTTTGCTGTACTGTATATTAAAGGAGAAGTCCACATGAAGATGTTCATGTCTTCAGTCGTAAAGAAATGTTTTTTGAGGAAAACTTTTCTGCATTTTTCTCCATATAATGGACTGCTATGGTGCCCCGATTTTGAACTTACAAAATGCAGGTTAAATGCGGCTTCAAACGATCCCAAATGCGGTTGTAAACGATCCCAGCCAAGGAAAAGGGTCTTATTTACCGAAACGATTGGTTATTTTCATCAAAAAAAAAACAATTTAAATACTTTTAATCTCAAACACTCATCTTGTCTTGCTCTCCCTGAGCTCTGTGTATTCTGACTCATGACAGTTAGGGTATGTCGAAAAACTCTGATCATATTTTCTCATGAGATGGGAGTTTTTCAACATACCCAAACTGTCACGAACCGGAACAAAAACAGTCCAGGCAGAGTAAGACAAAGACGAGTGTTTGGCATTAATAAGTACATAAATTGTATTCTTTTTATGAAAATAACCGATCGTTTCGCTAGATAAGACCCTTCTTCCTCGGCTGGGATCATTTACAACCGCATTTGGGAAGTTCAAAATCGGGGCACCATATCAGTCCATTATATGGGGAAAAATGCTGAAATGTTTTCCTCAAAAAACATAATTTCTTTACGACTGGAAAGAAAGACATGAACACCTTGGATGACAAGGGGGTGAGTACATTATTTGTAAATTGTTGTTCTGGATGTGGACTTCTCCTTTAAGCTGAACTGCTAAAAATTGATAATAACAAATGGTTCTTGAGAACAAAATCAACATATCAGAATGAGTTATTTTAAAGTGAAATAATATTATACAATATTACTGTTTTCAATGTATTTTTGATCAAATAAAAGCAGACCATAAGAGACTACTTTTAAAAACATTTAAAAGTCTTACTGACCTCAAAGGTTTTAAAGCTAGTGTATATATAAATAATAAAATAATACATAATTTAAATATAATAAAAGTCATTTAGCAGTTCCTTTTTTGGTTTGCACATACCTTAGACATTTCCTTTTTTTCAGGTAAAACAAACACATGCTTGGGTGTGTGTGCCATTTTGCATGTTAATGAGTATGTCAAATTGTGACACCATTGATCTACCAGTCAACGCTGTCAGTCGTTACCAAAGTTGTGTATCGTTCAGTAGCATAAATGGCATTTGACTTTGCACAGTCTGCTTTGGCTTCTATCCAAGATCTCACTGAGATCACATCACACAATCTGACTAGCAACCACCATAAAAAACGAAATTTTGCACAGTGTGTGGAATTCCCTGCTACATTTGTATGCAAACTCTGGATGTGTTGCATTTCAATCAATACAAGTCCTGGTAACTTCACATAAACCTCTATTCACTGTTGTTGTTTCTCTAACAGGAACTCGTTCTCACCCAGAGGCATGCCAATGCCATAGCCCTTGGTGTCCAGCAGGCCTCCGATCTGGGTGAGGTTGCAGTTTCGCTGGCGGTAGTACTCGTTCATGGTGCTCTCCAGCAGGTAAGCGTAATTGGAGTTGAGCACTCGGGCGATGCCCTCCTCCGTGCTCTTCACAAACACGCCGGGCTGCTTGGAGTACATGAAGTTCCACATGCGCTGGTACGTCTGGTAGCGGGAGTTCTAAACAGAAAAAAGGGGATATAAGAATCGTTACGTTTGCTCCTCAACTTTCGTCTTGTGTCCTGACAGCCAATCACTAGAGCTTTGAGGAGGTGAGACTGATTGTGTTAACCAAGGACTTGGTGGTTGATAAGCTGACAGTTTGACATGTTGATGTGACAACTGAATATGTGAAACACTCTGTGCTCGCTGAGGGGCGGGTCGAGAAACATCCCTCCGACGCATCAAAGAGTTTGAATTAGTCTGGGCGGCCCTCTGGAGAGGGCAAGATATGGAAGGGCATTTATATTAAGACAGCAAACAGATAAATCCCGAAGTAAGGAAGAGCGCTAGCGGAATGGTCAATACACCTGCTGACAAGCCATTGATTTGTGGGTGGAGTTCCTTTCAAATTTGTCCTTGGAGAGCTTACCTGGAAGAAGGTCATGGTGGACCCGCCGTGCATGGTGCCGTATTCAATAGCCGTTTGGTCGGCCAGATCGTCCACGGATTCGATGGGCACCTCCATTCTCTGCACAGTGAGAAAGGCCGCCAGGTTGGCTGTGTAGGAAGAGATGATGATCAAGGTGAAGGCCCACCTGGAACGACAAACCAGTTTTAGACGTGAGGAACGCAAAGCTCTGACCCAACATCAAAAGAGCTCGGCGCTACTGTGAGCTCCGCATCCGAATGAGAAGTTGAAAGGCTCTTCTGAATACTGTACGCCCGTTCAGAATACTCAAAAATAGCTCGCTTTTATTCTCCACTGACCTCGGTGTGCTGCAGTCGGCGAGGCCTCGAAAAATGACAGTACAATAACGCGGCAGAAAAACAGAGGCCAAGTGAGAGTAGCACTTTTATCTGCTATATTCAGCGGCTGACAATGAGATCAGGGTGTAGCCGAATGTGATACTCTACTAAAAAGAATATCTTCAACTGGCTGGTTAATGCTGGTTTGAGTGCTAGTCGAGCTAGTCAGCCAGTTTAGGCAGGCAAAATCTAAATGGTTTTCAGTGAGGTCTTGCTAAGTTAACCCAAAAATTAAAGACCTGAAAAACAAAATGAATGCTTAAAGGAGGAAAAGTATGAAAGCCTGTTTCGGCCACTGAATAAAAAAATTAAAAAAGTAATTGCGACTCTTTATCTCACAATTTTTCTCAGAAATACGTAATATAAACTCACAATTCGGACATTTTTCTGACTGATATAAACTCACAATTGTTACATTTTTTCTCTGGATTCAGAGTTTATATCTTGCAATTGTGACTTTTTTTTTTACCAGTTCCTTTCAGAATTGGACTTTATAACGCAATAGCAAGTTTATATCTCACAATTCTGAAGAAAAAAGTCAGAATTGCGAGTTTTTATCTTGCAAATCTGACTTTTTTTAGCTCACAATTGTGAGTTTATATTAAAAAAGTCAGAATTGTGAATTTGTATCATGCAGTTTAGAGAAAAACAGTCAGAACCGCAAGATGTAAACTCACAATTGCGAGAAAAGAAGTCAGAGTTGTAAGATAAAAACTTGCAGTTACCTTTTTATATTTTTTATTTAGTGGTGGGCTTTATTAGTAAATTTAATTATACACAAATGTGTACATTTTTCAATTATTTGTTCACTTTACAAGTACAAAAAAAAAAAAAAAAAAAAAAAAAAATATATATATATATATATATATATATTGGGTAAAATATAACAAATGCATCTAACTAACAAAGCTTATGAATGACATTTTAATTTCCTGGCAATTTTTGCAGATTACTCCACCAGTCAAAAGTTTTTGAACAGTAAGATTTTTAATGTGCTTTAAAGAAGTCTCTTCTGCTCATCAAGCCTGCATTCATTTGATCCAAAGTACAGCAAAAACAGTGAAATTGTGAAATATTTTTACTATTTAAAATAACTGTTTTCTATATAAATATTTTTTTAAAATGTAATTTATTCTGGTGATTTTAAAGATGAATTTTAAGGATAATTACTCTAGCCACATGATGCTTCAGAAATCATTCTAATATTTGCTGCTCAACAAACATTTATTTTTTATTACTATTATGCAGAAAACAGATGAGTGGAATTTTTCCGTTTTTTTTTATTTTTATTTTTATTTTTTTTTAATAGTTCAGAAGAACATTTATCTAAATGTATATATAGAATGATTTCATGTGACACTGGACACTGAAGACTAGAGTAATGATTATGAAAATTTAGCTTTTCAATCAGGAATAAATTACATTTTTAAATCTATTCAAATAGAAAACAGTTATTTTAAATAGTAAAAATATTACACAATATTACTTCTTTTGCTGTTTTTGGATCAAATTAATGCAGGCTTGGTGAGTAGAAGAAAATTCTTTAAAACACATTAAAATCTTACTGTTCAAATACTTTTGAGACTGGTAGTGTATGTACCAGTCAAAACGAGTCAAAAACATATTCATTATGGTTTTTGGGTCATAATAAACATCTATTCAAGTGCGTCCAAAAATGAAAGAGCCTATCAAGAAATCATTTTTTGATAAAGACAGAAAACTATTATAATGAAAATAATTTAGGACAAAATCCAAATACAAAATATACAAAATATGTAAGGGAAATATCAATAAATTCCCTGACATTTTGTGCATTCCTCATAAATCACATCCCGGAGACCAGCATCCAAACACAACATCAATGCACGTCTTTTTGTTTATTGTGCGCTCTTACCATACTCCACTGACACAGCGTGTGGACAGGGCTCTGGGGGCTATGGTGGACCCTTGCTGCATGAAACCACCCACAGGAAACCAGAAACTGTTGCCCAGTGAATACTGGTTAATGAGCAGGCTACAGCGCCCCTTCAGGCAGGGGTGAGGGTTGTACCATTCATAAGGTGTTAGCCTGTGCACCAAGGGGAGTGAGAAAAAAGAAAGGATAAAAAGTAGTAAACATAAATGAGCCAGGAACAATTTTAACAGTTGGCAAAGCATGAAGTCGCCAGTGCTCCCTGTTGGCCACATAACCTGGTTTTTGTTCCCTGAAGGGGCTGTGCAAGCTTTAGCCGTGACTGACAGGACACTAATAAAAATGCACTGCACTGCAGGACGCTGCTGAGTTACTCTTGAAGGTGTGCGACAACCCCACATTACAGCTCTGTTGAAATGCCGAACACAAGCAATGCAGAAAAAAAACAACACAGGTCGTATTTCAATAGCAAATGTGTAAAAATATACACATTATAGAGAGGCATAGAAAGAAAATCACACACATACGCAAAAGCTCCAACTATGAATTTATATAAAATGTCTTGACAGGTAATGTTCAGCGAATAAAAACACACAACACCCCCGTTGTCCTGCAGAATGCAGGAAAATCAGCAGGCTACTGTGAAAGAGTATAAAACATGACATTTCTTTTGTGATCCAATGCAAAGCTGAAATAAAAAGTGAGTTTAAAATGAAATGTCTACAAATGCACTCATGCAGGTCCGAGAACAGCATTTTGACAAACCAATCAGATTTCAGGATTAGGTTTAAGGTCAAGACTGCTTCACAGGACCAACAAAGGATGCTGACCAACAACGTTTCTATGAACTAAAAATCCTAACCTTTAAACCTCCCCGTAAAATCAGAGATTAACACAGTAGGAATGTTCCAGAATTCCCATCAACTAATCTTTTCCCTCCGGTTTTAGTAAAGGGTCTGGTGGAAACTTTGTTTATCACAGGTGAGCATAGATCATTGAATCTGATTAGACCGTTAGCATCTCGCTCAAAAATGACCATATATAATGATGATATTTATCCTATTTAAAACTTGACTCTTCTGTAGTTACATCGTGTACTAATACTGACGAAAAATGAAAAGTTGCAATTTTCTATACTCTCATTCCGGCATAATAATCAAGGAACTTTGCTGCTGTAATGATATTACACTAAGTTTGTGTAGATGCAGAGTTGTAGCCGGCAGAGTTGACTGCTGCACCCATGGTACGGCAGCAAAGTTCCTTGATTATTATGCCAAAATGAGAGTATAGTTCCTAGCCATATCGACCTAGAATATCGCAACTTTTCATTTTTCATCCGTCTTTGTACACGATGTAACTACAGAAGAGTCAAGTTTTAAATAGGAAAAATATTGAAACTCTTTGGTCATTTTTGAGCAAGATGCTAACAGTCTAATTGGATTCAATGATCTATGCTAAAAGTGCTACCGCCAGACCCGGAGATCGGCTGAATGGATTCGAAAACAGTAAAACTCATCTGTTTAACTCTAGGGGAGTTGGAAAATGAGCCTATTTTCAAAAAAAGTGGAGTGTTCCTTTAATGAAACACTTAAGTAAAACTTAAAACACAGCTTGTTTCCACACTGAAAGTGAATGGTGACCAGAGCAGTCAAACAACATTTTTGGTGAATAATGAGTTAAATTTTAGTCTGCTCCTGTCATAAAGCTACCATATGACTTAAGAAGATTCAGAAAGTAGTGCAAGATTCATATGTACGACTTTTATGTTGCATTTATGGAACTTTCTTTTGTCATTTTTTGAGCTTGACAGGCCTAGTCCCCATCCACTTTCACACTTACAGAAATAAAGGTACAAAAACTATCAATGGGGCGGAACCTTTTAGGTTCTAATATGTACATTTTAAGTACCAATATGTACCTTTAACGTACCAAAATAGACTCTTTAGGTGCAAATATGTACCTTTTGAAAAGGTAGGGTAGACCGGGTACAGTTGGTACAGGGGTACATTTGAAACACCTTAAATAACTTGTGTGCACAACAGTCTGATCTATGATTTTTGCTTCGCACATGCGTATTAGCACCCTCTTCGATCGTGGGGAATTTGAAGTACATGTGCTTCTCCAGTCCGAAAATATCGGGTGTCTCAACTGTATGCAGTGGGTAGTGTTCCAACTGCTTCAAGCTTTATGTGTTTATGAGCTAATTGTGGCAAATATGACCTACTTATGGATGTTAATAATTATTATTTTAGTAGACAAGTAAAGGAAATGTCATATGAAAAATCACTTCTTTTCAGTCCCTAGTTTTGCTGTGGTAACAGAAAAAGTGTACCAACTGTACCCGGTCTACCTTACCATCCCAGTGACAGCTTTTGTATCTTTATTTCTGAGAGTACACTGTATGGAAACCAGCAGGAAAAAAAGTTCTTTGAAATGTTTTCCACTAAAAATTAAATTTATGCAGGTTTAGAATGGCATGAGGAATTAATGATTTTTTTCCTCCAAATTTTAAATGTGCTACTTGCTACTTATTTCCATGCAATGAAAGTGAAAGGTGACAAGAGCAGTAAAAGTATGATTTATTTTGTAAATAATGAATTAAATTCTAGCCTGTTCCTAAAATAAAACTATTGTATGGCTTAAGAAAAATTGGAATATAATTCAAGATTCATATGTACAAATTTTATTGCATTTATACATGTTTTTTTTTTTTTTTTAATTTTTTAACTTGACAGGCCTAGTCCCCATTTACTTTCACTGTATGGAAAACAGCAAGAAAAAAGTTCTTCAAAATGTGTCCCCTTAAAAATAAAGTTATAAAGGTTTGGAATGACATGAGGAATAAATTTTGGATGCGCTACACGTATGATTTTCTTTCTTAGTTTAGCTGAGGGTCCAAGCTACTTATTTCCATACAATGAAACTAAATAGTGACCAGAGCAGTACAGTAAGATTTTTAGTGAATATTAAGTCTATTCTAGTCTATTCCTAAAATAAAACTACTATGTAACTTCAGAAGACTTGGAATACAGTGCAAGATTCATATGCACAACTTTTATGAAACTTTTTTGGTCAATTTTTGAGAATTTTCGACAGGCCTAGTGCCTATCAACTTGCACTGTATGGAAAACAGCAGAAATAAGGTTCTTTAAAATGTTTTTAACCAAAAAATAAAGTTATACAGGTTTGGAATGACATGAGGATTTTTTTTTTTTTTTCAAATTTTAATGCACTACAGGTAAGATTTTCTTTCTTTGATGAAACACTAAAGAAGAAGTTTAGCAGAATATCCAAGCTACTCATTTCCATACAGTGAAAGTGAATGGTCTAGTCTGTTTCTAAAAATAAAACTACTCTATGACTTAAGAAGACTTGAGAATATATTTTTGAGCTTGACAGGCCTAGTCCCCATCCACTGGCACTGTACGGAAAACAGCAGAAAATAAAGTGTTTTTTTCCCTCTAAAAAAGAATATATACAGGTTTGGAATAACATTAAGAATTTATTTATTTATTAAATTTTAGATTTACATGTAAGATTTCCTTTCTTTCATGAAACACTAAACAAGAAGTTTAGTTGAGTGTCCAAGCTACTCATTTCCATACAATGAAAGTGAATAGTGAACAGGGCAGTAAAGTAAGATTTTTAGTGAATAATGAATTAAATTCTAGTCTGTTCCTGAAATAAAATTACTTAACAAGGCTTGGAATATAGTGCAAGATTAATATGTACAACATTTGTTGTGCATTTATGGAGCTTTTCGTTTTTTAAATCCATTTTGGAACTTTCCACTTTCATTGTATGGAAGACAGCAGAGTAAAAGTTCTTTAAAATGTTACTTCAAAAAGTCATAAAGTTTTGACAAAGTCATTTTTAGCAACGCTAGCTCTTTAAGCATAGTGTCAGTGCTAATAAGATCCTGCAGGTGTCAGTGTGGAGCTGAATATTTACCTTGCCACCAAAAAGAGCACACAGCTGACAGCCAGGTACGCCAGCAACATGAAAAGCCAAACCCCAGGAGAGAACGGATCCAAAAAGGAGAAATACCCCGGTCTTCTTCCCTATAAAAACACACAGGCAACATTAAAACAGTGAAACAAGCGTCCCCAAAATCCTATAAGCCTATATCATTCAATTCCAGTAAGTAAACATTCAGGTTAAAGACGTTTCAGGGCTTTTACGGTTGATTGGCTTGATCCAAACAAAGTGCTTGATTTTCTGTCTCCTAACCATTTTGGCAGACTCTGAAGATCCAATAAGCGCTGGAACAGAACTCAGGAGCCGATTCTGTACACAATAGTCAAATCCAATTATCTCTCCTGGAGGTACTTTGACAATCAGTGGTCAGCAGCAACTTAACAGTCTCTTATCAGCGAGAAACTAAGTGTGAAAGCACCATGGCTAATCTATCCACACGCCACAGGTGTCTTACAGATGGCGGATTTAAATAGTCCCAGAGATGGATACACTCGCAAACAAATCATTCAGGCTGTTTTTTTCTCCAGAGACTACAAAAAACAGGTTTACTATAGTGGGGAAACGAGTAATTATTCCACTATCTATCCCGCACCAGGCTGGAAATTCATTAATGCGTCTGCAATCATCTCCATATTAGTGTAATTGAATGGCATTGCTGTTGAGCTGGACACTAAAAGCTGTAATTATAGCAATAAATAGAGGCAAGCCTGTCTATGGTAGATACACAAGAAACTGATGGGCTCTCAATGAGAGAAAAAAAGAGTCGGTTCAGGTGTGTCAGGTGTGGTTTTATTCGTAGGCAGGTTACGCTTTCTTACAGAGCCTGTCGTCGAGGGATGGGAAAATTGGGCCGTGCCTGGAGCTTGTATTTGCCAGACCGTGCTCGTGTGAGATTTGAGGAGATAATTGTATCGTGACTTACAGCGAGAGGGACTTGCGGATGGAGCTCACAGGGGGGTACGCTAACTGTGGTGTTGGGTTTCTGCAATCTGCTTCCAGCTGAAGCAGAAGCTTGTTTACAGCCGCTTTCTAAATTCAATTTTAAGGTTTAAACAAAAGCACAATCAACATTGTGCAATGCAGAAACCTGGTGGAAAACAAACAAGTTAGATAATGCATTACTGGTGCACGTCTGTTTCAGAGGTGAGCTACACGCGGTTTAACAGCCTTTCGAACATGTAACACCCTCAAGAGTGAATCTTCCCTTGATCATTTAACAAATGAGCACAGATAGATCCTCCCCCAGTTTGCCTGAACAGCAGTGCAGTAGGGCAGTTCTTGTTCGGCTCCAGCGGGTCCCGATAGGCTCTGATGTGTCTCTGTGGTGTTATGTAATTTCTCGTTTGGGGCTTAGTGGATTTGAGGTAAGAAATAAAGTTTCTCCCGGTGATATACTAAAAATTTAGCCTTTGAGAAGCGCCGCTGCTTCGGCTGTTGGAATAAAACCATGCGCAAGCAGCGACAGCTGCAGAAGGCTGCAGTCATACCAGATTCTCACACCAGGGTTCCCTGCATCTGGATAACCAGGTCCTCATTAACATTTGCACTGCACAACATATTAAATTACAGAGCAAACTGCAGAGCTGTCATTACATGTGTGGTCTTACCGTGATTTTTTTTCTTTTTTTTTTTTAATTTAGTATTTGTTGGCTTCAGTTTTTTCTTGTAATAATGTGCAGTGTGGAGAGTTGTTATTTATTTTTTATCAACTTTTTAAAGCTGTCAGTTTATTAAAACAATTAATCATGCCTTGTGGCGTTAACGTGATTGATCTGGAGTTTGTATTTGCTAATTTTTTTTTTACCTTTTCCAAATGTAGGGTATTCACTTCCTGAATATTGAATACAACCACTGGCTTTCTCATCACTCATCTGTGATGTTTCATACTTGTTAAGCTTTAATGATAATTAAATTTTACCATTCAGTGACTGCAAACTGATTCTACTTTTGTTTAACATCTCATACAGGTTTGATTTATAAATAACTTTGCCATTTCTTGATTTTGAAAGAATGAAAAAAAAAACCCACTATCTAAGAAAGTTATTATTTTTATACTTTTCAGCAAAGATGTATTTGTGTTAATCAAACATGACCGTAAAGACTGTAACAAACATTTCTATTTTGAAAAAAAACAAAAACTGTTCTTTTGAAATTTATGCTGTTTCATCAAGGAATCTTGAAAAAAAAAATATCATGGTTTTCAAAATAATATTAAGCTGTATAAGTGTTTTTAACATTTATAATTAAATAAGAATAATAATGGAGCAACAAATCAGCGGATTAGAATGATTTCTGAAGCATCGTGTGACACTGAAGACTGAAGTAATGATGCTGTAAATTCAGATTTGCTGTAAGAAGGAATAATAATAAAATAATAAATTACATTTTAAAATATATTCAAATAAAAAGTTATGTAAAATACAGAGTTCAAAAGTTTACATACACCTTGCAGAATTATTTTACCAAAATAAGAGGGATCGTACAAAATTCATGTTATGTTTTATTTAGTACTGACCTGAATAAGATATTTCTCTTAAAAGTGTAAGTCCACAAGAGAAAACAACAGTTAAATTTTTTAAAATGACCCCGTTCAAAATTTTAAATACGCTTGATTCTTAATACTGTGTTGTCACCTGAATGATCCGCAGGTGTGTTTGTCCTGAACAGTTAAACTGCCAGCTGTTCTTCAGAAAAATCCTTTAGGTCCCACAAATTCTTTGGTTTTTCAGCATTTTTGTGTATTTGAACCCTTTCCAAAATGACTGTATGATTTTGAGATCCATGTTTTCACACTGAGGACAACTGAGGGACTCATATGCAACTATTACAGAAGGTTCAAATGCTCACTGATGCTCCAAAAGAAAAACGATGCATTAAAAGCCGGGGGTGAAAACTTTTGAACAGAATGGAGATGTATACATTTTTCTTATTTTGGCTAAATATCGTATTTCTTTTCATTTAGTACTGGCTTTCAGAAGCTACAGAATATACTTACATGTTTCCCAGAAGACAAAATAAGTTAAATTTACCCTGAACTTCAAAAAGTTTTTAATCCACAGCTCTTAATGCATTGTTTTTCCTTCTGAAGCATCTGTGAGCATTTGAACCTTCTGTAATAGTTGCATATGAGTCCCTCAGTGTGAAAAGATGGATCTCAAAATTATACAGTAATTGTTGGAAAGGGTTCAAATACACAAAAATGCTGTAAAATCAAAGAATTTGTGGGACCTGAAGGATTTTTCTGAAGAACAGCAGGCAGTTTAACTTCAGGACAAACAAGGGACTCATGAACAACTGTCACTAGACAAAAAAACACAGCTGTGGATCATTCAGGTAACAACATAGTATTAAAAATCAAGCATGGAACAAAAAAAAAAAATTATTTTTATAAATTGAACTATTATTTTGTCTTGTGAATTATATGTAAACGTCTTTTATGTGTATTCAGGTCAGTACTAAATAAAAAAATAACATGCATTTTGTATGATCCCTCTTATTTTGGCTAAATAATTTACATTTTGCAGATTCTGCAAGGTGTACGTAAACTTTTGACCTCAACTGTAAATTCAGCTGTGGTTAGCATAAGAGAACTTCTTTCCAAAACATTAAAAAACTTACAGAGCCCAAACTTTAAAACACTAGCGCAAACTTCTAGATCGATTTCTAGACCTTGACCACATTTACGACAAGATGTTATTGCTTCCACTGAAGCATAAAATGCTCAATCATTTTCAAATCATGCTGAGAACTTGATCATCAGCCCATGTCAGCTAAAGTACATGTTGTCATTAAAGCCAATACCACATACTAAGCAAAATAAATGTCTAAGAAACATTGACGCAAAACAATATGGAAGCTTATTTCTATATTTCTGCCTCAAAAATAAAGTAGGTCACTATGAGATAAAATTTAAAACTAGTGAGATCTACAGTCACAATAAGAGAAATAAAATTGCAGATGTAAGATATAAAATTAAATGGTGAGATATATAAAGCCAAATTGTGAGATATAAAGTCACAGTGGGATATAAAGTCACAACTGTGAGATATAAAATCAAACTGTGTGATATAAAGTCACATTATGAAATACGTGGTACTAATTACAAGAAGAAAAACTGCAAATAAGTCAAAAGTTATATTATAAGCTCGTAATTATGAAAAAGAAAAAAATAGTAATTTATATTCTTTACTCTAAGACAAAAACGGGCTTCCATAAAATAGTGATTAAACATGCATTTAATAAAAACACATCATCAAGGGTTATACATAAGGTCTTTCTTTTCTCTCCCACACATTTAAGCGTGTGTTTATCGTTTCACTCAGAGATCACTGGTCATAAACACTTTACTAGTCTCCTCTGTGATTCAGACTGATCTGTAGTGAAGCGTCTGTTACAGACCTCCCTATGAGGAGAAACAGTGATATACTGTCAGCGCATGTTTACCAGCCACTGTCAGATCGGCTTGGGCTGAAAAGATTTGAAAACTTAATGTTCCATTGAATTCTGCTGAAAACGTTGTACGCTCTAACATTCACAATATTTCGTCTCCTGTCACTAAAAATGCCCAGATTTAAAATCTGTCCTTAAGCGGAACTATGCGACCATGACAGACTGTAAACACACAGAGGTGAGGTGCGTTATTTCAAATCTGAAGTGCGTCATGAAACCAAGCACACAGCAGTCATGAGTCAAGAGGACTTGATGCCATAGAGGCACAGAGGTACCTTTTGCAGCCACTCACACCTTCAAAAGTGTGAGGCCAGTGGGAACATGGTCTTGTCACAGCTGGAATGCTTCAGAGAAAAAAAGCACCCTGACTTCATGTACCGAAGGGCAGTTGCTCTTTTTCTTTCTCTGTACACTCTCGTAATGCACACAAACTCTGTTGCTGCTCCTTTGGGGCTGTGTATGATCTTGCCAGTGCTCCCTGTACGATCTAATTAACTTGTTGTACTAATTAGCTATTTCATTCTCAACCACACCTAGCCTGTCATCTTCCTCCCCACGTGTGCCGCACAAGACGAAGAGAGACTAATTTTCATGCATTCTTGTATTTATTCAAACTCTCCAGCCAACACTCACTTAGACATACCCAAATAAAATGGTACGTTTCGTACAATCACGTCTACCGGTGCGGCCAATTACACGCTGCGATGGAGATACCACTGTACTCGCAAACATGTAATTAAAACAGGGCCGAAGGCCACATTTTATTCCATTTGCCATTGTTATTGATCAAGCGAAGGATTTCATTTAAAGTTTGAAATAAGCTATGGGGGTCCTTGTAGAAATCAAAGCCTGCTGGATCAATAGTAAGTGGATTAAACCTAAACAAGTGCACGCACAAGAATCCAAATATCCAGAGCACCATGGCTGTGGGGTATAGATGAGCAACAAGAGATTATTCTGAGCAGGAGCAACAGAACTGAAGGCTGACCCCCATCTTTAGCACGCTCATATTATGAGCCATTCTACACAATTGGGGCAAACTGCTGTCCCCCAACCAAAAAGCACATTTAAAAAGCATTTAAGTATTCAAATCTTAGATGTTTACTAAGATCATTTTAACCCACAATAATATTTAAAGTATCAGTAAGCTTAATATATTTGAAATCATCATTTAGTGAGTACTTTCAACTGGGAGGTGGCTGTCCCGAATCCTAACTCATAAATTATGAAAATGATATTAAAATATATGCCATTTATTCCATTGTTGTTTTTAAAAATATCTTTTTGATCTTTTAGAAAAAGTGCAGTTCAAAAAAACATTCTTTGTATATTATGAACAGTGTTGGGAATGTTACTTTAAAAAAGTAACTAGTTACAGTTACTTCTCACAAATAGTAACTGAGTTACATCATTATAAAAGTAACTAATTACCAGGGAAAGTAACTACTGTTTTGCTTTTAAAAATTTTTTTTAAATGTATCAAACAACTTAGATGCCCCTCAGGCATTCTAATATTACATTATGATAATTTAGAATAAACTTTAGCAGTTAGAACCTTAGTAATTAGAATAACCATATATGAATGCATATTTGTCATGTTGACTGAACTTAGGACTGATGGTGGTGCTTAAGATATTGTTTGTATTTAGTGTTTCTATAAAAAAGGAAAAAAACTTAACAATAATGCTGATAAGATAACAAAACTACTATGAATTCTACTGTTAATAACAATATTAAACGCACTAAGTATTAATAAGCTGCTGGGTTCATGAATATTAATCACGTTGTTTGCGTTCGCTCAAACTGATTTGCTGAAATCAGAACAGGGACGATCATAGATGAGCGCCAGCCAATGAGATTGCCGTTTGCTTAGATTAGTTCTGCCTACTAGCGGAGAAACGGGCAGTTCTTAAAAGCTGAAGAACTCCAAAGGAACTCAGTTATTTTGAAAGGAAAATAAAACAAAGAATAATGTTTACATGAAGCGTGTCAATTCTGCATGGTATATAAGACGTTCTCGCTCTGTATCTTTCTTTGTGCGTGTGAGACAAAGTGATGGCTAGTCGTGTGCCTTCATACTAGAGTTTACGGTTTGTCAAATACAGGTATGCTGTGCATCCATTCAGATGAACTGAAAAATAAATTTATAATAATATTTTAATAAATTATAGTAACGCCACATTTTTATTGTCAGTAATGGTAACGGCGTTGTAATGGGGGAAACTGTAATTCATTTGATTACTCGTTACTGAAAAAAATAACACTGTTAGTAATGTCGTTTATTTATAACACTGTTATTACCATTACTGATTCTGAAACTTTATGTTAAAAAATGTATTCTGCATTTCATGTCACTACCAAGTCCTTTGACGGAAACTGATTTTAACTACACCCCTACATTTACAATCATATATTTGTATGTCACTCTCTCTCATAGCTACATGGTGAGTATATAAGCCCCATCATTTTGAGGTAAATTTGTTAAAAAGTATGAAAATTCTGTGTGTAAATTTAAAGAATGTCACTACTGAACATCATTTGTCTATAATTAAACACACTTTTACTTTTTTGATAGTTATTCCATAACATTTTATTTTATACCTGTACAAATGTTCAGAAGTGTGCTAGCTAACCATGTGCCGATTATCATCTTTAAACTAGATTCAAAAGTATTTAAAATTGTCACTACTGAAACAGTCATGACTGAAACATCTGTTGAAGTTTCGGTGGTGACACCTTCGGGTTTTTTTTTTGGGTGTTATCCCATAAAATGATCACTACCATAACTAAACATGTCATCATTGACAAAAGGAAACACATAATCCTTTTTTGGAGGGAAATAAACAACATTTTTGTACAGTTGTGCAAATTTTTAGCATTTTAGTATAATTTAGCAGTGTTTTAGTATGCGAGTTAAAATTCTGTAATGTGATGTGGTCGCTACCAAAACATTACTGTCACTACCGAAACATGGGATGTTTTGTCAAAAATATAGTATACTGAATTATCAACTAAGTTGTTATGATAGCGTTTGGTTCAATGTATATTCAAACTAATGAATCCTTAAGTTTGAAATCAGTATGATCAACTTTTTGCCTTTAACAAAGAAAAAATGGATTCAAAATCTCATAAATTGTAATTGTTATTGATTTACCTCTGAAAACTTTTTAATAAAATATAAGAAAATATATTTTCCAGGAAAATCTAAATAGGTCAATATAACCCTTCTTAATAAATTACATATCATTGTGTTTTTGGTAGTGACAAATTTGGGGAGAGTAAAAAATATTCAAAAACCTTCTGTAAATACAATATGAGAATTAACTGCACAATTACTAGAAATGTGTACCTTGGATATTATACAATTTGCATACATACAACATTTGTGGAAAAAGACATTTTTTTCAAGACGTTTCCAAGCCTGACTTTGAACCAATTCAATTCAATTTGTAAAATGGCTCATATTTCACACTTATGATAATTTAAAATTTTGAATTTAAAGGGAAAGTTAACCCAAAAATTTAAATTCTGACATTAATTAGTCACCGTCATGCCACTCCAAACCCGTAAGACCTTTGTTTATCTTCAGAACAGAAATTAAGATATTTTTTATAAAATACAAGAACTTTCTGACCCTGCATAGACAGCAACACAACTACCATGTTCAAGGCCTAGAAAGGTATTATTATTGACTTTTTTAACAATGTCCTTGCTATCTTTCTATGCTTTGAATGTGTCAGTTGCATTGCTGTCTATGCAGGATCAGAAAGCCTTCGGATTTTATAAAAAAATATCTTCATTTGTGTTCTGAAGATGAACGAAGGTCTTACGGATTTGGAATGACACAAGAGTGAGTAAATAATGACAGAATTTTCATTTTTGGATGAACCACCCCTTTAACTTTATATCGTAAGATACATGTAGTATTAAATTATTGACATTTCTGTTCTGATTAATTATTAACTGGTAAGTGAAAATGTAAAACTGACAAACCAATGTGAAACATCAGCAACACCAGCACAAGCTATTTACTATTCATGAGCTCAGCCTTCTTCATGACATCACAAGGTGCCTATTCTCAGCTACTCTAGCCTTATTCTGGGTCAGAGAAGAGCAGAAAGGGCCATGGAGAGACAGACGGAGTCAGAGACAGTGCTCAAGGCTTTCCAACCTGAGAACAGCTCTACACTGTACAACAGCCTTTTATCCTCTTTACCTGTGTGAACTCATTTAACACTCCTCTTATGTCTTCTGTCACTGTTCTCTCTGTCTGCCAGTCTCTGAGTCACTCGCTGAGTCTGCCTTTGTGCCTTTTTCAATCAACTTTCTCTTTTTTAACTTACAGTACTTTCTAAGCCACCTCTCTTGGGTAGTTGTAGCTGAACATTTAAAGGTAAAGTGTATAATTTCAACAGTGTTTTGAAAGCCCCAAATTGTTTTTTGAGTTTTCAAGGAAAATCAATCTATGAATTAATTATTTATTGCTGGAAAAGAAAGCATTTTAACTTTGAAAATATCTCACACTTCACAAAGATCTGAGATCATTTACCCAAACAGGAGATGGATCAACATCCTTTGTTAGTTCTGGAACAACTTTCCTTTTTAGCATTTACTCCCTATAGCAAGTAGTACTGGAATAGTTCATGAATCAAAAAATCTGAGTTATTTGACTTTTCTCCTGAAGCTTGGTACACAAGTTTGAACTGCAGTTCATTTTGTGTCTAAAAACTACCTTGTTACATCTGAAAATATAATTAAGTGCTAAAAAGTGCTTGTTATGAAGTGACATTAGCATGAAAAGAGCACAGAGACTATTGTGTGGGCACAAAAACACTTTAGCACATAAGAAACTTTTGTGAATACAAAAACATTAATTAATAGTAATTGGTAAAAATGCCCCAAAACTAAAGTTCTGGCAGATGCGATGATGTGGCCAATAACTAATAAATGGCTGATACTAAAATGCTACATTTAGTCTAAATAAATTAGAAGTAAAACACTAAAATTTACATTATTTTTTAAAAATGCTACAAGTGAATTTAGGTAACATTATAAAGTTGAGTGTGAAAAAAAAAAACACATTAATTTTGAGATTTGCTTATGGTTAAATTTCAGTGTTATTAAATAATATTTTTAAATATTAACATTAAGTGAGTTTTAGATGATGGCAAATGCAATCTGAAGGCAAAAAAATGTAATTTAATTGGAAATAAAAAAGAAAGTAAAACTGTAAAAGAACAAGAATTCTAAACTATTTTGAATTCATTTCTGTATTTTAAAATACGTATAAGAGTAAATCTGTGTAAAATTCGTTGAAAACACAAATTAGCAAAATGTTGCTTGTCTTGTCACATTCAGTTATGAATTACATGAATCACACAGAATGATTCATCTAATATTTGAAGAGCTCAGATGCAAAAGCCTCTAAGTGCCATCTGAAATTGTCTTCTAAAATTAGTATTTTTATCCAGCTTCTTTGTGTAGGTTCAGTAATTTCCCTTTAATGGCAATAAATAGGTTCTTTTCATTGTCATTAAAATGAAATAACTGAATAAACATAGGAGCCTGAGGAAAAAGCAAATATTAGAAGTAAAATTTAGATGGCACTTAGAGGATTTTGCATCTGAACTCTTCATTTTCACTTCAAAACAGCATAATTTGTCAAAAAAGTCTAATAGTTTGCATCATAGGATATTATTGGTGGTCATTTAACTGTCATCAAATAGAAAATATCCAGCTGTCTTACCTCACACGTAGGGTTTTGCGATATATAGCAACATTTAAAGTGGATCAAAACCTTTCATTAAAGTTGTCCTAAAACCAAACAATACCCGTTAGGACAACTTTGATAAATCGACAATATATCATCTACGATAATATCGTAATTGTTATTTATAAAGATATGAGATTTGACAATATCAAATGTATCGAAAAAACAAACAAAAACAAACAGACTACGAGATGTAGGTTAGACCAGTGGTTTTCAAACCCTGGGTCGTGAGACTTAAAAAATGGGTCGCCAGGCTGATTTGAGGAAATTATACGTATGTAAGTAACAAAGTTCAAGATTCGGGGAAGAAGGAGGCGTGAACCGGCCAACTTTAATAACTTAATAAACATAAACAACAAGACGTAAGTAGGCAGCAGCCGCCTCACGCCAGAATTCAACGTTTATTTGTGTTTGCGCTCTGTTTTTAAAGTATTGCACACTGTAGCCAATCACAGACATATCTGTTGATTTCTGGAATGCAATGGCCAATCAGAGGCATTTGCTGTGTCAGAATGAACTCGCCAAGTTCAATCCTGCGTTCCAGAAGCTTGCGAATCCTCTCATTATAACGAAGTGTAGACGCAGTGTAAATAAGAGATTAAAAATTTATATTTATATGATCTGATTTTGTTAATATCACACAAAAAGCTTATATTTTTTCTCCAAATATCAGTATGACTGCAAAATGTGTTATTGATTTTTTTTTAAAAAGTCTAATAAACAAGTTAAAATGAATTGACTTACATTTTAGACACAAGTTCCTGTTTTCGTCAACAGAAAAGTTTGAAACGTTTGAACGAATCACTTGAATGAATGACTCAATGACTCACTCATGCAGTGATTTGCCACCACCTACTGGCGATTTTAGGTTTATATTTAAAATATACCCCCCCTCCCAAATCATTTCAAATATCAGTATTTAGCCATCAAAACATTATTTCTGTGTAAATACATCTAAATGAGACTTCAAATGCAGATTCTGTGCCACCTCTGCATTGCAAACACAAATTTTGTTGATACTGATTTCATTTGATTGGTAAGAGCCCTATAGTGTCTTACTACTTAAATTTAAGAATTTGACACAAAAACAATGCATACATTTAAACAGGTTAGAAAAAAATTGGCTTTCTAAAGGTAAAAATGCCCATAAAAGGTAAAAATCATTTCAGACATATTTTTGTTACTCTTGCAAACGAACCACTGCACAGAATCTGAAGAATATCAAAAGCGTTGGGAGTCCAGGTGTCCACGGGAGTCCTAAACCTGCTAAAATAGCAGCACAATGACGCTTCACAAAATATTGTCTAATTATCGTTTTCGACAAAATTCCAGAAATATTGAGATATAAGTTTTTGTCATTATTATACATGCTCACATGTAAATGTTAAAAACTGAAGCTTCATGCTGGAATTCATCTTCATCTTCTCTGAACAGTAAAAAGCTGCCTTCTTTAATCTGATTGGCCATCTTACTCATTTTGACATTGATGAGCGCTGTTAAAACAGCCACACTGTACAATTAGAGCAGCCTAAAAATGTAGCTTTTAAAACTTTTTGCCATCCTAACAACAAACAGCGTAGCATCATTATTGAATTTTTGGAGGGGACTTGTCTCACTCAACATCGATGGCAGTTACGGCTCTGCATTCCCACTTGAGTTGGGTGAAAAGCATGCATTTGCATGCCGTAGTTCATAAAATCTACTACAGAGGTGCTCTTTCTTTCTCAGTTAACAGCACACCTGGTGTTATTGATTCCCCCAACTGTTCTCAACCAATGAAGACGCACACAGGAGCGACTATTAGCAGCATGGACAGAGCAGGGGGCCCGCGATGTGTTTGTGTAAGCGAGTGAGTATGTGTGTGTGTTCGTGTAAATGCCCTACCGGGACACCACATTAGTGTTTGCACACGCCGCACAGACCTGCTTCATCCGGCATTTAGCCAACAGAGAGATCAGCATGTCACCTTGGGTTTGGGGAGGGGCTTTGATTAATGGCACACAGGCCTTTAAAAATAAAAGAGCTATTGGATTTTCAGTGTTGCTGTGTGCAAGAGCTCGGGGTGTTATTGGTGGGAATTAGATACAAGTCACAATAAGGAGAATTTGAAATTGGGAAGGAAAGCACTACATTTATCAGCTTTTCACACCACGGCACACCATCTGCTGCGGCAAGGGTGATGCTCTGAGCTCTCTGCCCCAAAGTATTTCTCTATTTATTTCCCACGCACTCTCTCTCTGGCCATTAGAGGCTGCCAATTGTTGAGAATTGTTGATCTTTAATGCTGCAAGGTCGGAAATGGTTCTTGGAGTCTCGGGCTTCGGCGGATGTTGGAGGAACTTACTATGTGCACTCGATACATGATGCTGATCCCCAGAGTCATGAAGGGTTTGGAGAAATCAATGACCTTCTCTCTCTCAGCCGTGATGGTCAGGGCGGCCACAGCCAAGTCAGCTTTCTGAAACACATGCAAAATAACCGCAGTCATTAGTATGCGTTTGGATAAAAACATGCAAAAGTTACAGTTTCTTGCTTTTACTAAGATTTATTTTTGGCATATTTGCCTTTTTATTAGGATAGGACAGTATTTATTGACAGGAAACGAAATAGGAGAGAAGGGAGGTACAATTGGGAATGGACTGCGAGCCCGGATTCCAACTTGGGTCACCCAAAGCGCAACAGCACTATACGTTGGAGCTGCAACACCAAATTTTAAACGTTAAAATAATTTCTTTTAATTATTGTTGTTGTTAACAAAAACTATTGTTGTTGTTAACTAAAATGAACTGAAACAAAACATTTTGGTTAATTAAAAAAAAGATAAAGTATAAATATTGGATGAAAAATCAAAATGAAAAAACAAAGAATGTATTAAAATGAATAAAACCAAAAATAAGAATAAAAAACAAAACCAAAAACTACAAAAGCATATAACAAAATGACAAAAACATAACTAAAACAACAGCTAAATCAAAATATTAATAAATATTAGAACAGTATATCAATTACACAAAACAACATAATAATTAGAAATAAATAATTACAAATAAATATTATTAGATGAACAACTGAAAACAAAAAAATGCTTCCTTGGCAACTAATTGAAATAAAATAAGTTAAATTATTAAAATTACTAAAACTGAATAATACAAACTAAATAAAAGGTAAAGCTAAACAAATGCAAAAATAATAATGACAAAAATAATAAAGCACATAACAAAATGACTAAAACCTAACTCAAAAGAAAACTAAAAAATATTAAAACAACAGCTAATTCAAAATATTATTAAATATTATAATAGTACAGTATATAAATTACACAAAACAAAACAAATATTTTCAAATTGAATGATAAAATATATAAAATACAAATAATTACAAATAAATATTATTAGATGAAAAATAAAATAAATAAATAAATAAATAAATACTACCTTGGCAACTAGTTGAAATGAAGTAAATTACTAAAACTGCACAAACTAAACAAACAAACAAACAAACAAACAAACAAAAATATTAAAACAACAGTGAATCCAAAATATTAATAAATACTATAATAGTATATAAATTACACAAAACAGCACAGAATGTCAAATTGAATTATACAATATACATTTATATAAATAACTACAAACAAATATTAGATAAAAAACTAAAAAATAAAACAAATATAAATTAGGAATGCTGCCTTGCAACTAAATGAAATGAAATAAGTTTAAGTATTCAAATGACTAAAACATAAAATAAAAATAAAGGTAAATAAATGCAAAAACAATAAAGACAAAAGCCAAATCACCAAAATATATCAAACTAAAATATACATGAAAACTGAAATGTAAACAAATCCAAAAATATAATAAAGGCTACTTCAAAATATCTATAAATAATAGTATATACACAAAAATAAGACTGATTATCAAATACTGTTTTTTATTATGCTTTATATAGTAACACTTTAGATTAGAGAACACTATTCACCATTGACTAGTTGCTTAATAATATACATATTACTAGCACATTTGCTGTTTACTAGTACTTAATATTATATTATGCTATCATATTTTATATTATCATATTTTAGACATTACTCCATACCCCATACATACTACAACAACTACCTTACTTACTATCTAGATAATTACTAGTTTATATAGCAAAAACTCTCTCTCTAATGTGTTACCAATTATTCCTATAGGAGCTCCCTAGAGGCTCATGACATCCCTGTAGACCTTCTTAGTTAAGCTGATTAGACCATGTAGACCTCCTCAAACCAGCAACAAACCAGCTTAACCACCTTAAGCTGCCATGACCTGTCCTTTTACACCTGCAAACATCTGTTTGCAGTCCAAATACCTGTATTTTGGTGAATTCTGAAGGGCAAAGCTGAGTTGTTGTGTGTGAGTGATGGAACATGAACACAGAAACTGTCATGACAAATCACTTGACACAGCATCCAGTGCTGCCGGGCACGATGCTGCAGCCGGATCCCACTAATCAAACAACACCGAAAAGTGCATCTGCAAGGGATTTTACGCTCCCGCGGGACACACTCTTACCCTCCACTGCTCTTTGTCCTCTCCAGGAGGAATGACGGGATATTGGAGCTCTGCTGTAAATGAGAGAGAATCTCCGGACAGCAGATACCGGTTGCAATGTGATGTTTTAGCCTCAAGCCTGAAAACCTTGAAAGCGACAGGAGAGGCTTGTTAACTTCGAGAGCTGAATTAGGAACGTTAGTCACGTGTTTCAAGATCTGAGAAGTATCACTGAGATACTAGTTTAGTATATTTTGGTTTAAGTTTTAGTTAACCCTGCCTCACTGTAAAGCCAGTTATGTCGTTATCTCTCCACGTACAGTACTTCACCGTAGCGAAAGCGACTGTGGCACGGGAAGACGAACTCTTGCACGTTCCCTGAAGATTCCTTTCACAATAACAGCTTGCAGATGCACTAATGTTCAAGTGCTCTCCATAGTTCAGCCGTGGCCCACAGCTCTTCTCCAACTCATGCACACTTCACTTCACACAACAAAACATCACGCTGACACGCAAACAAGGAAATTACGCGGTCCCCGCTGAACGGAAATCCCTCAAACAGATGTCGTCCGTAACAGAAACAAGGACAGTAACTGCCGCTCAAATATTTGACATCTCATTATGTATTAATATTGATGACTGGACTGCACAGAGAGGAAAATTATGAGACGGCGACTCTAAATAATAAATAATGCAGTGATGTTCTTCCTGCGCTCCATCCTCCCCCTCAGCTTTGACTCAAGCAAAAAGTGATGCCCCCAAAAACGAGAGAAGAAGGCAATGTCAACTCTATCACTACTGAATAATACATTGACGTAAGTTCCCAGTGTGGCATTTCAAATTCCCTCTGAGGCTTATTCTTCATCTGACGCCATATAGAAATCCATGACAGCTCGGTTGCTGCGCTACCTTTGTGTACTATTGCACTGCCTTTAGTTTTACAAGAGCTTCCAGAACATAATAAAGCATGACCAACAGTCCCTGTGGAATTAGAAGTCCATATTTCAGGGCAAAAGTGATTCGTTTTGGTGAAAATTCCCATTATTCAATAAATTGTAATATTAATAGCTGATTTTTTTAAGGTGTTATATTAAAACAACTGCTAAATCAAAATATTATTAAATATTATAATAGTACAGTATATAAATTACACAAAACAAAACAAATATTTTCAAATTTCAAATTAAAATAATAAATAAATAAATAAATAAATAAATAAATAAATAAATAAATAAATACAACCTTGGCAATTACTTGAAATGAAATAAATTACTAACACTGCATAAACTAAACAAACAAACAAACAAACAAACAAACAAAAATATTAAAACAACAGCAAATCCAAAATATTAATAAATACTATAATAGTATATAAATTACACAAAACAACACAGAATGTCAAATTGAATTATACAATATACATTTATATAAATAACTACAAAAAAATATTAGATAAAAAACTAAAAAATAAAACAAATATAAATTAGGAATGCTGTCTTGCAACTAAATGAAATGAAATAAGTTTAAGTATTCAAATGACTAAAACTGAAAAAATTGAAATAAAATAAAGGTAAATAAATGCAAAAACAATAAAGACAAAAGCCAAATGTATTTGTTAACTTGTTTATAATAATAATAATAAACTTTATTTTATATAGCGCCTTTAAAAGCAGCATCTCAAAGTGATTTACAAACATAAATAAAATAATAAAGTTAAAAGATACACATACACAAAAACAAAAATACATCAATTAAACATCATTTTAAACGGTCATCGGATGCCCAATTTCCACAGGTTGATATGATTCTTTAGGGCAGGGGTCAGCAAGTAGGTTTGGCGTCGGGCCAAAGAAAATTTCGCCATTAGATGGTGAGCCAGAACATAGTCAAAGGATAATTTAAGAAATTAACTAATGAAAAATGCAACTAGATTTGCCTGTGACAGACTGTTACAGTGTCTTTTGTAACTGGTAGTGAGCTGTTACTCCAGGGTATATACAGGAATCATGAGTTAAATTTAATACCTTTTTAAGACCTTTTTAAGACTCTTACCATACATTTTAAGACCTCATCGCCACTTCAAGTTTTAACTGGTTACATAGACAACACTGTGACTTAGATTTACTTTAGATTTAATTTAGCTGTCCACACCAGATGTGAGTCACGTGACGCCACAGCCCTTTCAGAAGTGCAGAATTGCACTACAGTCTTAACGAAATATAATTTTATAATCGAATTCATAAATATGAAACCTTTTTAACATTGTTAAAACTAAATTTTGAATGACTGATACCATATTGTCACTTGTTACTTTGCCATCACTTGTTGGTTCGCAGTTTTAACATATGTTTGCTTAAATTTATTTTCAAGATCTGAGGTAACCTGTTGTTGCTTTCAGCATGGCTAAAAATGTCACGCAAAATGATATTCAAACTCACATTAGACACTTTTGACACTGAATAAATCACATAATCAGTACTTGTGATTATAGCCTAACAGTCATATTTTGTGGTGTTCTTCCAGTCGCGACGTTGCAGAAATAGGAACCGTAAAATAGTCCTGGCTTTGCGTAATAGGACATGGTGTTATATCATAAGATGTGCTCCCTCTACACAGAGTGCGTGTGATCACAAAATTGAAAGTAAAAGCGCTTATTCAAAGACGATTGAACAAATTTCCGTTTGTAAACTGAATACAGATCTATTTCAGAATCACTATCAAAATAATCTGACTGCGGGCGCAGGCCAGATATTATTGCTTGCGGGTCAATTTTGGCCCGTGGGCCTCCTGTTGCCGACCACTGCTTTAGGGTCTTAATGAAAAGTCTATAACATACTTTGGTTCAAATGTTTCAATGGTACACTGTAAAAAAAAGTTGTTTTAACTTAAAAAAAGTAAGTGTTTGTGCTGCCTTAAAATTTTAAGTTTAGTCAACATGAAATGTTAAGTTGTACTACATGAAAACATGGATATTTGAGTTGAGTAAACTTAAAATTTTAAGGCAGCACAAACACTTTTTAAAATTGAAAGTTGTTTTTGTAAAAGAACACTCTTTTTACCCTGTCAAAAACAGCTCTGTTCACAGCGACCCGTGCATGTGCATGTCCCTTTAAATGCTAATGAGCTCTGCTCACATCGCCCCTCTCTTTCGTGGGTTGATGAGCCATTTATCCATGAAACTTGCTAACTAACAGATTATTAGGAAAGACAATTTGCAAAGATTCATAAAAAACCTTATACTCACTTATTTTGTAGGTAAAGTTGAATCACGAATGATTTGTGCGAACATACACGCATTTAGGTAGATTGGGGGGGTGCATTCCATTTAAAAACAACAGTAATCCACTACGTCTTCAGTAACTCAGATGTCGGGAGTAAATGACAACTGTTATGTTCATTATTACCTCCAACAACAAAACACCTTAAACGCTTAGGAGACACTCTTGTCTACTCCTGCGCTGGCGTCGAAACAATGGCGGAGAGTTCACAGCTCACTCAGGGCAGGTCTGAGGTAAGACGGCCGTGTCAATCAACAATTGTGGGGGGCGGCCTGGGCCTATGTGATGTCACACAGCCAAGAATCTGAGAATAGCTTGATCTGAGAAAGGGGTTGTTATTATTAATGGGTAGTTAAAAAAAAACTGGGTGGATTTTTATCATTATAGGGTGTTTGTGTACACAAACTGCCAATATACATTTCAGTTCAAACAACATGTAAAAGTGAATTTTGCATCCGATGACCCTGTTAGCCCTTTAACTGTCACCGTCCCCTCTGTGGGACGCCTCAGTTTACTTCACCATATTACAAATAAATCCCAATCTAATCATGACACACTATACATCGTGGAAAGCTCTCAAGGTGCGTTCACACCAGACGCGAATGAAGCGTTAAGCGCGAGTGATTTACATGTTAAGTCAATGCAAAGACGCGAATAGACATCCTGCGGCGCGATTCGCGCGAATGGAGCGTTTTGGGCGTTTGACGCGTGAGTTGAAAAATCTGAACTTTGGCGAAAATTCGCGCCGCGTTAACCAATCAGAAGCTTGCTCTAGTAGTGACGTGATTACGACATAGCAAGCGGAGGGAGAAATCCGAAACAACAATGGAGGACAAAATCATCGTCCCTGTATATGGATACCCGGAGCTGTACGATACATCTTCGTACTTTTATAGAAACAGGAATAAAAAGAATCCTGCTTGGAAGAAAGTGAGTGAGGAGGTCAGACAATCTGGTAAGTTGTAAATAACGCTCTTTACTCAGTTTGAGCTATATACATATTGACGGACTGATCTGATGGACCCAGACACGGCGCCGAACGAGTCTACGCCGTTTTTCAGCCTTCCATAGCACATCAAGCGCAGCTACCGTCTTAACAAAATCCATGTCAGCCATTTTGCAAGGAGACTGGAGCCGCCTGGCAGAAGCCACTCCCATGACGCGAATTCGCGTCTGTTGTGAAGTGAATTTCACGTGCGAATGAAGCGAATTTCACGCGCGAATGAAGCGAGTAAACTCAAAATGTTCAAGCGTCCAACTACGCGCGAATAGCGCGATTTATTCGCGCAAGTCGCGTCTGGTGTGAACGCACAGTAAGACTCCTGAATAGATATTTTACCATTTTACCATTACCATTTTACCGTTACAAATTAAGTAGGAAAAGTAATAGATTAATATATGTCAAGGGTGCAACTTAAAAAAATCTACATCATAACATGAGCTCTGGCCTTTGTCACAAAAGACTTTCTTTGTTGCCTTTTTCCCTATCACATTTTAGATATCATAAGAAATGATATATCAGTTCAAAACTTAAAATCTCAAAATTCATCCTTTGAAAGGCATTTTAAAATCAGACATTGCATTACCACGGAAAATGTACATTAAAATCATATTAGCAATTAGATAGAGCAATTATGCACATACTTTTTCTTCTTTTTCCCAAAGACTTGCATGGCTTAAAATAAGGTAAACAGTGTCTCTTACTTTAATACATAGTAGAAAACCCATGAAAGATTTACTTTATTTTAAAAATCCCCATTGTTTTATACATATTTTGGACTATGGGGGCACCATTATTTTGATGATGTCAAATGGTTGCTCTCTGTGAGCTACTTGCACTACCTGTTGCTATTTGTACTGTTGCTATTGAAAATTAGCAAAAAGCCACACAATGTGGTCATTGTATCAGTATTTTATTTTCCGAGTTGTGTTGTGGTAAAAGTAGCAACAGGTAGTTCACAGAGTGCAACCATTTGATGTCATTGAAATAATGGCGCCCCCTATAGTCCAAAATATGTATAAAACGATGTGGATTTTTTAAAATAATGTAAATCTTTCATTGGTTTTGAACTACATATTTCAGTAAAAGACATAATTTATGTTATATTAAGCCACACAAGTCCTAATACCCAAGGTTCCCTTTAATGATAACTGTATTTGAAAAGCTCAGATGCAAAAGCCTCTAAATCCATCTGACATTCTGCTTTAAAATAAGTATTTTTATCAGGCTCCTATGAATAGATTTCTATGTAAGTACCGGCACTTCTAATTGAGCTGAGGCTGGGATTTAGCAAGTTTGAAGTAAAAGTATTTGATGGATGTATACTATGTGTCAAAAGTATTCACTCAGTATCATTATATCATTCTTGACTGAGGTGGCTTTTAGCTGGTTTTGCATCTGAACTCTTAATTTATACATATGTGTATGTTCAGTTTTAATATCTTTAAAGACATTTTAAAGTATGAAAAATGTTTTTGCTTACACAGTGAAATTTAAAAAAATATTTAAAAACTCCCATCTCATTTTCTCCTCCAACTTCAAAATCGCTCTACATCATTGCAGAAGTACCAACCCAGTGTTTACAAAGTGAATGTGCATAGAAGATCAAATACCCTTTGTTTTTAGAAAATGACGTTTTGTTAGATAAGACCCTTATTCCTCTGCTCGGATTATTTAGAGTCCTTTGAAGTTGCATTTTTGAAAATAATTTCTTTTTTATTATAAAAAAAAAAAAAAATCCAGGCTCTTCTATAGTCCTTGTTGATTTTAATTAAACATTTTAAATGTTAAAAATTCACTCAATACAGTACCAATTGTTAATATATATTTTATTAAGTGAAATAAAATATTATATTACAAATGCAAACATGACTGAAGTACATGACACTGAAGAAAAAAATCTGATGCAGGTTAGTTTGTAAATCTGTTGTCAACAACAAAAAAAGCATTTCAAGAGAAGCTTCCCTGTGGTTTTCCACCAAAATAAATTGTAATTAGAGGTGTTTTCCCAAATTGTTCTGCCTGTTTATTTTTTTCCTGAAATTATGTACATGCAGTTTTATGGTCAGTAAAAATATATCTGGTAAATTTTCTCAAGTCACTGGCCATTATCAGATATAGGCAAACTTTTAGGCCGTGTTCGTACTACATTCAATGTTTGCTACATTCATTCATAACTGTGAAAAAATGTGTAGTCTTTGTTCATATGCAAATCTACACCCATGTTTTCATGTAATAAATAACAGGATAAAGGTCTCTCATGGGATCCAAGATGCATAGAGGCTGCTGTCAGGACGAGGCAGCGCTCCTCGCCTCTTTCGGTTGCCCCTCATCACCCTCTACTGTCTACAGACACTATAGCGCGTGGGATGCAATTAGACTCATTGGCCACTCTCAAGGTCAGCTGTATAGAGCATACTTTGAGAGAACAAATTGAGACAATAATAAGATTAGGCACTTCTTTCTTTATTTCACTAATGGCTTTGCCCTCCATTAGCTTGTGGAATTAAGACGGATAACTTCTCAAAGCCTCTCCGGTTTTGTATGCGAGAACGTAGGCTGCAGAGAAATGTTCTGGTTTATGACCCTTTCCCCTGGAAATGTATGAATATCGCCGTGGCCTTTCTGTTCATTTCCCAAAATTTACTTTCCTCCCTGCGGTGCCTGCCAAAAACGGACAAATAAATCAGCAGCACGCCGTACTGCTGTAAAAGTTTTTAAATAAATAACATTTCTGCTGAAAAGGGCAAGCGTTTGTAACTAAACAGAATTTGCGGCATGCGAGATTTCCATCTCATCAACGGGATGTTAGTGTTTGTCAGAACGGGACTAATACTCTTCATGCTTCACCGAGTCTTTTTAAACACATCTGTGTGTGTCTGTTATGGGATCAGATGGGCTAATTGAAATTCATTAGGACGAGGGACCTGTAACTGGGTTGGAGGCATAAACATGAATATTGTGGGTTAATCTGCATCACCTGTGTGGAAGCAAGTAAAATAACTTTTAGTCTGGCTTTAAGGCTTCCTTCCTTTAATGAATTATTGAAATGAGCATTTGAGGATGAATTATTCCAGGCTAAAATAAGCAGACTTGCTGTTTCTTTGCTGTTTCTGCTGTTTGAAATTCATATTATATGGGAATGACTGTTCTAGATGTCAGTATAACCAGAGGTTAAATTGGATTTTGGAATATTGAAACCGTACAATTTGGCAACGATTCTCTTTCCTCAGGTAAGATATGAAAAGCTGCTAGAACAAACAAACTGTCAATAATTTTTATCCCCGTTCCTCAACAAAGTCCTTCTGCTGACTGAAACAACTTTTTATGTGTCTGATTAGAAATGACAGTAAATCTCTTGATGCTTGTTTTCATAAAGTAGACCATAGTTTAAAATCGCCCCACATCGCTGTAGAAGTACCGACCCAGTGTTTACAAAGTGAACGTGCAAAGTAGATCAAACGCACTTTACAAAAAAAGGTAAAACAGCGACGTAGGATGATTTTGAAGTTGAGAAAACGAGATGGGAGTTTTTTGACATACCCTAACTGTCATGAACCGGAATACACAGAGTTCACACAGAGCTAGATAAGATGGGCGTTTGAGGTTAAAAAGTACATAAATTGTAAATTATTTTTTAGAAAATACCCCTGCAAAATAGCTGCAGTGAATCTGCAATTTGGAAGTTCAAACTCAGAGGCACCATAGAAGTGCACTATATGCAGATAATTCCTGAAATGTTTTCCTTAAAAAAAACATATTTTCTTTACTACTGAAGAAAGAAAGACATGAACATCTTGGATGACAACGGGGTGAGTACATCATTAGTAAATTTTTGTTCTGAAAGTGAACTACTCCTTTAAGCAGCACAACTGTTGATAATAATCAGAAATGGTTCTTGAGTACAAAATCAGCATATTAGAGTGATTTCTGAAGGAAAATCAACTTTGTCATTGAAGAAATAAATAAATAATGCATTTTATTTATTTGAAATTGGATTAACTCTTTCCCCGCCAGCGTTTTTGAAAAAAGTTGACAGCCACTGGCAAATTTTTGATCATTTTCATTAAAATTTCAAACTTGAGGGCACCACTGAAGTCCACTATATGGAGAGAAGTCCTGAAATATTTTCCTCAAAATACATAATTTCTTTACGACTGAAGAAAAAAAGACATCTTGGATGACAAAGGGGGTGAGTAAATTACCTGTAAATTTCTGTTCTGGAAGTGAACTTCTCCTTTAATGCCTTATTTTAATACTTTAATATGTGCTTTACTAATAAACAGCCAATATGCTAGTAATATGCATGCCAGTAAGCAACTAGTTAATAGTGAGTATTGGTCCTTAAAATAAACTGTTAGCGCTAGATTTCACAAATACACACTATGTTTGATCGGGCAGCAAAGAAAGGGGGATAATGTATGACACTGACAATTTAACCCCTGATTAAAACACATTTTCTTGTGACGTCACTCACCCTGCTGATGAGCTCTCCCACCATGCCTGTCCAGGTGCCATTAGCTCCCGGCACTCCGTACACGCCGTCCCCAACTAGTCGAATGCGGTACTTGAACTTCAAGATATCTGCCAGCTCCTTCAGCATGTCCACACAGAAGCCTTCGTAACGCTCATTGCCTTCTAGTTCCTGGTGATTGGCTCTCAGCATTACATATGGATTCTCCTGTAAAGATATCAGTGGTGTTACAGTCAGCACTCATACACCTTAACACACTCTCAGTGCACTTCTGTATCCATCGACACTCACTTTTGTATGAGAAATGGTTGTTTGAATTGACAAGTCACACCTGCTGTGCTTCCATCCAAATCTGTAAATTTAACATGCGAAAAAATTGTAAAATTGCTCAGTTTCCATCCTGTGTGTTCAAGAGATCAAAATCGAATGAAACTGAATCAAAATGGAAGGTGATGCAACTGGGGAAGACACCGTAGCTCTTTTTTCCGACATAAGAAATTACTTGCACCTTAGAGTGTTCAGACAAAATGCAATAAGAAATGCTGTCATGTTATCTTGCATTCAGAGGTGGATGCCTGATGTTTGGGAACGCAATCGTGTGAGACAGTTCTGAGATATAATTATACCAAAGCATTTTGATGACAGACTGCTCAGGCATTTCAGAATGACTAAACCAACATTTGCAATGAGCAATGAGATTGGTCCACTGGTTAGTCCTGTTATCCAATGATCTGCTGAGACAGTCACATGATTTTTTAAAAACGTATTTATTAGTCTTCTTATTGAATTCTTTATGTGCATTTTAAAATTTTATGCACATCTTGGTTGTTCCATTGAGTCCCCTGTTTGTCCTGAACAGTTAAACTGGCCGCTGTTCTTCAGAAAAATCCTTCAGGTCCCACAAATTCTTTGGTTTTCCAGCATTTTTGTGTATTTGAACTTTTTCCAACAATGAATGTATGATTTTGAGATACATCTTTTCACACTGAGGACAACTGAGGGACTCATATGCAATTATTACAGAAGGTTCAAACGCTCACTGGTGCTCCAGAAGAAAACACAATGCATTAAGAGTCAGGGGGTGAAAACTTTTGGAATGTGAAGATCAGGGTAAATTTAACTTATTTTGTCTTCTGAGAAACATGTAGTGATCTTCTATAGCCTCTGAAAGGCAGTACGAAATGAAAAAATATGATATTTAGGCGAAATAAAATAAAAATGTACACATCTCCATTCTGTTCAAAAGTTTTCACCCCCCAGCTCTTAATGCATCGTTTTTCCTTCTGAAGCATCAGTGAGCATTTGAACCTTCTGTAATAGCTGCATATGAGTCCCTCAGTTGTCGTCAGTGTGAAAAGATGGATCTCAAATTCATACAGTCATTCAATCATACAGTCAGGGTTCAAATGCACAAAAATGCTGGAAAACCAAAGAATTTATGGGACCTGAAAGATTAGCAGGCAGTTTAACTGCAAACAAAAAAAACCCCACAGTATTAAGAACCAAAGGGATGTAAACTTTTGAACAGGGTAATTTTTATAAATTCAACTAGTATTTTCTCTTGTGGACTATATGAAAACATATTTTATGTGAAATATCTTATTCAGGTCAGCACTAAATAAACAATAAACAATATTTTGGTAAAATTAAAATGTTTAATGATTCTGAAAGAGGGATGCAAACTTTTGACCTTAACTGTACATACATAATAAATACACACAGTACCCACACACATATTATGTAAACAAAAACTTTTATTTTGCATGTGATTAATCGTGATTAATCGTTGCACAGCACTAGATATAAGTTCACATAAAAATATATGGATGGAAGCATAGCAAAAGTTTGGACACATAAGGCTCAATGACAAATGTGAGCCCACCAAAAAAAAAAACAAAGTTCCTAATTTACGGTTTGTTTTCTCATGCTGCCCAAAGACTGAACAGATTTATTAGGCAATCTGTGGTCAAAAAATAAAGGCTTCGTAAACATTTCATCCCGGCTTCTTTCAATAAACCCTCGTTGTGACCACCGACATACATTGGAAAATTTCTAGTGTGTGTGGTTGGGAAGTGTGTTGTTATTGCCATTTTAAAACACTTTGCATAAATTGAACAGAACATTGCCACCTTGGACATAAACAGACGCTACAGAATGAAACCAGCCATATAAAAGCTTTTCAGAATCACTTTTTGTTATAACTGAAAAAAAAAAAAAAATCACTTTGTCTGATGTGTTGCGGTAAGACAGACACTAAAATGGGTCTGTTGTACTTAAATTTTGTTTAGCACAGACTGGTTGACTGGAAAGAGCGTTTCATTTTCACCAGTAAATCTGACTCGCTCCACTCCGATGCTTTGAGTGGCAATCTGAAGAGCTGAGGAGACTTTTCAGTCTTTCGCATCGCCATGGCAACACTTTCTTCTTCTTTTTTTTTTCTACCTGCTTGTCTGGTCCTGCATCCCTGATTTTTGATGTGCCCAGTGGCCACACTCCAGCTGGCCTGAATATACGAGCATCTGGGTCTTGCGGCCTATCTGACGAAGGGGAACGTCAATGGACATGTTCCGACACTTCAAATAAACCTGAACCCTATTAATACGAGCCGCTCATATGCATCCGAATAACACGGTTACTGTCCTTTCACCTTATTTGTATGTCCATAAAAGCCACACAATGTATTAGCTGATGGATGTGCGCACCTTGGACCTGTCGGAGCAAACAGCGAAATCCCATATTGCCACAGCACAAAGAGGAGCCGCTTTGGCCCAGAGTCTGACACTCTATAAATGCAAATCCTTCCATTTTGTTCATTAACTCGTTGAATCATCCACGCATGTTACCGTCATGCCCCGCACTGACACCGCTGCGGTGGTTATGCAGAAAAGCACAATATAAATGCAAATTTTCATCGCTTACAGCCTGCTGGAGGCACTCAAGTATTGCAGCCGGACACTTTCCCTCAAACTAGGCTTATTAAAGAGTAGCATTTCATGGACCAGTTGCGTATTAGACAGACGGTTTCAAAGAAAGGAAGAAAGCTAATAAACAAACCTTCTGGATTCAATTAATAGGTCTATGCACCGGGTGAGAGAAGTCATCGGTGGCTTCGGGTCATTACGTGGCGGCCGTAATGGCCGACTAGCCTCTGGTCTGATTGATGATTAAGCCAAAGAAAAGGGAATGATTACACATTCATACTTAATAATCCATTATAAGCAGAATCTATGAAAAGACAGAGGAAGAAGAATCGAGGAAGAGCAGGGAAGTAAACTCCGACACACAGGACCAGGCTTATCAGTATCAGAAACTGAGCTCTGGCACCAGTCGATTCCAACAATCACATCATTTTACCAAAAATGGTCAAATTAACCCTCTTCATTCGTTGTTTTTAGTCCTTGGTTAGCCAGCTAACAGCTTATCTTAGCCTTTGAAATAACCCAGATAGTACACATTGCTTGATCTGGAAAGCATCTGCTGTGTACAAACATCTGACAGATATCTGTAAGATGTCAGATTTACATAGGTGTCAGACTCCAAATCATAAACATCTTAAAGACATCTAATAAACGTCTATTTGATGTCTGATGGGAAACATTTTCTTCCCCAGTTCCTAAGCTGGATGTAGCTGGTTTTAGTCTCCCAGCCTGACTAAGCTGATCAAGCCAGCCTCCCAGCTTGCTGTCCAGCTATGACCAGGCTAGATAACCAGAGCTGCTGGAAAAAACAAAAAAACAAAAAACAGCCTAAGCTGTTTTTTTTTTTCAGCAAGGATGTTTTCAGTTAGTCCTAGTTAGTTTCTGTTAACAACTTGGCTTAGCCTTTGAAAAAAAAGAAAAAAAAAAAGGGCTGGTTTTAGCTGGCCGTAAAGCCTAGTCATAGCTGGTCAGTAGGCTGATTTTAGAGAGGTTTTGGCCACTTCTTTAGCTGGTCAGGCTGGGAGATCAGATAGCCAAAAACCGAGCTGGGAGACCAGCTAAAGCCAGCTACTTCCAGGTTAAACCAGTTAAGACCAGCCAAACAGCTTAGGCTGGTTTCAGCTGTTTTTTTTTAGCAGGGATATTACTGACGATAAAAATGGTCAAATTAAACATTTCCCTTTATTTGTGGTTTCAGTTAGTCTTTGGTTAGCAAGCTAACAGCTCAGCCTAACCCTTTAAACCCTGCTGAAAAAACAACAACAACAAAAAAAAAACAGCTAAAACCAGCCTAAACTGGTTGGTTGGTCTTAGCTGGTTTAAGCTGGTCTCCCAGCCTGGCTAGGCTGGTAAAGCTGGTTTTAGCTGGTTGTGCCAGCTGGTCTCCCAGCCTGACCAGCTAAGGAAGTGGCCAAAATCCCTCTAAAACCAGCTTGCTGACTAGCTAAGACCAGGCTGGATGACCAGCAAAAAACAGCCAACCAGCTTAGACTGGTTATAGCTGTTTTTTTCAGCAGGGTTAATCAAAAAAAAAAAAAAAAAAAAAAAAAACGTTATTACAGGTATACCATGTTAAACACAAATTAACCATGGTTTTGCTACAGTAAAAATTGTTTGTGGTATTTGTAGCCAAGATTAGCCTTCGTGGTTATACAAAAGGTTTATCAGTACACCAAAAAACATGGTTACTACACTTTTACTACATTAAAACCATGGTTAATATTTGTAAAGGAATAACACGTAACATACTGAAGCTAAAAATTGTCAAATGAAACATTTTCCCTTCATTTGTGTTTTCAGCTAGTCTTCGGTTAGCAAGGTAACTGCTTGGCTTAGACTTTAAAATTACATATCACATTACTTAAGTTAAAAATGGTCAAATGAAACATGTTTATAGTTAGTCTTCGGTCAGCCTAGCTTAGCCTTTTAAAACCCTCATGAAAATTAACCATGGTTTTACTATAAATAAATCCAACAAAATCATAGTTACTATAGTTATAGTTATATTAACTATGGTTTCGCTACACTAACCATAGAAAAATCCATGGTTACCACACTTTTAGTACATTAAAACTATGGTTATTTTTTGTAGGGGAATTACATGTAACTTTATTCCTGAAGCTTAAAATAATCATAGTTAACATTTCCCCATTCTTCTTTCACTTTCAGTTAGTCTCTTGGTTAGAAAGCTAACTTGCTCAGACTTTTAAATTACTTGTCACATAATATCACAGAAGCTGATAACTGTCATTCAACATTCTGTTTGCAGTTAACACTCAGTTAACAAGCTATACAGTATCTTAGCCTACCTTAACCTTTTAGATTAAATTTCAAGTAATCTTACAAAAGCTACAAAGATGTAACCAGACTGCTTCCAATTACAATTTAGCCTCGCTGAACCTTTTAAATTACATATAACGTTATCTTATTTAACTTAACATCAGTAAAGCTAAAAATAACCAAATAAAACATTATGTGATATGTTATTTCAAAGGTTAAGAAGTTAGCTTGCTAACTGAAGATTAACTGAAAACAATGAAAGCAGAACACTTTCATTGTTTTTAGTTAATCTTCAGTTAGCAAACTAACTTCTTAACCTTTGAAATAACATATCACATAATGTTACAGAAACTAAAAATGAAACTGAGATAAAAAGCCTCTAGTGTGATTGATTACAGAATGACGGACTTCATATTCACATATAATAATCCATTATTAGCAAAGCCTATGAAAAGAGGGAGGAAGCAATCGAGGAAGAGGAGCGAGGTTAACTGTGAACACACAGGACCGGTCCTGGCGTATCGCCATCAATCTCGGGAATGGCGCTCGGGCATCAATCAACTGAGTGAGTGCTGTTATCAGGCCAAGCAATCCTCTCTTCCGAGCTTGAATGGTTCCATAAAATCTGCGGGTCACATCAGAGAAAGAAACTTTCCGTTTAATAGCGCAGACAGTGAGATTAAGGGCACTTTGAGTGTCACGTCTGCCAAATGCAACATTCCTCACCAGTCTGGGATCTGCAGCAGATTTGATTCTATTTGTTTTCTTGGAAGGCTGTCAGCTGATGAAATCCATTTTACAAATATAGCATGGCGGCAGTCTGGTTTGGTGCGTTTGAAAAACAAACACATTAAAGTCAATCTTACTTCGAATCAAATCTCAAAGCTTTTTGTTCAGAAGGTGAAGAAAAATTGGATTTGCGTGTTAGCATTTCTCAGATGTTCTCAAAAAACCTGAGTGATTTTAGTAACTGACTGGTCCACTACTCCCTCTTTGATTCATTTATGCCTCCCTTGATTTTTTTATGGCTTACAGGGGGTGAATACCACTGAAGATAGTCCACCTCTGCCTCATAGTGGTCTGAGAAACAGAAATTGGTCACAGAGGCGGCGCATTACATGAAGATAGCGCCTCACATTTTATATTTATGAACATTTCCAATTGCTTCGCGAATAAAGGCTATCTGCCTCTTCTTGAACACAATAAAAGTGGTCTGTTCACTGAAGATTTCATCATGAAATTGTTTCTGCAATCGTGGTTCTTCATGTTTTTAGAAAGAGCACTTTATCGCCATCATTGATTGCAGCGTGAATTCAGCTGCTGAATGTGAAGACTCTCTTTTCTTTGAGTAGATGCAGTACTACAGTATCCACTCCATGTCACATATTGTCTTCTGCTTTTGCACCCATAAAGATTAATAATAGTTTGCTTTTCTTATTTTGCTCAGAGACATTTCGGCTCGGAAAAGGCTCACACGACTTCTGATTCAATTGATTCAAAGCAAGATGTGGCGTTTTGAAAAACACTGCAGATAGCATCACAGAAAGGCTATTTTGTAGAGTGAACGGAAAGTGAACCCAGTTTCACAGACACAAACAATATGTATCTAAGCTTAGAAAAAGTGTCCTGTCGACGGCTTTATCTCAGAAAGCAAGCGGTTGTTGAAATGAAAGCATATCAAATCAAATCAAACGACAGTGCAGAAAGGTTGAAAAAGTATTAAACAAATAAAACAACAGCGACTTGTATTTGCACACGCTATCTGTGTTGTTTTTAGTATTTGAATCACTAAGGGAATTATGCAAATCAGGCATTAAATGTGTCAAACAGAGTAAACCCAAAAGCTCTTATGGTGTCTGGTTGGGTTGGACGGCGGGAGGTAAGTGGAAAGAAGCAGCTGAATTACCACACGCCAAAGTGGCACAAAGAGTTTTTGATTCAGAGGGCTGAAGTCAGCATAGAAAATGTATTTCTAAATTAAGGCAGTTTTTAATAATCCTACAAACATTATAAGTGGACTTCAGGAACTTTATAAAATAATTCATGAACCATTTAAGCACACATTATTCCTCACAGCTAAGAGAATTATTACCATATAAAGGTCAGAAATTATTCAGCAATATTAATGAGTATTAAAGGAGTAATATTATTCTGAGAAGTTCTCTAATACATGTGAGGTACAGTGGGCTCATATCATATCATATATTAAATTGGATTAGGGCTGTCACAATATCAGATTTTTCACAGCGATATATTGTGATATCTATAGAAAAATTAAATAATTCATGCTATCAGTCAAATAAATCTTTTTTCCCATTGCATATAAAAGGAACATTTACACTAATCAGACTATAATGCTAAATGTTTTTAGTTTAGCACGGTGTCAAAGTAAGACAATTTATGAGAATAACTATATATTTTTACTATATAAAATCATACTATCATTTAGAGCTATTTGAAGCTGCATTTAAACTGCATTTTGGAAGTTCAAACTTGAGGGCACCATTGAAGTCCACTGTATGGAGATAATGGAGATATGGATAATTGCTGAATTTTTTTCCTTAAGAAACATAATTTCTAATCGGCTGAAGAAAGAAAGACACCATCTTGGATGACAAGGGGGTGAGTAAATTATCTGTAAATTTTTGTTCTGGAAGTGACCTTCTCCTTTAAGCTACAGTGAGAGCTGAATGCCTTTGTCCACATAAGGGATTTCCTAGTCTCATGTAGCCAGACCTTCAGACTGATAGCAGAAGGTCTGGGCACCTTGGCCGCTTTGAATGGCCGATGCCCGCCCAAATCCTGTATACCTCAACCAGTCCGATGACAAATTCGAAACTCCTGAAGTGTTTCCAGCTAACTGTGCCATATGCATCAGACGTTCAGCCAGCAGTTCACGGGCGTGACATCTTAGGCTGAGACTAGGGATTTTCTGGAAAGTCATTTGTTTTATTACTTGCTTGTGGATTTGCTGTGCGAGGGCGCCCTCCGGTGTCGAGTATGAATGAAACAAATCACACGTGAGAGTTTAACATTCCAAAATGGCACTGTGGCTGGGTTATTATATCATATCATCGTATGTGTACTATCAATTTTTAAATATCACCAATACCAGTATATGCAGAGTTTTTATGTTATTTGATTTTTAACAAAAAATAAATTAGTACCAAAAGGGTGTTTTGCCCCACAGCTGGGGTAAAATGTCCCCCAGTCTGACAAAGAAATTTGTCATACATTTATACATTTACAGCAAAATCAGAATAAACACAGTTTTAGATTACAATTAAAACAAATATAATCAATAATTATGAATTACAAAATTATAATAGCCTATTTGAAAAATATTGTTAGCTGATGCTGACTGGCTAGCTAACTAGCTACCTGATGCTAACTTGAGGGATCAATCTGCGCAGCATTGCTTCAAGTCAAACACACCTAATGTTTGGGGAAAAAAATGATGTCATTCTGAAAATATAATTATTTTTTTTTCTTAAACCCAGATAGCACACAAACATCTGTAAGATGTCTGTTAAAGATCTCATGATCTGGAAAGCATCTGCTGTGTACAAATGTCTGACAGACATCTTTCAGACGTAAGTTTTACATACATTCTAAATCATAAACATCTTAAAGACATCTAATATATGTCTATTTGACATCTGATAGGAAATGTTCAATAGACGTATTGGAGATGAGCAAACACTCTAAAAAAATATGTCTTGCAGATGTAAATAGACGTCTCAGTGATGTACAGTACTGTGCAAAAGTCTTAGGCCACTAGTATTTTCATCAGCTAAAAAATGGTTTAAAGTCAGTTAAAGTCGGTCTTTTGCTGTAATGTGTCAGTAGGAAATATCAGATTACATTTCCAAACATTCATTTTGCCATTAATCGTAATAATCTAGTGAGATTTTTGTTTGCACAAAGAGTCTGACAACAGCGAGTGCTCTGCACAGAGATCTGAGCTCATCATCATCCAGTCTGTCTGGAATGACATGAAGAAACAGACTAAATCCAGAAGAACTGTGACAAAGTCTCCAGGATGCTTCAAGAAACCTACCGGCAAAGCTGCAGCACTGTTAAAAGTTTTAGGCACTTGTGTAAAAATGCTGTAAAATGAGGATGCTGTCATAAATAGATTTTCTTTATCAATTACCTTCTATTAACTAAATGAAATCAACATTTGGTGCGACCATCCTTTGTGTTTACAGCAGCTTTTGCCCTAGGTGCACTTGTGCAAAATTTTTCAGGTAGCTTTGCAGGTAGGTCTCTTGAAGCATCTTGGAGACGTTGCCACAGTTCTTCTGGATTTACTCTGTTTCAGTTTGTTCCGTGTCTTCATGTCATTCCAGGAAGACTGGATGATGGTGAGATCAGATCTCTGTGTGGAGCACTGGCTGTCGTCAGACTCCTTGTGCAAACAAAAATCTCACTAGATTATTACAATTAATGGCAAACAGAATGTTTGGAAATGTAAACTGATGTTTCCTACTGACACACTACAGCAAAAGATAGAAATAACTTAC
The DNA here is from genome assembly GCF_022985175.1 of Labeo rohita. Lineage (NCBI taxonomy): Eukaryota > Metazoa > Chordata > Actinopteri > Cypriniformes > Cyprinidae > Labeo > Labeo rohita. Next base: position 21,575,109 of record NC_066883.1, on the reverse strand, counting down.
TTTAAACCATTTTTTAGCTGGTGAAAATACTAGTGGCCTAAAACTTTTGCACAGTACTGTATGTGTGCTATGAGGGAATAACACATACTCGCTATCTACAGGCTTTACTATTTTCATATCATATAAAACTGTGATGTTCTACAAAACAAATCTTAAAACACCTTTTTTCTTACTGCTGAACATATACTTGAGAAGATAATATACTGTGAAAACTGTTTTCTCTCAGATACGTCATCAGTGTAAGCTTCATGGTTAATACTTCTATTTCACTCTTGTCTATGTAGTCCACTGTCATAATAAAAAGTTATCTTGACTTTATCTAGTGGTTCTTTTGGGAGGGTCGTTTTACCCCAAGGGGCATTTTCCCCTACTCTTCCCTATCGTCAAAAATATATTGCGACACCCCTAAATTGGATATTATTTCTTTATGAAATCTGGGAACTGCCACCAGTCTATTAATGGCAAAGTAACAGTTTTTTTTCGCAGTCAAAGGCTGAGTTATGAAAAGCAGAATAAATAAAAATGCTACAAACAAACACAAGTTATTTGTGTGTTCTCAATCAAAGCACTGAATCTCTGACTCCTTTTGCACATGATATAATGCCAAAGGCATCAAGAGCAACTACAAAACCCCACAGAACAGTTTGTACAGTTTAGACAGCTTTACCACTACCAGCCAAACCAGCTCTAATATACTGTCTATCCTTACAAAAATGTTAGATCTAGCCCATATCACCAGGGTAAAATTCAATCTGTGTGTTTGTGTGTGTGCTGTAACTCTAGCGATGACAAAAGCTCACAGCAGTAATGAAAACGCTGGTGGAGTGGTCCACAGGTGCTGAGTTCTGCAGCATGTTTTCAACTGTGCTGCGTTTACCGAGATAAAGCAGACTTCGCAATCAGCCTGTGATGAATGGGCCGTGATAGAGCCGAAATTGCTCTTCGGTGGCTCTTTAATGCGGCCAAAGTCTTCGTATATCTTTAAAGAGGAATAAACATGGTGCAAACTTCTCCCCAGTTCTCCCAGCTGTAATATCGTCAAGCACATTAACAGTAAAAGATCTGAGAGGAGCTAATCGCTCCACCTGTATTCTCGTTTCTTTAGTGAGAGACACTTCACGACATAATCATCTCTATTTCACCGCACAGCACTTTGTTTTCATAAACACCAGCATATGTTGTGTTGGAGACTGGTGTGTTGATCTTCCCACCAGGCTTTTCAACAAACCAACAAAGAATTGTGCTGAGTTCAATTGTGATGTACATCCGAGTTAAACAGCTTCTCGAACAAGAAAATGTGGGGTGGGATTTTATTTTGTCCATCAGGAATTGACTAGAATTGTCTATGTTGATTTAATGTTGACTTTAAAGAGATAGTTCACCCAAAAATAAAAATTCTGTCATTAATTACTCACCCTCATGTCGTTCCAAAATTGTACGATCTTCGTTCATCTTCAGAACACATATTAAAGGGGTCCTATAATGCTTTTTCACTTTTAGAATTTTAGTCAGTGTGTGGTGTGCATGTTTGGGCATAAAAAAGATCTACAAAGTTACAAATCTCAAAGTCCACTCCAAAGGGAGATATTTCGTTTAAAAAAAAAATCCCTTTTCAAGAACTACAACTACAACTACAGCTTCTTTGGACTACAGAATTTGTTTTCCTGATGTTATGATGTCACAACGCAGTCCATTAAAATATCATTAAAATAAATCCCGCCTTCGGAAATTCGAATGGTTGGGGGGTGGGTAGGGACAAGGTGGGGGATTTACCTAACTTTAGCGATGCAGGGCGGAGAGCAGCTTCTGAGACGCTTCAACGAGCCTCAGCGTGGCGGCTATAAACACAATGCATTGACTAGAGTGAGCGCGTCAGAGCTGCAACATGCTGCAGACGTGTGCAGTGTGTGGTAAAAGATGTATTCATCATACAGTGTGGATAGCTTCACTTATAACGCTAACACTATAGTGTTTTTTAAAATACATAAACTTGCACTAGACTAGGCAAGGCTAATCAGTGATGATGTTCTTTGATAATTTTAATGTTAGGCTGCTTTTAGCCTTATGCTGGAGCTGGTTTTGGGCAATGAAACTAAATATGTTAATAATTAAATAAATTAGCACGATAATATCACGTATCGGTAATCTGGCAGGCCGACGTTAGGACCCAACACTACTATAGCCTATTGCATCCTAGGTGTATATGACTTCTTTCAGACGAATCCAATCAGAGTTATGTTAAAAATTATCCTGGCACTCCCAAGCTTTAGAACGGCATAGACGGGTGTTTCTCTTCATCAGTCCAAAACAAGTCAACAAAGTGCATTCGTCCATAATAAAAAGTGCCATACACAGCTCCGGAGGGTCAATAAAGGCCTCCTGTAGCGAATCGATGCATTTTTGTAAGAAAAATATCTATATTTAAAACATAAGTATCACTTTAATCTAGCTTGCTCTAACAGTTGTACACAGAACTTGCTTCTTTGATAAGGGGTGTGGCAGTACTGAAACACTGTCTAAGCTGTTCGCCAATCGCAACGCAGTGAGACAGCTAACCAATCACAACACATTTTGTTTTTTGGAAGGTGGGCCTTTATCAAACCCCAAACTAATCAAGCCATTTGTGCCAGGCTGGTAGAAAGGTACTGTAATAATGTAAATTATGTGAAAAATAATGCCTTTTTTGAACCACCAAGCATGAAAGCATGTTCTTGTACACCCCCAAAACAAAATCAAGACTAAAAGAGCATAATAGGACCCCTTTCAGATATTTTTAATGAAATCCAAGAGCTTTCTGACACTGCATAGACAGCAACGCAACTGACAATTTGAGAAGAAATTGTTGTTTAAAAGTTATTTTTGTTTTCCTTGCGCATAAAAAGTATTCTCGCAGCTTCATAAAATTAAGGTTGAACCACTGATGTCACATGGACTATTTTAACAATGTCCTTACTACCTTTCTGGGCCTTGAAGATGTCAGCTGCATTGCTGTCTATGCAGGGTCAGAAAGCTCTTCAATTTCATCAAAAATATCTTAATTTGTGTTCTGAAGATTTGTGTTCTGGTTTGGAATGACATGAGGGTGAGTAATTAATGACAGAATTTTCATTTTTGGATTATTACATTTGTGGCATAATACTTATTACCACAAAGATTAATCTTCTCTCTGAGCCTCCAACTCCTCCTACACATGATATAAAAAAATCTGGTTTACAGGCATTTACAATGTACATGCATGTACATTTGTAAACATTATAATACTCATAATACATTAATACATTATAATAGTGTTTCACTACTATAGCCACAGCATGATGTTAACTGTGAAAAAAATTACTTAATAACCTTTCTCTGTGTAATGTTATAGCCAGTTTTACTTAATTTTACTTTGTTGCCAAGGAAACGTAACATCTAAAACCCAACCAACCATAAAAATAATGAGAACAACTTTACGGCTCAAAGCAACTACAAAAATGATAGTCAAAATAAGTTTAACCAAAATAATTAACAAAAGTGCTTTTATAAAATTCTTCATGCTGTTCGACCAGTGGTAAGTTTGGCTAGTAAACTGCATGACCGTGCTTGTCTTTTCAGCAATTCTTCAAGCTTATCATATAATTCATCAGGTGTAAATTGAACCGAAGAAGATTTCTCCATCTGTCCTCAACAAGGCTGCTTTAAACCAGCTATTTATTGGCTTTCGAGTGCTTCATTCACCTTGCATGGCCCCTCTTCATTCACAGGCTCTTTATTCCCCTCTCTTTTCTAGTAAGGGATGACCCAGCCAGATATGCGACATCTGGCCTACGGCTGTGGAGAGCCTCTTTTTTCTCATCACTATACAGTGTACGAAAAGATGAGAAAATTGCCCCAAGATAACAGCCTAGCGGATTACATCTTCAATTGGTGGTTGCTGCTTCAGGAAATGCTATCACACGCATACTTGTTAGTTTCCACTCATCTCTAAGGACAGTCTTTATTTAGAACAGTGCTGAACCCTAAGGTGATCAGAGACTAGACAGACTGTTTCTGGAAGCTAAAGAGAGACTCCTTTAAAAAGAAGCAACTATATATCCTCTTGGCTATCGGTAGCGTGTGTCATCCACTGATGAACCTGGACCAGAGTAGAAGATACTGTAGGACTTACCAGGATGGTAGTTATGGTGAGAGTGGTGTTGAATAGTGTGTCTGTCACGTTCAGTGATGGAAGCTTCCTCTCCATGGACAGTCCCTGCTCTGAATGCCACTGACCGATCTGTAGGAGAAACACATTGAGAGTTATACTAAGCCTTCAAGCAAACTATGTGTAGGAGAAGATGACATGAAAAAGAGCAACCATGAAGCCTTAAAGGGATAGTTCACCCAAAAATGACATTTTAGTCATTCATTACGGACCTTCAAGTCATTTCAACAGACATTAGACTCCCAAGCTCCAAAAGTACAAAAAAAAGCATCATGAAAGTATCACAAGTCCATATGACCAATGGATTATATTTCATGTTTTCTGAAACTACACAGTTCATTAACTTAAAGGGGACATCAGATGCAAAATTCAGTTTTACATGGTGTTTGCATGTAAATGTGTCTTAGCTGTTTGTGAACACAACCACCCTACAATGATAAAAATCCAAGGTCATTATTATCAAGCTGTTTAGATTTTTTGAGCAGGGTGATGTCATATTTGCTCAAGTCCCACCTATGACTACTGATGGACTGTCCCGTACTAGCATTATTCCACCATTTCTCCGTGCTCAAACAGCTGTAGCGACAACGTCTTGTAATCAACGTAGTAAAAGTGAGCATAAGAGTCTTAATTTTCTCCCAAAATCAGAGCCACTAAGGATGCAGTAGATTAGTTTTGTTTTTAATGGTAACGTGCTACAGAATACACAAAAAAAAAAAAAAAAAACAGAAGAGAGGGGCGGAGTGAGCAGTTGCTCATTATCATTTAAAGAGACATGCACCGAAACCGGTGGCCGTGAACACAGCTGTTTTTGACAAGGTAAAAAGAGTGTTGTTTTACATGACTACTGAGGAATTTCAACCAAAGTATGTTGCAGACATTTCATGAAGACCCTAAAGAATCATACCAACTTGGAAAATGGGCATCCAATGTCCTCTTTAAACTCACAGCTCTGAAATTGAATTTGCTTTTGCACGTTCGAATATGGCACTTCAGAACATGTACTGCTTTTGGCAATGGTGAGATTTGGTTTTAATCAATTGGTTTTATTACAATTAAAACAACAACAACAAAAAAACATGGTTACTTAAATATAAATATAGTTTTAAATATAGATACATGGTGAGTTAGACCATGGTAACCACAAATGAACCATACTTTTACTGCACTGACCATAGTGTAACCATGGTATTTGTAGTAAAACTGTGGTTATATAAGTAGTAATCAATACGCCAAAAACCATAGTTATTAAACTTTTATACCAGCCTAGACTAATCTTTAAAATTAACCATATCACGTCATAATAAGCTAAAGATTGTCAAATTTACATTTACCTTTGTTTGTTTTCAGTTAGCTATCGGTTAACATGCTAACAGCTTATAGCTTAGCTTTTAAATTACCTATCACATATCATATTACATTTGCTAAAAATTATCAAATGAAACATATCTCTTTTTGTATTTTTATAGTTAGTCTTTTATAGCAGCTAACAGCTTGGTCTAGCTTAGCTCTTTCAATTACATGTCAAATCACATTTTAATACTGAAGCTAAAATGGTCAAAATAAACCTTTTTGTGTTTTCAGTTAGCTTTCAGTTAGCAAGCTAACAGCTTGGCCTAGCGTAATCTTTTAAATTACCTATATCATACAAAGCTAAAAATAGTCAAATTTAACATTTACCTTTGTGTTTTCAGTTAGCTTTCGGTTAACACCCTGGTGAAAAAACCAGCATATGCTGGTAGGTATGTTTTGATGCTGGGATGCTGGTTAGGTATGTTCTAGTGCTGGTTTAAGCTGGTCCTTTGCTGGTTTATGCTGGTCCTTTGCTGGTCAGCATAAACCAGCACCAAAACATACCTAACCAGCATCCCAGCATCAAAACATAGCTACCAGCATATGCTGTTTTTTTCACCAGGGCAGGCTAACAGCTTAAAATAGCTTTGCCTTTAAATTAGCCATCACATATCATTACAGAAGCTAAAAATTGTCAAATTAAACATGTCTCTTTCTCAGTAAGCCTTTATTAGCAAGCTAAATAACACATAAACGTATAAAAGACACATGAACATGGGCAGAAAAAAAAACGTTAACACCAGCCTAAGCTGTTTGGCTGGTCTTAGCTAGTTTAACCTGGAAGATGCTGGTTTTAACTGGTCTCCCAGCCTGGCTAGGTTGGTTAAGCTGGTTTTAGCTGGTTGTTTCAGCTGATCTCCCAGCCTGATCAGGAGACTGGACTGATCAGCTAAGGAAGTAGGCAAAACCCCTCTAAAACCAGCCTGCTGACCAGCTAAAACCAGGCTGGATGACCTAAGCTGGTTGGTTGGTTTAGCTAGATTTTTCAGCTGGGAGAGGCAACATTTGTATCCTGGAATTGATTTCTAGAAGCATTTATTACTTTTGTATGGACTACTTTCATTATTTTCCTTAATATTTTACTAATGATTATTAATGTTGATTAATAGAATACATAAAATAATGTTTTGTGTTTGGGGAAATGGCACATCATTCTTGTAGGATACACAGACAATACAAGCCAAGAACCATTTATTAATTGGTTTATTGCTTTTTATGCATTAGAAGCATTAGTAGCATGAAAAACAAAATGGTTATTCAAATTGGGAATAATTTACAGCAGCTGAGCTAAAAGCTTCACTGAAGCATCCCATGTCTTCAGTCTTGTGCAAGTTACGCACTCTCTAAAGTTAAAGTTAAAACCTCCTCTTATAATCACTAAAACTGAGAGAATACTTTTCATTGGATTTAACACCTTAACAATCATAAAAGATTTAATTCAACTGTCTAGGCACAGTTTTTGCCCTCTTATCTGGAATTTAGGAATTTCTGTTTATTTTGGTGACATTTCTGTCATTTTGAAACATAACATTCCCAGCCCTTATTCGCTTTTTTATATTAAAGGGGACATTGGATGCCCATTTTCCACAAGTTGGTTCACTATAAAAAAATGCTGGGTTATTTTTTTAATGCTGGGTTCAACTTGTTGGGTCATTTTATTGGGTGATTTTAAATATTTTTTCCCCAGGTGCTGAGTAGTTTTTCTGTAACTAAGTTCCTGGGTTATTTTTTTCTACCCAACTGCTGGGTTAAGCCTGTCTCTGTCGAAACAACCCAACTGCTGAGTTAGAGTCAGAGTGCAGGCATTTTGACCCCTCTACAGGAGAGAGCAGTTCTCAGCACCACCAATTTGGTGCACTCCTTCAGTGAAATAAAGGTTTGTATACATTTTATTTCATTTATAAAGTCTTTACTGTGCTGTAAATTGTATTTTTTTTTTTTACGCAGCACAACATAAGGACAAGATGTCAGTCAGCTGCGTCAGCAGAGGTCATTACGCATGACGAAAACCTTTTGCCTTGCATAAAATAAATGGATTTTACTCATTATAATACTGAGTTGAATTTAAGTTTATGTTAAAACATGTTCTTTAATGCAGTACTGTTTGTTTATGGGCAGGTTTTGGAGTCAGTCACGACATTTTTCAGCTGCAAGTGAAAAGCAAAGCCGCGGTCTGAAGTTCGCAGTTACACCAGCACACAGCAGCCCTTCACCCACTCAAATTTCGGTGACACAACTGTATGAGAATTAGCGCTATTTTGGTGAAAAGTGATCATAGATTATAATGCTACTTTTAAATATGAAATTTTTTATGTCTAAAATGCTTGTTAAATGAGTTTAAATGTATGTAATATTTGAAACTATGCTGTATTCACCCAAATAAATTTGTTCTTGCTTAATAATAAATGTTTATGTTTTGATTATTGCTGTTGCCTCTAGTAATTCTGTGTGTTTTTTATAAGTTCCAGTCCATTTTAAACCAGCAATATAATAATTTTTAAACAATAGTTGGCTTAAAGAAAATAACTCCGCATGTTTGGTTTTTAACCCAGCATTTTTTAGTGTATGAGTCTTCATGAAATGTCTGTAACATACTGTGGTTAAAACTCCTCAATGGTCGTGTAAAACAAGACTTTTTTTTTTACCTTGTCAAAAACAGCTCTGTTGACAACGACCTGTATTGGTGCATGTCTCTTTAAATGCTAATGAGCTCTGCTCACCCCGCCTCTCTCTTTTATGGAAGAGGAAAGGCATACAATTGGCTGAGGGCGGAATTATGTTAATACGGGACAGTCCGTAAACAGCCATGGGCGGGGCCTGAGCAGTATGACATCACATTGGTCAGAAAATTAAAACGCCTTGATAACTGAGAATGTTTAGATCTTTTTGGGGATTAAAAAAGTGGATTTTATCATTGTAGGATAGTTGTGTCCACACACTGCTAAGACACATATATATTTAAAAGGGAATTTAGCATCCGTTGTCCCCTTTAAGAAGAGTGACAAGGATGTGGTTCAACAATTGACTTTGAGTCAAGTCATATGGGGGAGACAAAGGGAAAGACATAAGGGAGAGTAAATGATGACTATTTTAATTCTTGCATGAACTATTCCTTTAAGGCTCAATGTCAGGTGGAGGAGAATGCGGAAGTGAGCCTGTTGACACACACACAGAAACAGAGTCAGAATGCCTTAAAGGAAGTGGCAAAGGGACATGCGCTCAATCAGAGATGCAACAGAATGCATTCATTAACTCAATTACACCCCAATTCTCTGAAGCGAGCCAATGTCCTCATTATCATTCCGGATTTGGCTGGCACCCCTTTGCTAGACCGCCTATATGGAGGCCACACTGCCTTTAATGGGAGGCTGAGTCTCCACCCAGCACACATGGCAGTCTTAAATCACCCATCATTTTTATTTTTTATTATAATTACAAAGCGGCATGGTTCATTGGGTTTCCTGCTTGAAGTATTCTGGAGAGGTGTTGCTCTATTTATCTTCCCCTCAGTACCTGATCCCTAGCGTTTCCATAGACCCAAACGACACAGGGGAGGATGATGCAGCAGCACCGCGCTGGATCTAAAATTACCCGCTCTCTGAGATATGAAAGTGTCAAGGGCCACAAACAGGGAAGAAAGCGAGCAACAGGGACTTTTTTTGTTCAAAGTGAATGTATGAAGCAAAACCAATCTAGCAGTGTTATTCTAAGGACTTTACGGATGCTACAGTCACAGAACCAGGAATATTTTTGAAAATAGCTCAGCATTCTTTCAACTGTAAACCTGTTTCTCTAAGCAGACTGAAAAACATCTTTCACTAGTATTACTTTTCTTGTTTTGCAAATAATAGCTGCTGTTCAAGATTGCACTGATCCTTGAGAAGCAAAACAGATGGAAGATATAATCCATTTGAAAATAGCTCAGCATTCTTTCAACTGTAAACCTGTTTCTCTAAGCAGACTGGAAAAACTATTTTCTTAATCATTATTTTGGTCTTGTTTTGCACTATAATATCTCTAAAATAAAATAAAATAAATAAAATGGAAAATATTAACGAGAATATATCTTGAATTAAGTTTTATTCTCCAAAACATTTCTTTTTAATAAATTTTAAAATAAATAGTTATAAAAATAAAATAAAATAAATAAAATGGAAAACACTTAACGGAAACAATTAATTCTAGATATTCTCTCAAAACAAGTCATTTCTCTTTTATTTTAAACATAAACATAACAGAAATAAGTAATGGTTAAAATAAAATGAAATAAAATAAAATGGAAAACACTTAACGGAAACACTTAATTCTAGACATATTCTCTCAAAACAAGTAATTTCTCTTTTATTTTAAGCATAAATATAACAGAAATAAGTAATGATTCAAATAAAATAAAATAAAATAAAAATATATTTGACAATGGGATATCAAAAATAAATTCAAGATATGTTCTCTCAAATCATTTTTTTTTTTTTTAAATCTAATAAAATGTAGCAATGGTTAAAATAAAATAATTAGCCAAGGATAATAAAATAAAGTAAAGTAAAATAAAATAAAATAAAATAAAATAAAATAAAATAAAATAAAATAAAATAAATATATTTGACAATGGGATATCAAAAATAAATTCAAGATATGTTCTCTCAAATCTTTTTTTTTTTTTTTAAATCTAATAAAATGTAGCAATGGTTAAAATAAAAATAAAATAAAATAAAACAAATTACATTAAATGAAATATAAAAGTGTAACAATTAGATACCAAAAACAATTAAAGCATAAATATAATAGAATTAGGTAAATTGTAAAAAGTGTGACAATTAGATACAAAAAACCCCCCAATTAATTCTAGACATATTCTCTCAAAACAAGTAATTTCTCTTTTATTTTAAGCATAAATATAACAGAAATAAGTAATGATTCAAATAAAATAAAATAAAATAAAAATATATTTGACAATGGGATATCAAAAATAAATTCAAGATATGTTCTCTCAAATCATTTTTTTTTTTTAAATCTAATAAAATGTAGCAATGGTTAAAATAAAATAATTAGCCAAGGATAATAAAATAAAGTAAAGTAAAATAAAATAAAATAAAATAAAATAAAATAAAATAAAATAAAATAAAATAAAATAAAATAAAATAAAATAAAATAAATGACAATGGGATATCAAAAATAAATTCAAGATATGTTCTCTCAAATCATTTTTTTTTTTTAAATCTAATAAAATGTAGCAATGGTTAAAATAAAAATAAAATAAAATAAAACAAATTACATTAAATGAAATATAAAAGTGTAACAATTAGATACCAAAAACAATTAAAGCATAAATATAATAGAATTAGGTAAATTGTAAAAAGTGTGACAATTAGATACAAAAAACCCCCCAATTAATTCTAGACATATTCTCTCACAATAAGTCATTTCTTTTTTTAAGCATAAATATAATACCTATACTATATTATACTATACTATACTATCTATACTTAATAGAATTAAGTAACGGTTAAAATAAAATAAAATAAAAATATATTTGACAATGTGATATCAAAAATATATTCAAGATATGTTCTCTCAAACCAAGACATTTCTAATCTACCAAAATTTAGTAATAAAATAGAATAAAATTAAAATTAAAAAAGTAATTAAAAAAAAAATTACATGAAATAAGATATAAAAGCATAAAAATTAGTTACCAAAAACAATTAATTCTAGACATATTTTTTTTTTTACATAAAATATCGATTATAGGATGATCAAAAATAAATTGAAACACGTTATCTCAAACCAAGACATTTCTTTTTTTTTAAATCATAAATCAACAAAGTAAATGGTTAAAATAAATTAATTTACAATGGATAATGACAATAACCTTAATATATTCTCTGAAAACAAGGCTTAATACATTAATTATAACACATAGTTTTGCTTCAAGTAAATATATCTTGTGTTTTACAGTGAACACAACGAGAGATGAAGAAAGAGGAAAGTGAGAATGCAAGGACACCCGAATCAGAGAGATTTCCTCTGAGAATATGATCAAAAGATCCAGCTTTCTATTTGGTTCCCTCGTCGCCTCTGTGTTAGAGATACCACCTTACTCTCACAAATGAATTCCAGCAGCAGCCAAACAGCCTTGATGGCTCTGTGGAATCAGCAGCACATGGTTGTGATGAGCTGAAAAGAACCAACAGCCAGACCCTGATCTCCAACCCATTTCAATAGGGAGAGAGGGTACGATACCAAGAACAATTAGGATTTATTAGGAGAGACATAAAGCAAAGAGAGGAGGAGGACGTGTAGGCAGAGAGTGCAGTCAGGGACAGCGAGGGAGCGCGCAGTAAAGCTGTGGGCAGGAGGAGAGTCTGGAATTCGTCCAATAGGGAGGAACAGCTCTGAGAGCAGTCATCTACTCAGCACAAACAGCTCTGACAAACATGAGGAACAAAACATGCCCAGAGTGGCAACTAGAGCAGACATACATTCATGCACACACACTTTCACTCAGCTATTTAAACGGGGGTGTTACATAGACTTCTGTTGTTTTTACGTACAGCTAGTTAGAAATACTACAACCTAACCCTAAGGTGTCATCGAATGCAAAATTCACTTTTACATGTTGTTTAAATTGAAATGTGTCTTGGCAGTGTGTGTACACAACCACCCTATAATGATAAAAATCCACCCAGTGTCATTACCACTTTCTCAAATCAAGCTGTTCACAGATTCTTGGCAGGATGACGTAGTTTTGCACAGGCTCCTCCCACGATTGTTGATTGACACTGGTGTTTTAGCGTAGACCCGCCCTGAGTGCGCTGTAAAGTAGACAAGAATGTCTCCTTGAGGTGTTTTGTTGTTGGATGTAATAATGAACATGACAGTCATTACTCCCTACATCTGAGCCGTTGAAGACACAGAGGATTACTTTTGTTTTTGAAGGGACGCCCCCCGATCTACCTAAATACGTTTATGTTCACGCGAATCATTCGTGAGCTTCACCTACAGAAGAAGTGAGTATAAGGTTTTTTAAATGAATCTTTGCAAATGGCCTTTCCTAATAGTGTGCTGGTTAGCAAGTTCCGCGACGAATCGCCCCACGGAAGAGAGGGGTGGGGTGAGCAGAGCTCATTAGCATTTAAAGGGACATGCACCAAAACGGCTTGCTGTGAGCAGAGCTGTTTTTGACAAGGTAAAAAGGGTGTTGTTTCACACTACCACTGAGAAATTAAAACCAAAGTATTACTGTTATCGTAAAGTTATTGACTTTTAATTAAGACCCTAAAAAAATTGGGCATCCGATGACTCATTTAACAGAAAATGTGTTGCATTTTTACAATAAAAACTGTATTTTTTTTTTTTTTTATATATATAGCTAATACAAGTCTGTGTGTACTGGGAATCTTAGTGCGAATCTTCTTAGAGCTGTCAAAATAAAAGTAAACGAAAAGCTCAAATTGGGTGATGCTGACAATTAAAAATGGCAAATATTGTCCGTAAATTATGTCTCTTACTGAAATCAGTAGAAAACCCCCATCGTTTTATACATATTTTGGACTATGGGGGGCACCATTATTTTGATGATGTGAAATTAGTTGCACTCTGTGAGCTACTGGCACTGTTGCTATTTTTACCACAACACAACTTAAAATTATAACCAAAAGGCACAATGTGGCATTGTATCAGTATTTTATTTTATGTCAACAACGAAGCAATGTAAGTCTTCACTGCTTTCCTAGCGATAAAAAGAAGAGAAAAGATTAAGAAGATGCCTGGGAATTAATAAAACGTTCTAAAGACTCACGTCTTTGTTTGTCTATGCACTTCAGCCCTGATGCCTTTGAGGTTTTAGTAGACCACAGCTACTGAAAGAGCTTACAACGACAGAGACAAGAAATATAATTCAATTCTATAATTCAAATCCGTTAAGGGATTGTTAGGCTGCGTTAATTAGGTCAACCGGAACCGGGAACACTTCCCATAACACCCGATGTACTCATTGCATCGTAAGAAGAATGGCATCTACGCTAATATTAGTGTGTTTCTTTCTTATTCTGAGGTCACCTCTACCACCAGATCCAGCCCGTATCCAGATCAGATGGTCACTGCAGTGCCCCGGATCCAGTCTGTACCCAGCCCAGACGGTGGATCAGCACCTAGAAACGACCTCTACAGCCCTGAATGTCAGCGAAGAACTAGATGAGCCCCAGAGACGGATCCCCAGTGAAGACCTCGTCACCTAGACGGCCATCGGCACAAGACCACGGGAACCAGATGAGTCCTCTGCGTCTGGCCAGAGGAGAACTGGCCCCCTGACTGAGCCTGGTTTCTCCCAAGGATTTCTCTCCATTCTTTCACCGATGGAGTTTTGGTTCCTTGCCGCTGTCACCTCTGACTTGCTTAGTTGGGGACAGTTTTTCTTCAAATGATATCGTATACTATTTGAACTGAACTGAGCTAGATGATGAGATCATTGAATCCATTGATTAACTGCCTTAATCTGAAAATTGAGTGTTTACTGTTGCCCTTTTGCATTATTGATGCTCTATTTCCTATTTATTACTGTACAGCCGCTTTGTCACGATTGTGTACTGTTAAAAGCGGTATATAAATAATAGAGACTTGACTTGACTTGACTTGACTTGACAAGAAATGCTAGATGCCATCCTGGTTGGATGTAAACATGTTGACGCTTATCATGAGCCACTGAAGGAGATTCTCAGTGTGGATTTTACTCGACATCTGGGGGCGTTTAGACTGCTTGTGGGAAAAAAAACAATAGTACCACATTTGATTTAGGCTTATGCCACTTGTAAGCTCTTTCAGTAGCTGTGGTCATAGTATCAGTATGTTATTTTCCGAGTTGTGTTGTGGTAAAAATAGCAACAGGTAGCGCCAGTGCACATCCTGATTTTGCTGAGTTAGATGTGTCCCTGGGTCAACATATTTTGTTGACCCTGGAACAACATTTTAATCCAAAAATTTAATCTTGACCATATCCCTACACCTAAACCTAACCTTACCCATGAGTAATCTCTAAAATCAGAGGAAATGATAGATGAATGACACTGATGTGCAAGCACCAAACACTGATTGTAAGCCTAAACTTCACAAAAACTATAAACAGTTTTTTCAAATCTGATTGGTTATTCACAGTGTTGTTCCAGGGTCAAAAAGATGTTGATCCAGAAACATGCTGTACTTGGTAAAATCAAGTTCTGCTAGCACGAGTAGCTCACAGAGTGCAACAATTTGACGTCATCAAAATAATGGCACCCCCCACAGTGCAAAATATGTATAAAACAATGTGGAATTTTTAAAATAATGTAAATCTTTCATGGGTTTTCTACTACATATTTAAAGAGACATCATTTATGTTATATTAAAGGGATGCTAAGTTCACTTTTACATGTTGATTGAACATTAATGTTGTTGGCAGTGTATGTACAAATCTACCCTATAATGATAAAAATCCATTCAGTGGTTTTTAATTAATCTGTAAAAATAATATTCCCTTTTTCAAATAGAGCCATTCTCAGATGCCTGTCGTTGTGGCATCACACCCACAGAGGCCGCTCCCACAATAGTTGATTGACATGAGCGTTTTACCTCAGATCAGCTGTAACAGTCCGCCCTCTTTTGTTTTGATGCCGGAGCAGGGATGTAAGTTAGACAAGAATATCTCCGACTGAGCGATTGAGGTGTTGTGTTGCTGGATGTAATAATGAACACAGTGGTCGTCATTTACTCCCGACATCTGAACTGCTAAAGATACAGTAGATTACGTTTGTTTGTGAAGGGAATGCACCTCCCGATCTACATATATCTGTCTATGTTCGCGTGAATCATTCATGATCCAGCTTCACTTACAGCAGAAGTGTGTATAAGGGTTTTTTTTATGAATCTTTGCTATCGCCTTTCCTAATAATGTGCTAGTTAGCAAGTTTAGTGGCTAAACGCGGCTAAAGTAAACAGACTTGTCTTTCCACAGAGAGAAGAGAGGGGCGGGGCGAGCAGAGCTCATTTGCATTTAAAGCAGTCTTGACCAGAATGAGATGATTTTTGCAGAGCTGAAACGGCAGAGCTTTGGCAAGGTAAAAACAAATTAACACAAATTAACACAGAAATTAACACAGAAATAATACTGATGTTCATCCCTAATAGAATAATTAAACCCATAAAGTGTTGTAAAGTGCTTGTAAAGAATGCAAAAAAGGCATGCTTTTCCAGAGAGAATCTAATGAGATCGGCCTAAAGTTCAGTGTAACCATTTAAACGTTTGACCATGATTCCCTCTGATTTAAAGGTGAAGGGTTTTCACGGTTTAATACCCTTAAAGGTCTTTAGTCCGTTTCATGCCTGTGGTATAAATAATCACAATAAAGGCCCAGCAAGCGACTCATTTTCTACACTGGGCCCTTAAGAGGCTATAAGGGAGCAGTTGTGGTAATTAAGTGTATAAAATGAGAGCAACAAGCCAAGGTAAATGGGAGCAACTGGCTGAGCAGGACCCATATCCTGTTCATTTAAACGAGTCGCGATTAATCAAGAGCTATGAGTGCTTGTCATTAATTACCGCTGACAAGTACACAATATCAAAGTCAAATTTGAGCTCCACTGCTTGTACAAACGGTACTTACAGCATCCTGTATGCCTGATCAAAGCCCGTAATGTACTAAGGGACAGACTTCTCAAGTTCAACATCAGTCAGTCTGCTTTAGTCGGCAGAGGTGTTGCTGTAGCTTTATATCTCGGGAGGGCTTTTCTCACTGTAATGCTAAAAAGAAAGTTCTGCGGAAGGTTTCTGGGGATGAAAGTGAAGAAGAGGTACAAATGTACAACTCTACATGTGTTTTAACTTTCTGATAATGTCAGGTTAGTGGTTGTCAGCAATAATCATAGAGCTCCATACCTGGCTGTAACACATGCAATTATCACCTCAGCTGTGCTGACACACTCCTTCACGTCTTCCTTTTTTGTTGCTTTTCCTCATCCTGCTTGCTGCAAATCTACCCAATAATGAAAACCAGTGGGGTGGCTGGAACAGGCAGGCAGAGTCTGGTATATTCTGTGAATGGAGGCATGAAGGAGTCGACACAGATCAATACAGATGGAGAGAGGAAGACGACGGCGACGGATAAGCCCAAGCGTGGCCCTAGAAAGCACCGCGGCGCCGGAGATAACATAAACGCCTATTGTGAGCCGCCACAACCTTTCAGTCAGTTCTCGAATGGAGCTCAAACTAATAGGACAAAGAGGAAACTGTATCTGTGAGCGACTTGCCAACCCACTATCAAACTATCAGTGTATGAGTCCAGGTTCTCAAGAGCGTGTTTGAACGTGAAGTGGGTGTATACAGCGGTTGAATGGCACTATCTTCGCTTGGAGCACTGCCAAGCTGCCGAGTGTCATCGCACCAATCTGTGAGTGTTCTTTACAACCCGGTGACCCTGTGACCTGCAACTCAAAAACAAGTCCACATCGCCTCGTTTGACGGCTGCCCGCTGCCGTTTATTCAGAGGCCAGAATTCCCGCCTCTCATGTGGAACGAGGAGAATGTCACACCTGCAGTCATTAGCGGGAAACATACGCTGACGGATAAAGAGTTAAGGCCTGTTGGAAAGGTCATGTGGGTATACTCCCTTTCAAGAAGTGACCTTTTACTACAATCAAAATTTCAATTTGCAGCGCATAACCGCCAATAGAAAAACATTTCTTGTTATTCCCAAATAGCAGAGCCAATTTCAACATTCATTATTTGACATTATCCGCTTGCTGCAGGGCCGTTCCCATAATGAGGAGACACTGGAGATCAGAGCCCGTCAAACTCCACCCAAAGCGCAGCTCACATCAAAGCTTTCTACGAACGCCCCCCACACACACTTAACAATGCTCTGCCGAAGCTCCCACTGTCCGGATGCGAGTACTGAAAGCAAGGAGGAGAAGATAGGCTGAGACTGAATCCTACATACTGTCTAGTCCCCTTTTCATCATTCCTCATTTATTCTCTAGCTCTGCTAGATTCTTCCTCCTTCAACTCTCTGAAGGTCCTGACTGGCTGAGGATAGGTAATGGTGAACTGAGAAATCAATTCCAAAGCATTTTCTAAAAACATGATTGTTATACGCACAAAATTGCCGAAGCAAGAATACGCACAAACAAAAGTAGTGACTAAGTGTAGTGACTAAAAGTATTAACAATAACAAAAAATAACAGTGCAAGCATTGGTAATAAAATATTCATATTATTAATAACTATTATAATATACAAAACAAATATACTTATATATATATATAATTAGATTATTTATTTATAAATAAAATATAAATTATTAAAGAACAATAAGTGGAACAAATGTAACCCTGGACCACAAAACCAGTCATAAGTAGCACAGGTATATTTGTAGCAATATCCAACAATACACTGTATGGGTCAAAATTACAGATTTTTCTTTTATGCCAAAAATCATTAGGATATTAAGTAAAGATCATGTTCTATGAAGATATTTTGTAAATTTACTAACGCAAATATATCAAAACTTACTTTTTGATTAGTAATATGCATTGCTAAGAACTTCATTTGGACAACTTTAAAGGTGATTTTCTCAATATTTAGATTTTTTTGCACCCTCAGATTCCAGATTTTCACATAGTTATATCTTGACCAAATATTATCTTATCCTAATGATAATTATCTTATCCATACATCAGTGCAAAGCTTATTTATTCAGCTTTCAGATTATGTATAAATCTCAGTTTCGAAAAATTGAGCCTTATGACTGATTTTGTGGTCCATTTATATTAGACAAATTTATACAAATAATAATAATAAATGTACAATTTAAATTCTATAAATAAAATATAATTCATAAAATAATAAAATAAATATCAAACAACTGAACTAAAATACAAAAAACACAAAAACACACTTAATGACTCCAGATATTCTTGAAGGGGATAGGGAAAACTGTTTTCCTCGCTTTTTTCTTTGTATCAAGCAGAGATACTATGACATTCGCAAAGATCCTTTCTCAGACCACGTGGCACATCTATGGAAAATTAAGCCCTTCTCAGAGGTTGGGTGATGTAATAATTTCCAGAGCTTTTTTTGTGATTTTAATCCTGCTCTGAATTGGCCGTGTCAGTAATTTTCCTCGATTTTTTACGGCCTGTGCAATCCAGCGTCTGCGAAGATTACAATGTCTTTAAAATGCTCTGGAAAAATAACCACAGGTAAGAACAGTCCTGTGAGAACTAAAATGTTGGTAAAAAGCTGTAAATGCACACTTATGACTAGTCTGTAGGCCCTTTAACTACAGTCATCCATCAGGTTCTCCAAGTTGCAACCAGAAAAAAGGGCCCTCTTGGAGCATTTTTATATTGAGAGCAGTTTTTACATTGTCAAGATGCTGCATGGAGGTGTCATGACAGTTAATTTACAGTTACAGGACTAGAATTTCATAGAGTTCTTTAATGCATATTAGATTTTTACCTGTGAAAATAAAGGTAAAAGACTGATTTCTTTTATATCATTTATATGCAGTAGTAAATGGGATTTATATGAGATTTGGATGACTTTTACACATGATAGTAAAATAGAAAGTACATTTACAGTCTTTTAGGACTGGAGCAGAGAGAAACAAAGTTAATAGGAGGGTGTCAGGAAATGTGTTGATCAGACACTGCTGATGTCATGAAAACTGTAATATCCCGAAAACCAATCTTGTTCAATTCCAGGCTACAGATACAGAACTATGTTAGGTGTCACAATATAAATTTCACAACCATAAGTCACAACAATGGCCTACAACATCACATACTGCCGTTTATTCAGTATTTAGCATCTTGGCCCTCATGAACAACAGTGTGAACAGTTATTTTTGAGACACACAACAATATACTTCATTATTCATGATGAAAACTTAAAGGGAACCCCAGGTATTTAGACGTAGATGGCTTAATATAACATAAATGATGTCTCTTATTGAAATATGTAGTAGAAAACACAAGAAAGATCGTTTTAAACATATTTTGGATTATGGGGGGCGCCATTATTTCGGTCATGTCAAATGGTTGCACTCTGTGAGCTACTAATGCTAACTGTTGCTCTTTTTATTGCAACAGAACTCTAAATAAGCGACTCGGAAAATAAAATACTGATACAATGCCACATTGTGCAGCTTTTGATCGTAATTTTCAGTCGAAGGGCAACAGGTGAAGCGATGTAAGTCTTCACTGCTTTCCTAGCGATAAGAAAAGGAGAAAAGAATGGGAAGATGCCTGTGGATGAATAAAACTTCCTAAAGACCCGCGTCTTTGTTCTCTCCACTTTAGCACCGGTGCTTTTGTGTCTTTTAGTAGAGGACAGCTACTGAAAGAGCTTACAAACTGCGGAGACAAGAAACGCTAGATGCCATCCTGGCAGGATGTAAACAAAAAAAGTTTCAGCATGGATTTCACTTAATATCCAGGGGTGTTTGTGGGGAAAATCGATCGTCTTTTGGTTTAGGTGTATGCTTATATCCATTGTTTTTGGTGTAAATGGCCTGAAAATCGTGTAAGGTGGTCATAAAATATCACTACAGTACAGAAGCTGGAAAGTTTAACTTTAAAAGAAAAAGTTTAAAAGTGTCTAATTGTATAAAGTACCTCGTCCATTCTTCTTTTGATTTATCCATCCAATCTGCCAGTATACAGCCAAGACTTAGTCTAAACAGAGTAGCAAAGACACATAAAGAAACTCCCCTGTGGTCTACAATCAAACAGTCTTTATCCACATCCACGCTCACATAACCCTCTTCACTTTAATTACCACAACGCTTGCTGAATACAAACATATTGGCTTTAATGTCGGGTGCTAAAAAGAGACGAGCCTTGCGTGACTCTCCGGCTTCTTTTCAAGTCTGCGTAGTTACCGGCTCTCATGACCTCGGGAGTTTTTCAGACTCTCATCTCTGTTTCTGTCTCCTCAGAAGCAGAAACAGTGTCTGCAATTTTAAAAGTTGAGCCTAGGCTGAGCAATTAGCCATAAAGGGTAGGTCAGAGGATGATTGGTAGGCCAGATGATGGACCTGGGGGGGAAAAGCACACTTTTAAGAGACCTGACTATCACACAGTGTATTTCTTTCTCACACATACCTGTCATCTTCTTATTCGGTTCAGCGTTCGCAGACCGGCTCCTTCATATTTCATCACATCCACGTTATTGCTCTCCTCAGGCGGGCTCACGCGCTGACACAAATTGTGTACATTACAGAGGAATGTTATGGCTGCTATGACAGTTTTATTGCCGCCTGGATGAAGACATAAACGGGTAATTCATGATTTCTATCAGCGATAATGCTGAAGTCCTCAAAATGCTCCTCAACTTCCATTTCTCCAAATTCTGTCAGAAACATGTTTTTATACTGGCACCAAACCGTAGAGTATGTGAGAAATGGGTCGTTCGGAAATAAAAATATCACTCTGTGGAGCTCTTTAAGCGCTCTGAAATGTGAAGAACTTGTGCCTTATGGTCTAAATCGACTGGTCTCGAGTTGATTTGCAAGGCTCATGCCAAACCAGCTGGTGCGGTATGATATCTTTCAAGACAAGAAACGAATTCATAGTTTAACTCCCAGCGTGTGTCGGGAAGTGTTGACTCCTCTCCAATGTTCTACGTGGGGTGCAAACTTGACGGAGCTTAGCGACTACTGTTGTCTTCAACCACTGTGATAAAAACCTACATAAGACACAGACGGGACTAATAAATGAGGTCTCGTGCTGGGAGGACAAGTAAACAAATTCAGTTGAAAGAAAGAGCAAGCCAACAGAGCCAGGCGAACATAATCGAATTCAAATAGCTGTGTGTGTATTAAAACAACCTGCTGTGAGTGTGTATCAGTGTTGAGGAGAAATTAAACTAAAATTAGTGACGCTACCAGCTATTTTTTTAGGAGCACGATAGTGTCTGGTTGCTTAAAAATGTTGCCTATCCTGTAACAAGCTAACTTCTTCAACAATAGCAGTATAGCATGACAAAATTTTGTGTGGATGTATGCCCCTTGTTATGGCAATGCAGCTTTATAATAATCACAATCACTTTGTATGGCAGTCCTGGATAAAAAAAAAAAAAAAAAAAAAAAAAGGTAATTTTATTTTTTACTCTTTTTTTCCCCCGGATATTATGTAATTCTGACTTCACATCTTGCAATTCTGACTTTATATCTCGCAGTTTTGACTTTATAACTCACAATTCTAACTTTATATCTCACAAATCTGACTTTATAACTTGCAATTCTGACTTCATTTAATTCTGACTTTATACATTGCAATTCTGACGTTATATCTCTCAATTCAGACTGTAATTCGCAATTATTACTTTATGTAATTCTGACATTATATCTTGCAATTTTGACTT
This sequence comes from Labeo rohita, assembly GCF_022985175.1. Classification (NCBI taxonomy): domain Eukaryota; kingdom Metazoa; phylum Chordata; class Actinopteri; order Cypriniformes; family Cyprinidae; genus Labeo; species Labeo rohita. Next base: position 21,553,181 of record NC_066883.1, on the reverse strand, counting down.
TATGTAATTCTGACTTTATATCTTGCAATTCTGACTTTATGTAATTCTGACTTTATATCTTGCAATTTTGACTTTATGTAATTCTGACTTTATATCTTGCAATTCTGACTTTATGTAATTCTGACTTTATATCGTGCAATTCTGACTTTATGTAATTCTGACTTTATATCTTGAAACTCTGACTTTATGCAATTCTAACTTTATATCTTAAAATTCTGACTTTATGCAATTCTGACTTTATATCTTGCAATTCTGACTTTATGAAATTCTGACTTTATATCCTGCAATTCTGACTTTATATCTTGCAATTCTGACTTTATGTAATTCTGACTTTATATCTTGAAATTCTGACTTTATGTAATTCTAACTTTATATCTCGCAATTCTGACTTTATGCAATTCTAACTTTATATCTTGCAATTCTGACTTTATGTAATTCTAACTTTATATCTTGCAATTCTGACTTTATGCAATTCTAACTTTATATCTTGCAATTCTAACTTTATATCTTGAAATTCTGACTTTATGTAATTCTAACTTTATATCTTGCAATTCTGACTTTATGCAATTCTAACTTTATATCTTGCAATTCTAACTTTATATCTTGCAATTCTGACTTTATGTAATTCTGACTTTATATCTTGAAATTCTGACTTTATGTAATTCTAACTTTATATCTTGCAATTCTGACTTTATGCAATTCTAACTTTATATCTTGCAATTCTAACTTTATATCTTGCAATTCTGACTTTATGTAATTCTGACTTTATATCTTGAAATTCTGACTTTATGTAATTCTAACTTTATATCTTGCAATTCTAACTTTATATCTTGAAATTCTGACTTTATGTAATTGTAACTTTATATCTTGCAATTCTGACTTTATGCAATTCTAACTTTATATCTTGCAATTCTAACTTTATATCTTGAAATTCTGACTTTATGTAATTCTAACTTTATATCTTGCAATTCTGACTTTATATCTTGAAATTCTGACTTTATGTAATTCTAACTTTATATCTTGCAATTCTGACTTTATGCAATTCTAACTTTATATCTTGCAATTCTAACTTTATATCTTGCAATTCTGACTTTATGTAATTCTGACTTTATATCTTGAAATTCTGACTTTATGTAATTCTAACTTTATATCTTATAACTTGCAAGTTTGTAGCAAACAATTCTGAGAAAAAAAAAGTCAGAATTGCGAGATAAAAAACATTCAATACAGCTTTACAAACCATTTCAGTTTAAAAATGTAAGTCTTGCCCATTATCTTTTTTGAAGAAAATATTAATATTGTCACATATTAAGTTAAATATGTGACAAAAATGTGGGTATGCTGATGCCTTTTGTGAAAATGTAATAAAATGAACATTTGATTCTTTCATTTAAAAGAAGAGTTTATATACATTGTTCAAAAGTTTGGAGTCAACAAGATGTTTTTTTTTTTTAAAGAAATTAAAACTTTCAAGCAAGGATACATTAAACTGATCAAAACTACACAGTAAAGATACATTAAACAGATAAGAAAAATATTTATAATATTCCTATTTTAAATAAATGCTGTATTTTTAAACTTTGTAATTATCAAACAGTCCTTATAAAAACATATCATGGTTTCCACAAACAATGTATGCAGCACAGCTGTTTTCAAGATTAATAATAATAAGAAATATTTCTTAAACATCAAATCAGCATATTAGAATGATTTCTAAAGCATCATGTAACACTGGAGTAACGATGCTGAAAATTCAGCTTTGCTATCACATGAATAAATGAAATTGTAAAATATATTATGGTAGAATGTATTGCAATGTAAAATATATTATGGTACATGGTAGTGAATGTGTATATATTATCATCATCAAATAATCATCCTCATAATATCACCTAAAGACAAAGTAAACTTAAATGTTTAAAAAAAAGTTTTATGGGTAGCCTTTAGCTTACAAATCTACATTTTCAAATTAGCTTCCCCAAGACTGATGTGTCTGAAGCAAGTGTGAGATAAGACCAGGGTCTGACGCTGTCTAAACTACTCAGAGGATGAGCTCTGCCGCCAAGGGGGAGAATCAAAGCGGGACAATTGCGAGGCGGGAGACGCGGCCTGTGCGCGGCAGGAGAAAATCCAACAGTTGAAGCCTCTCCTTCAGGGAAGGGGAGCTGCTCCTCCCTGCTGCCAGGCCTCCTCTGCAGGTGGTATAATCTCAGGCCTTGATTAACTACTTCTATTACCAAACTTAATTACTAAATCGTCAAGAGTGGCTCGCGCTGGCGTGAGCAGGCCAACCCCCCGCAGCAAGAGAGACAAACAAATAAACAAGCAGCGCAGCTCCGACAGCCGGCTTCTGACTGCTATTAGGCTCCACAGAGCTCAGGCTAATTAATAGCCCGCGATGCTATCGATGGGGGAAATAAAGACAATTGACAATTGCCTCTTGCAAGCCCAGGGAGAAGGATGCAGGGCTGAGACCTGCTGGGCAAATGGGCTGGAAGTGTGTGTGTTTGTGTGTGTGCGTGTTTGTTTTCGCTTTAAATATATGTGGGTGGTTTTAAAGAAGCTGCATCAATTGGAAAAAACTGACATATTTTGTTTTTCTGTGATATATATTACATTATGAAAAAAATACAGTAATTGTCACCAGATTACATGAATAGCTGTATTTAGAAAGAATGAATCATTCTAATAAGGTGATATTTTGAGGTCTGCATAAAAAAAAGCAGAAAAATTTATTTTTACTCTGAAAATGTTTTTTTTTTTTCTTTTGAGTGCAAAATGCTGGTAGAAACTTAAACAATTTTCTTAATACTTGATTTTTCATAAGCCACATTCCCACTTTTTTAAACCAATTCACCATGACTATAATAATATTATAGAGTCAATAATTGATCATATAATAATTGTCATGATTTTATGATTATTGTTTATAATATTGTTTACAATATTATTATGATATTGTAAAATAAAAAAAATTAAATAAGAAATATATATGCAATCATATGTACGCCTATAAATATTATTAACAATACTGAAAATAGAACATTGTAAAATAAATGCTGCAAAATTAAAATAATACAAATACATTTATTTTACCATAAAATACAGTAAAATTTTACTGGAAAAAAATTCTAGAAAATTTCTAAAAAACTAGTAAACTTTTATTGAGAGTATTGTGAATAGAATTATTAAACCAAATAATACATATAATGTAATAATACTACTACAATGATTTTGTTTTATTGAAAAATTACAATATTATTATTTATTCTGATACTGAGAAAAAAATATATTAAAAAACATTAAATATTTAATATATTTAGTGTAAATGACCATAAAATCTTTATGATAAAAATATTTTTATTTTACTGTAAAATATTGTAATATTTTACTGTAAATTTTCAAATGGTAAACCACTGAGCTTTTATTGAGATATTGTGAACAGAATTATTAAACAAAATAAATACATATAATGTGATAAAACTTTAAATCTGTAAAATATTGTAAAAATTTATTGTAAAATCACAATAATGTTATTTATTGTGATACTGAGAAATAAAATGATTAAACATTAAGAAATATTTGGTAAAAATAGTGTAAAATAATGACTATGAAAACTGAGTGATAAAATTATTTTATTTTACTGTAAAATACAAAAAAAAAAAAAAAAAAAAAAAAAAAAAATGTCCTGTAACATTTGTTAAATGGTCAACCATTAAACTTTTATTGAGATTACAGTGACATTCTGAATTACATTTTTAAACAAAATAATATACATATAATGTAATGATTTGTTAAATAATGCAAAATAAAAATAACCAATAATTTAATTTTATTGTTAAATAACAATAACATTATTCTGATACTAAGAAATAAAATTATTAAAAATATGAAATATAATAAAGTAATGACTATAAAAACTGAGTAAAAATAAAAATAATTTTATTTCACTGTACAATACTGTAAAATTTTACTGTAAATTTTTCAAGTTATAAACCACTGAGCTTTTATTGAGATTTTTGTGATGTTGTGAATAGAATTACTAAACAAAATAATAAATATAGTGTAATAATATTCTAAATACTGTAAAATAAAAAATGAGCAATACTTTCATTCTATTGTAAAATTATTATTTATTGTGATACTGTGAAATAAAATGATTAAATAATAAGAAATATTTTGTAATAATAATTACTAGAAAACTAAGTGATTTAATTTTACTGTAAAATTCTAATATTTATGTCTTAATTTCCTCATTTACAAACATTAAAACCATCTTCATTTAGACATATCCATATAATTCCCTCAGAATTAATAATTTTAGAGTTAGCGATGATTTTGTTAAGTGTATCTGCATAAAAAAATCAATTTTCTAATACTGATATTATTGCAACTGTGAAATAAAACTGTTAAACAAAACAAGAAATATTTATAATGATACTGTAAAATAAAAAATGAACTAATAAAAATAATTTTATTTTACTGTAAATTTCCAATATTTCTTTATCTTAATTTTCAACACTTCTTCACAATGAACCCAGCCATTCTCAGCCACTGAAACACTGTATCATGAACTACACGTGCAAATGCATACATTTATTTAATTGAATCAAAAACTGCACAATGTGACAAAATCAAGTTATTGATTTTATTTCAATATAGTGTGCAGTCCTAACCAACAGTGCGTACGTGTGTAAGTGTGTGTGACTGCAAACATGCTTTCTCCGCATCGCTGCTCTAAGGGCACACAGGCTGGCGGGATGCCCAAACAAACCAGCTTCCTTTCTCATGGATCCTGAAGGGCATTTCCGCTCTGCTTGCCCCCTGGGACCCAGCGGCTACACTATCTAGCGTTCGGAGCGGGGCAAAGTCAATGAGATCACGCCACATCATCTCTGAAGCTCACCACAGAAAACCGTGTCCTTGGTCAGAGCCAATTTTAGACTGAAAAGGTGTCCTATCATAATTCCGTCTGTCCTATTCTGTACATCTCCATCCCAGAACAGGCTGAATTATATCATCCATTTAGCCAAACCATCATATCTAGCACAGGCCAACGGAGGACACCATCTGCCCACGGTTGCAAAGCACTGACTCCTTATTAACTTGCTTGATTTCGCTCATTACCCGGTCTCATAAAAAGATAAACGCAGGGTGTCCAGAATTAAAGCACATTCTCTAGAAAATATTTACTAGTCTAAACAGTCTTTTCATCACTTGTTTAGTGGAGAGAGAGGAAACGCGTGGGTGAGAATGCCAGTCGGAGGCTGCTAAGCTGAGCGCTGCACGGTGTGGCCGTGTTTAATGGGGTCTCTTTATGGAGACTACTGGTGGAGCTTATGGCAAAGCAGTGGGAGAGAACATGCCAGATCAGACAGGGAAAGCCACGGGGAACGTCAGGCCTGCTGAAACTGAGGAATACGTCGAGGCTGAGGTGACCTTCTTAATGGTGAAACATCTTCATATGCTAAGTGGGCTAACTACTTCAGACAGCACTAGGAGAAATAAAGCCACTGCTTCCGAAAGCTGCATCTCTAGCTACTAATAAGGCAAAGGCAATATATGATGGGGACAGGTGGGATATATGCACACTATTTTATTATAAAAAGAAAACACTTGGAATGTATCTATTACTGTCTAAGACAGAGGAAACATTTCCAGTTCTCTAGCAAGAGTTTATTTTGTTTTTGTGTGTGTTATAATGAGATGAATTTGCTATTTTGTTTTGTTGGACGGTTGTTGCGGTTGATATCGGTGGCAGAAAACGACAAGCAATGTTCTCTGCAGCACATGCTCCAATCTATTCCTTTTCTAATCTCTCACACATTGTGCTATCCATTTCAGAAAACCCTAAAAAGAAAATGCAAACAGTTTCCACTGCTATATACTGCTATACATACTGATGTACAGCTGCAATTTTATACAAAATAAAATTAAAAATATATAAATATAATTAATAAAATAAAATATAAAAATAAGAAAATAAAATCCACAGTTTCATCCATTGTTCTCCAATATCCAAGATAAATGAAGTTATCAAATTAAGCTCATTTGAGCACTTGAATTAGTTATCAAATATAATTGCTCCCATAAATCACTGTGTAACGAGTTAATTAGAACTTGTTTTGTAGAAAAACCGGCAGTCAATGTGCAGATTAAATTATTTTTTGGATATTTTAGTGTTTACATTATAGTTTTGACATTGAAACCAGCAAAAATAAAATAAATAGACAGATTATTACATACGGTATGATATTTATTTATCGATAAAAACTGTAAAAATCATACTAATTAACTATGACGTCAAAATATAGAAGGGTCATTCAGTGTAATCAACCAAATTTCAGAAATTTATCCGGCTCAAATTTTTGATTTTGTCAATATTTTTTATCTGACAACACTGCAAAAAATGATTTTCTTACTTAGTATTTTTGTCTTGCTTTCTAGTATAAATATCTAAAAACTCTTGAATCTAGATGAATTTACTTTACAAGTAAAAAAACAGGATATTATGTCTTGTTTTCTGAAAAATCAAGCAAAAATATCTGCCAATGGGGCAAGAAAAATAATCTTGTTTAGCCTTTGAATTATATTTTTCTTACCCCGTTGGCAGATATTTTTGCTTGTTTTAAGCAAAAATTAACGCAATTTTTTTTTTCACAAAACAAAACATAATATCTTAAGTCATTTTACTTGTCAAGTAAATGCATCTTGATTCAAGAATGATGTTTATAAAGATGTTTATACTAGAAAACAAGACAAAAACACTAAGAAAATCATCTTTGCAGGGAAAACATATATAGTACTGAGTAATGCACTATTTTGTAGAGAGGGGTCAAAATTGCAATTTTCACTTGAGATTCAAAGACAAACAACTACAGAAAGATGACAGCATGATGTTATTTTTACACAGAGATTGATTTGTTTATTAGTAAAATCTCTTGACTTTAGCAACCTTTCTTGCAGTATATGCCACAGTATATGGAGACCACTGAAAAAAAGGGAAAAAGCACTTTTCAAGTTTTTTTCTCCAAAGTTTGCAAGCCTGTAACTCAAAATGTGCTAAAGATATCTTAATGCCCTTTTTTATGTTTGGTCTTAACAAACTTTCCTTTTGGCATCTCCATTTTTAAGGCACTTTATGGTTCAGTTCCAGAGATATTCCAACCTCAATATGACTCTAGGAGTAAATTGTTAAATTGTACACATTTACTGTACAGTGGGTCACTTTGTGGGGACTTCTGGTTGAGGTGACACAGAATGACCCAGAATGTCGCCATGGATTCCCTTGAGATTTTTGAGATTTTCCTATGGGCGTTTATAATGAGATTTTTCAATGCATGACTAAAATAAGGTCTGTGCTAAAAATAAGTTGATGATACTTGGACGTCTTGTTCTACAACATAAACTGCACACAAATGCTCGTGTAGTTACTAATTACAAACAAATACAATAATTTTTGCATGTGACTGGCAATGCATCGACGCAGCCAGATCATTTCCACAATGGCCAGCAAAAACTTACAAGAGGAGCACAAATTACCACCTGTTTTAAGACTTGCTTTTTGGGGGTGTTAAATAATGGGGCAAATACCAGTAATTTGATGAGTGCAAATGTAGTAAATCAAGCTGCATGATTAATTTTAATACTCTCCTCTCATAAATTTTGCATCTGAAAGGGAAACAAATGCACATTCAATATTCAAAATTGCTGGCCAGTCAAGCACACCAACACCATGGTCATTTAACCAACTTTTGGTGCTTTTGGCAGTGTGGGCAGGTGCCAAATCCTTTTGGAAAATGAAATCAGCATCTTTAAAAAGCTGGGCAGCAGAAGGAAGCATGAAGTGCTCTAAAATTTCTTGGTAAACGGGTGCAGTGACTTTGGTTTTCAAAAAACACAGTGGACCAACACCAGCAGACACTGGTGTTGACTGGTGTGACACTGCACCCCATATCATCACAGACTGTGGAAACTTAACACTGGACTTCAAGCAACTTGAGCTATGAGCTTCTCCACCCTTCCTCCAGAATCAGAATTCCTTGTGAAGTTCATCCAAATTCTTCAATCGATTTTGCTTGACAAGCCTCTCAAGGCTGCGGTTCTCTCGGTTGGTTGTGCATCTTTTTCTTCCACACTTCTTCCTTCCACTCAACGTTCTGTTAACATGCTTGGATGCAGCACTCTGTGAACAGCCAGCTTGTTTGGCAATGAATGTTTGTGGCTTACCCTCCTTGTTAAGTGTGTCAATGATTGCCTTCTGGTCAACTGTCAGATCAGCAGTCTTCCCCATGATTGTGTAGCCTAGTGAACCAAACTGAGAGACCATTTTGAAGGCTCAGGTAACCTTTGCAGGTGTTTTGAGTTGATTAGCTGATTGGCATGTCACCATATTCTAATTTGTTGAGATAGTGAATTGGTGTTTTTTTGTTAAATGTGAGCCAAAATCATCACAATTAAAAGAACCAAAGACTTAAACTACTTCAGTCTGTGTGCACTGAATTTATTTAATACATGAGTTTCACAATTTGAGTTAAATTACTGAAATAAATGAACTTTTCCACGACATTCTAATTTACTGAGATGCAACTGTAAATCTGTCCCACTGTGTTTTCATTATGGTTATGTGTAATTTTTTTTTCTCGAAAGGCTAAAGCATCCTCAATTTATATTTACCACAGGCCTTATTTTACTTTAAATTGAAAAACCTCAATATAAAAACCCATCAGAAAATCTCAAGCGAACCCATGGCGAATTAGTCTTCCGGGTTTTGACGTCATGGCTGCAGCACTCTATACACACGAGCTAAACCTTTGCCATTTTGTGACATCACAACCTCCTTTTACCATTTTTTTAATACAAAATGACACCCATGGACTAAACAGTGAAATTACTTGTCTAAATAATTGATCAAGCTCAAAACTGCAATGCTTAAAAAACCTACCAGACAAAATACCAGATTATAAAAGCCAAAATAAATCTGTTCTGACAGACTGCAATAACTCCATCTGTATCTTTGAGGCTGCATGAGCACTCTGATTTCAACAGCAATGCTTTTACATTTGAATTGCTGTCAGTCACATACACCAGCATTTCATTATTGACCAATTGTTAAAGTCCGGTCTATTTGAAAGCTCCCTCGATCATTATACAAAGAAGCCAAGCTTCCAGGTGGGACAAAAAATGCATTGACCGAAAGCCCAATGTCCAATAATGTTTAAAGCCTTTTGTCCAATGAACATTGATCTAGCTTTGCTCCATTAAAAACAAGTGTTCAGATATAAGCCACAGATTCCCTCTGATGCACAACTTCAAAAGGGCTTTATGGACCGTGCATCCCCTGACATTTATAGATATATTCATGTAGAAAAACTGACCTCTGCTTGACTTTTACTCACTAAAATACTGAAATACACTGAGAGGGAGAGAATCATACCACAATATGCAGACCAACAGATAGAACAATTGAATGATAGATCAAAAAAAAAAAAAAAGAACGACAGATAGAATGAAAGAACAATTAATAGATAGACCAGCTTTTCTTTTTAATAGTTAACTTTTAACTTTTTTTTCAGATCATTAGTCATCAAAGCTTGGTAAATATTGGTCACAGATACAGAGATTTACTTTAAAGCTGATTACTCACTAAAAAACTCCCACATATCATGTTTTTGTATCATTTTAAGTCTTATTTTACAATAACAAAGTGGTTATATCTAAGTGCATGAGTTGTTTATTTATTTTTTAAATTAGTCTTCCCAATAACGCCATTATATTGTTCATTCAGACTGATTTGCAAGCGCAGAATGCTAATAAACACAAGGCGGGATTATTGCATGAACCAGTCACAGTCAATCATAACCAGTCATATCCAATCATATTGCAATGAGGCATTGCCTCCTCTCATGTGACTTTCCCCTATTCATTCTCAAACTCACCGCACACTTTAAGGGGTCTGTTAAAGCACAATGGGCTCATGGGAGGTGAGAGAGACATGCGGTAACTTTGCCTGCCGGTGTCGCTTTTGGACAATGTTTCTTTAGAAAAACAAGTTATTTATACACTTTTTGTAATAGTGGGGTTGTACTGCATTTTTTTCTTCTTATCCAATACTTTGAAGAGGCAATGCCTTCTCTTGATAGATAGATAGATAGAGCCCTCATGTAATCTTAGAAACTGATATTTAAGCCAGCTCTCTCGATTAAATTAATTTTGTGATGTGTTATTGCCCAAATCACTGAATAATTATTTTTGGAGTGTTTTTTACAAGCCAGAAGCATATCACCATCTATCCATGTGCCAAAACTTCCTCGAATATGTCTTGGAGAGTGTTGGCAGTGTGTAAAATAATCAGCGAAGTGTTGAAATGTTACATAAGCTCTCATTAACCAGTCTACCTTGAGCACACGGATAGGACCGGCACACTGCTAGAACCACACTTGGTTTAATGACACTTGCACGAAAAGCGGTAAAGCCATCTTTTCATCCCAGCTGGGTTTGATATACATCTTTCAAGCCAATACTGATGAGAAATTGCAGTGCTGGTTGAGTGTGGTACAGTTCACCTATGTGAGATGCTTGCCAGAGAAATTCAATTTAGAAGTGCCAATAGTGTGCACTGCTCCGCCTCATATGCCCACCTCCCTTTCCTTCCTCCATAGCTGCTTCCAGAAGGGAAGCGTATGCACACATGTGGGCCAATCTGTCCAACTGCTCCAGGACATGATGGATAAAGCTAGACTTAACACTGTACTACTTTCAGTCCCGCTCTCTTTTTAGCAACAACGCTCCATATTTTTTCTGTTTGTCCAGCGTCTCCGAGAAGATTCATGAAATCCCAGTAGGTAGGGTGTTGATATAGCCTTTGAAACAGCTATGAGCCTCAAGCATCTGTCAGTATATGATGTGGAAAGAGAAAGCATCTGCATTCGCGGATGTGTGCATGTGTGCACATGTCTTTGTATAAAGCCTGGCAGCTTCACTCAAGACTTGTTGCCAAGGCATCCGTATAGCTCTAATAGCTGCTAATCTGAGACAGAGTGGTAGGGAAGCATTCTGCTTTAAATATCTCAGGATATTGACAGCATAAATCACACACAAAAACAAACGTAAGACTGTCTCACGGATGTTAGCATTCACTTTTCATTTATGCAAATTACTACAGTGTTTTCCAATGTTTTTCATCTTAGGTATTCCCACAGCTCCCTCAGTGCAGCTCAAGAACCCATAACTAAACCAGAAATGTTACTTTTACACCATTTTATACTGTATGTAATTTAGCATTATCATTAATACCAAAAAGAAGGCTGCTTGAGAAATGACAGAAACATATTTTAAAGCAGAATTTAGGTCTATGTTAGTTTGGGAACCCTGAGGAACTTTTACTTTTTTTATGTTTTTTTTTTTGTAATGGGTGGGTGGGTTGGGGGGTTGCACTTAGTGAGCTACTGACACTACTTGTTGCTATTTTTACTGGAACATCTCTAAAAAAATAAAATACTGATACAATGACCACATTGTGCAGCTTTTGGTTGTAATTTTCAGTCGAAGGGCAACAGAGAAGCGATGCAAGCTTTCACTGATTTTCCCTGAGATTAGAAGAGGAGAAAAAATGGGAAGATGCCTGTGGATGAATATAACTTCCTCAAGATCCGTGTTTCTTTACTTAAGCCCTGATGCCTTTGAGGCTTTTAGTAGAACACAGTTACTAAAAGAGTTTACAAAAGGCAGAGACAAGAAACGCTAGATGCCATCCTGGCAGGATGTAAACATGCCGACACTTGTAGACCTAGGTAGACCTAAATTCTGCTACTCGGGGTTTCCTTTAAAGTGAAAGTACAACCCTGTGAAAGTACTCACGTCATTCCAAACCTGGACTTGTTTTTTCTTTTATGAAACATAATAGAAAATATTTTGAAGATTTTTTAGTGTTTTTAGTCAATATACAGTAGAAGTCAGTGGTTACCAAAACTGTTTGGTTACCATCATTCTTCAAAAATGATGATCTGTTCTGCAGAAGAATGAAAGTTGTACAGGTTGGGAATGAATGAAATTAATTTTAAAATGAAACAAATTAAAAAATTAAGTTTTGAATTATTTTATAATTTATTTTTGCACTGTACTAATATTTTTAGCTTAAAATGTTTCATTTATGATTTATAGGTTTAAAGCAAAATCATTCCAAGTAGCTGGGTGTTGTTTATGCTTGGAATAGAATACTATCATACTACTATTATGATTCATGCGGTATGCAAATTTAATACTTAGATGACATTTACCAAAATGTGCAATATACAACAGAACACACACTGCAGAGAATACTGTATCCCATAACGCAATAGAATGGACTTGACCTTCCATATCCAGAGTGATGGATGGATCAGAAATAATACCAGCCTTTTCCTGAATCATTATTATTTTATCAAACTGCCAAAAGTGAAGGCATTTTCTGAAACTGAAATACAATAACCTTAAAGGTATAGTACCCCCAAAAATGAAAATTTTGTCACTGTGACTCACCCTCATGTCGTTCATCTTCACAAATTAAGATGTTTTTGATTAAATCTTAGCGTTTTCTGACACTGCATTGACAGCATCACAACTGACACATTAAAGACTCAAAAAGGTAGTAAGGACATCGTTGTGACATCCGTGGTTCAACCTTAATTTTATGAAGCTACAAGGACCGACATGATGATGCAATGTAAATAATGGGAGAATTTTCATTTTTGGGTGAACTATCCCTTGGCACCACTGCATTAAACATGCACATAATGAGCTCATGTGACAGCAATGCATCAGAATACTGTTTATCACAGCGCAGTTTAACACACTATTCAAAAAAGCAGTATAAAATGTAAACTATGCAGAACACCAGTGTTCCATCCAAACACAGCTTCTGTATTTTTCACACTCATACTCATTAAACGAAAACAGCCTCTGGTTGGATTTCTGTCTGAATGTCTGTCATTAAGGGAAAGAGACACTGTGAGCTCTGCCATAATGCTCAGTCTTTCACAACAACAAGTGCACAACAACTACTGAAAATGATGTGCAGAGGGGAGCCACGTTAGGACAGCGCGGTGACATTCGCGTGAACTTTGCTGTCCAGCTGGACCGCACAGCAGAGCTGAAAGGGCCGGGCCAGGGAAGCGACAGATGCATTACATCAAATTGAGACAGCGGATATTACTCTCTAGAAAAACAGTGACGTCTTTGTGAAACTAATAAGGTTGGGCGCGAGCACCAGCTGCCAGTCCAATCTCTGCTGTTATGACTGGAATAGTGAACAAAGTGGCCTTCGACTGTCCATCTGTCCATCACGAATCACAGCGCTCTCTCTACGGGAGCAGTCGACGGAGAAAGTTGACAGTGTTTCAAAAGGTTAAAAGAGCAATAAAAAAGTGTATTTGAGTGACATAAGGTGACGGTCACAAAGGCTGTAAAAATGCGGTGTCACTCAGAAAGCAGGCTGCTGTTTGACAGCGCTACCCTTCTGCTCTCTCTCGCCGTCATATACGGAAACAGTCAACGCTAACAACAGTCAGCCGTCAACTCGATTTATCCTAAATGGCTGTTTTAAGTTGGAAAGCACTCTCGCTGTGCTGTTGGACGCAGCTCGGGGCAAAGAGGAAAACTCACTTAACTTTAGAGGTGTCGGTGTGTGAAAATGGATGGATATTTTTATTCTATGACTAACACTGTGAGATTTTTTTTATTCTATGAGTAATTATATTACTCAAAAAAGAGCAAAAGAACAACACACTGCCACAATGCTCTCAAACTCTTTCAATAGTGGACAAACTACGTTTCGAACCTTTCGGTCTTTGTCAGGAAGTCCTTTACGGAATCGCCTTTTTCTGAACAAAGAGGGAGAACAGCTTCAATCTTTTAAGAATATTCTTTCGTACTCTTTCACAGGTTGCATTTTACCATCTTTGTAAAATGGTAATGACATGAGAATCTCATCAGGTGGAGTGCAACATAAAAACACTGTCACTCAAATTAAATTAATTGGTATCAGGGGTGTTTGGATATGACTGCTTATGATCAACTGTGAGTGGTTTATGCGATAAATCCCGCCTTTTGTGTTCGTGCTCATTCTGCGTTTGTGAATCAACAGATATAACAATATAATAACACTAATGGGAAGACTAATTTAAAAAAGTAAGTAAACAACTCACACACTTAGATATAACCACATTGTTACATCAAAATAAGACTTAAAATGGCATGAAAACATGAGTTTTTAGTGAGTAATCAGCTTGAAGAAATATAAAGTAAATCTTCATGTCTGTGACCAATATTTACCAAGCTTTGATGATTGATGGTACGAAAAATACAAAAACAGTTAAAGGTTAACTATTAAAAAGAATAGCTTAACACAAGTTCACTAATAAAATAGGCCTGTGTGTATATTGTTGGTTACTGCCTTGAGTTATTATTTTGGAATAAATATAAAATGCTTAAAAACACTTGATGAGATTCATTGGCTTTAATAAATAGAATATTGATTAAATAATGTAAATTGTTAATGTAAATGTAAATTTTTAATGTAAAAATATAATATAGAATTGTTTTTATTTTTCTCATAGTGTAAGTAATGTTCAACCATGACAGTGTGACTGGGACTTGAACTTAAATTTGATATAAAAAATAATAATAATAAAAAAAAAAAGACCACCGCACACCACTGATTGGTATGTGCACTTTCAGTCCTCGTCAGGTAGTCCTTTTTGAAAATTCCTTTTTCTGAGCAAAGACTAGACACATCTTCAAAAGGAGTATCTTTTAAGATGATTCTTTTATAATCTTCCTTTGTGAATTAAAAAAATGTGTTGCTTTGTTGCCACCTTTTTGATGAAAAACCATCAAATCGCATGAGAGTCTCTTCGGGTGGAGCGCAGCACAAAACCAGGGTTACTACGTTAATTGGTATGTGCACACCCAAAATGACTTTAGAGCAGGACCAGAAATCATTCAGTTCTGTCAATCATCATTACAAGCCTATATAAGCAGCAGTCATTGCGGCGTCCCAGCGACAATTCTTACGGCAGCCCTCCACCTCCCCATCTCCTCCTCTATTTCTGCTATTCTCCCTCTATAGTACTGCAGTGAGGGACTGCACTTGGAGCACAAACTGAGCCTCAGGTTTGAGCCTCCGTCGAAGACACCAAGCCAAGTTTGTTTTCAGGACTGGATTCGCAGGCAAACTCGTGAAATTATCCAACCTGATCTCATGATGAAAACGTGCCTGTGGGAATGTATGTTTTGTGACATATTCAGTGTAAAATGTCCACTGAGTGGTGCTAAAAGAGTGTGTTTGTTTTCACCACAGTGCTGACTTGAAATGTCAGTTGAGTGGTGCTATAACTCTAATGCGCATGTATGAAATTAACGATTACAAGTGCTTGCTGTTTTACCGCCTCTAGTGTTCATTTCTGTTGGAAACTGCCGTGATATGTACTTGCATTTTGAATCTTGCAAAAAAGTTCCAACAGGTACGTTTTTATCATGAGATCAGAAATGATCACCCTCATGTGGACCCAAACTTTCGTTTAGTTTTTAATGAAACCTATATTCCATTCCACCAAAATGTTAACATTTGATTATATAGTTTCAAAAAGTTGCTTGATGTGAGAAAACCAATGAGGTTCACTGCTGCATCACTTAAGAACATTTAAGCTCCATTTACCATAACTGATGTGCTCTAAGACGTGTGGTAATCAATATTTATATGCAAATAAAAGCCTTAATTAAACCCGTCCATCATGTAAAGCGATCGTGTCTCTTCAGAAGACTTGGAATAAACTGCTCAATTCACATTATTTCTCTTTATGCACTTGAACATCAAAGTTTAGGTGGAATGGACTTTCAAAAGAAGGGACAGAAAACTCTGAGCCCTGTTGGAAAAACCAGCATATGCTGGTTAGGTATGTTTTGAAGCATGGCAGCTGGTTTGAGTTGGTTTAAGCTGGTTCTTAGTTGGTCCTGAGCTGGTTATAAGATGGTTATGAGCTGGTCCTGACCAGCTTAGGACCAGCACATGACCAGCTTAAACCAGCTCATAACCATCTTATAAACAGCTCAGGATCAGCTTAAACCAGCTCAAACCAGCTGCCATGCTTCAAAATATACCTAACCAGCATATGCTGTTTTTTTCCCAAGAGGGAGGTTTCAATAAAAACAGAAAAGAAAACTGGTTTGGAACAACCTGTTCACAAATGAGGGTGAGTAAATGATGACAGAATTTATTTTTTTTTTTTGGGTGAACTATCCCTTTAAATTTCCAAACACTTGCTTTCTGCTTACTAATGGCAGATGGCACACCTACGAGAGCGACCGCTTCATGTCGCAATAACAATTCAATCTACATCCAAACCTGCCAATAAAAATCACAGGAGCATGAAAGTGCTAATTAACAATAATTCCATCACAATCGGTCTGGCCATCTCGCAGGACTCTATGAAAATTGGAGTTTCCTTCCGATCAAGCTTTCTGATTGAGGACTGCGGAAAAAACAATGTGCTTTTAGAGGATTTCTCCACCTTTACATCACATCTGTGTGACCGCAGCCAGAAAATCTCATTGTGTTGCTGGCAGACAGAAGCATAAACACAGATAATGGCGAGTTTTACCTCTGCTGATAGGCTGGTGTGGCCGAGAGTTACTTTACCTGCCTTAGGCCATCCCTGCTGTTCTGCATGATCCGGAGGGCATAGTTCGAGCGCTGGCCTTTGCTGTTGAACTCGATGTGGCCTGTTAGACCTTCCAACTCTACCTATCCGGAGAGAGAGAGACACATGTTAACGCCTGGGGGTACCATGCGATCACAGCCACAAAAGTCTTCAGCGCTGTATCGATTATACGGCAGAGCTCCTCGCTGGAAGCGTCCGCACAATGCAGGAAGCGGCTATAGATCGCCGTATGTCATGAATAGGATGATGCAGTAATGACAAGCTGATGGTCGTTAATCTTTAATGGCTGAGTAAGACAGTGTCTCGGTTTCACAGATTCTGCTGAAGGCTGCAGTTCTGACGAGGGTTTGTGGGCCGCAGTGGTACAGAGAGTAAAAACTAAATGATGAATGAGCCTGCAACGGCAGCAGGTGAGATGATTGGCAGCTCGTGGGCTCTCCCTGCGGTTCTTACCATCCTCAGGTAGTTCATCAGACTTGTGCCGTGCTCCCAGATCTTAGAGGACTTGCAGGAAAGTTGAGTGGCTCCTACGTTCTGGCTACGGTTCAGCTCCTGCACGGCTGCCACCACTGTGTGTACCGCATCAAACAACAGTGCTGACGAAAGCTGGAACACACACACACGTATAAGAGTAAACACACAGATAGAGCAAAGAGAAAGCAGTATAATCCAACTGTGGGCTGCTAGGTGAGACAGATACACACTTCATGGCCAAAAGTATGCAGACAAGCTTTTGATTAGCGTGTTTGGCTATTCAGCCATAGAAATGAATATGCATTTGCCAGATCCTTTTATAAAGGGATTTACTGGTAAAAATGTATATCTGTATGTTCCCTGTAAATAAAACACATGACCTCGGTAGAAATAAATAATAGAAATACCACAGACCATAAAGTAGTATTTAATTAAATAGTATTTAATAGAAAGTCTGTAATATTTAATCTAAAACCATTCAAATTGTTGAAATTGCTAAGATTTTGAAATGTTTTTAAAGGAGAAGTCCACTTCCAGAACAACAATTTACAGATAATGTACTCACCCCCTTGTCATCCAAGATGTTCATGTCTTTCTTTCTTCAGTCGTAAGGAAATTATATTTTTTTGAGGAAAACATTTCAGGATTGATATGGTCCCCCGAGTCTGAACTTCCAAAAAGCAGTTTAAATGCGGCTTCAAACAATCCCAAATGTGGTTGTAAACAATCCCCGCCGAGGAAGAAGGGTCTTATCTAGCGAAACGATTGGATATTTTCATAAAAATAATACAATTCATATACTTGTTAACGTCAAATGCTCATCTTGTCTTGCTTTTCCCGACCTCTGTGTTTTTCTGGTTCATGACAGTTAGGGTATGTTGAAAAACTCCCATCTCATGTTCTCCCTCAACTCCAAAATCGTCCTATATTGCTGTTTTACCTTTTTTGTTAAAAGTGTTTGATCTTCTTTGCATGTTCACTTTGCAAAGACTGGGTCAGAACTTTTGCAGCGATGTAGGATGATTTTGAAATGATTTTTGAAGTTGAGGGAGAAAATACGATTGGAGTTTTTCAACATACCCTATAACTGTCTTGATCCAGAATACACAAAGTTCAGGCAGAGCGAGAAAAGACGAGTGTTTGAGATTAAAAAGTATTTAAATTGTATTTTTTAAATGAAAATAATCAATCGTTTCGCAAGATAAGACCCTTCTTCCTCGGCTGGGTTTGTTTACAACCGCATTTGGGATCGTTTGAAGCCGCATTTATACTGCATTTTGGAAGTTCAAACTCAGGGCACCATATCAGTCCATTATATGCAGAAAAATCCTGAAATGTTTTCCTCAAAAAACACAATTTCTTTGCGACTGAACATCTTGGATGACAAGGGGGTGAATACATTATCTGTAAATTGTTTTTAAAATGCATTTATTTGATCAGAAATACAGTAAGACAGAAATGTTGTGAAATAATATGGTGTCAAAATTAGCGTGTTAACACAGGCGATTAATTTTTTCAATTAAACGTGTTAAAAATATTTAACGCATGTAACTCAGGGGTGGGGCTAGGTAAAGAATTCCGTTTATTTAGACGCGGAGCGTCTTTACGAGCACATAAAACGGGAGACTTTTCAGATGCGCGCTCCAGCTTCACCTCAGCGCCAGGTGCGAGTCAAACGATATTTACGAAGTTTTTGATTAAATCTGACCCTGAAAAGACGCAACTACCACGTTCAAGAGGCAGAAATGGTAGTACAGACATCATTAAAATAGTCTATGTGACATCAGTGGTTCAACCTTTATGTTACAAAGCTACAAGAATGCTTTTTGTGCGCAAAGAAAACAAAAATAATGACTTTATTTAATAATTTCTTCTCTTCCGTGTCAGCCTTCAGCGCTTGTTTATGGGAGTACCACAATGCATCCATGTGCAATAATTTGTGTCCCGAAGATGACTGAAGGTTTAATGGGTTTGGAACAGCACAAGGGTAAGTAATTAATGACAGAATTTTAATTTTCGGGTGTACAATCCCTTTAACATACATACATATATATATATATATATATATATGTATATATAGCGCCTCCTTGACCTCACTGAAGCAATTGTAATACTTATCTGTGTCTGCAGTATAAAATGAAATGCTCAAAAAAGCACAGGGATAGGGATGTTTGGGTGTCTGCATGCATTTGGACATGCGGAACATTATTAAATCATTCAGACATTTCATCGTTGATCATTGTGATACAACCACCACTTCCTTTGCCCCCTCAGCCCCCTGGAACTGAATTACTGACCACTTTAATTACATCAGATGGTGTGTTAATGCACTGCAGCAAAGACTGAGGAGTTTCCTTTTCCTCTGACATCCATTACAGTGCTAAAGCTTTCTGTAATGAGGATATGTTATGCTGCATTATGGAACAGCATAGCAGCTTAGAGGAGGTGGAGATGTGCGTGTGTACGTGTCGTGAGGGAAGATTGAATGTATTTGTGACTAAAATAGCAGTCTGTGTAAATTTTGTTGCTTGCATTTCTCTCCTTTCTGTAGAAAAAACCCCCAGTGTAACTATTCTGGTCACATGCAGGGAAACGTCCTGGCTGCTCTCATTAGGCGAATGCAGAATGACAATGTGTGTGCACTGCCAACGATATTCAGGTTCGCTGGATAATCTGTACTCAGACTAGCCAGTCTAGTCTTTAGCTAATGAAGCCCAGGGCTTAAATATCGGTTCGGTTAGTGTCTTCCATATCAAACACGCTAGGCTAAGCTTTTGCATTTCTAGGCCAGTGTGTAACACAGAGTTGAGCCTCACTGTGGGGTTTAGACCTGTTCTCTCTCTCATCTGTCTGCCAGACTACAAACCATCCTCTGATTAATTAAAGATTAGACCTAATTAAATGAGAAATGCAACCAGGGCTAGTTTCTAAAAGCAGAAGGAATTTATTTTTCAAAAGTCTTCCCCCTTAAGCTTTAATTAGAATACAAAATTTTTTAGTTATTACGACTTGCATATATCAGATCAAGAAATGTGTTGCCAATCGATCTTTGATCATTTTTTTTTTCTTTTAGCATCCCTGGATGTTTGAGGGACTACAAAGTGGGACCGAGATCAGGAATAATACATTATACAGATGTTTTCATTTCCAAAGTGACGGAAATAACTGTGCTGACGTGAACATGCAGGGTGTGTGTATTCCTTAGGGTGAATATGTGACTTTGTGTGATGAATTATACAGCCATAGCCTCGGCTTCAAGGTAAGCGAGAGGACATGGGTAGTAGGCTGTTCCAAATTAGTTAAAACAGCATCCTTGAGTTACAAATAAATGACTTATTTTAAAAAAATGGACTAGACATAAACACAAAAAAGGACAATTTTTAAATGACAGTTCCACCTCTCATTTTCTCATAAAGATGTTAGGATGGAGGTCAAAGTTGCTCTTTTCTATAAAATTAGAGAGAATTTATGAATGTCAAACTGCAAAATGAACAAAAAAGTATTAAAAATGCAACCCACAGTGAATATATGGCTACTTTTTATGGGTTTATCTTTATGGAGTTCTTAAAGGAGAAGTTCCAGAACAAAAATGTACAGATAATTTACTCACCCACTTCGTCATCCAAGATGTTCATGTCTTTCTTTCTTCAGTTGTAAAGAAATTATGTTTTTTTAAAGGGAAAACATTTCAGGACATTGCAGTTTAAATGCAGCTTCAAAGGGCTCTAAACGATTCCAGCCGAGGAAGAAAGGTCTTATCTAGCAAAACGACCTGTCATTTTCTAAAAAAAGTATAATTTATATACCTTTTAACCTCAAATGCTTGTCTTGTCTAGCTCTGCGTGAACTGTGTATTCAAGTTCAAGACAGGGTAGGTTGAAAAACTCCCATCTCATTTTCTCCTCTAACTTCAAAATCGTCCTAGATCTCTGTTTTACCTTTTTTTGTAAAGGTGTTTGATCTTCTTTGCATGTCCACTTTGTAAACACTGGGTTGGTACTTCTGCAGCGATGTACGATGATTTTAAAGTTGGAGGAGAAAATGAGATGGTAGTTTTTCGACCTACCCTAACTGTCTTAAACTGGAATACACAGAGTTCACGCAGAGCTAGACAAGACTAGTGTTTGAGGTTAGAAAGTATATAAATTGTAAATTATATAGAAAATAAAATTATATAGAAAATAACTGACTGTTTTGCTAGATAAAACACGCCTTCCTTGGCTGGGTTGATTTAGAGCCTTTTGAAGCTGCATTTAAACTGCATTTTGGAAGTTCAAACTTGCGGGCACTACTGAAGTCTACTATATGGACAGAAATCCTGAAATGTTTTTTTCAAAAAAGTTTTTGGAAGTGAACTTCTCCTTTAAGGACTAACCACTGTTTACTTTCATGATATGAAAACAGGCAGCTTGGACATTCTACCTAATGTCTCCTTTTGTGTTTCATGAAAAAAATAAAGAAAATGATTTTATTTTTGGGTGAACATTCAATCAAAACAACCTTAACTAAAAGTTTCTCAGCCTTACTGGTGTTCCTGCAAAAGGAGCGTGATCACAATTCTCCTGCCAGGATCGATTGAGGCTGAGGACGAAGTCCTCAAAGAAAGGATGTGTCCTGTTGAAGACCGAAAACCCGACGATGTTGACTCGTTGATCAGCTAAATCGTCCAATCGTAGCAGAGAGAATTCCTGCAAGGGAAGAGAAAACGTTCAAGTTAATTCACCAATATGACTGCTTCTTATCAAGTTGCCAAGCTCAGGTCCCCTGTCGAATTTAAACAACCTAATGATGCCCATAGGAAGTAAAACAATATCGTCAGGCTCATTAACAAGCACTGAGGTAATTCTGCCAATTCCTGGGCCAAGTAATTCAATTCAGCAAAAGTTAATGCTTAGGAGAGCAAATCCCAGCAGCTATTGTGTTTCAGATCCCATGAGGGGCACTTTGGTGAAAAAAAGGTCTGCAGTGCTGTCAGTCTGCGTCCCGGCACGTGCAGTACATCAGATGAAGGTTAATAGAGATGTCCCTGCAGTTTCTGCTGACACTATTACAGTCTATGACTCTGTCACCATCACTGGCTCAGGGGACACTGATGATGTGAAGAGGAAGAGGAGTTATAGTGCTGGACCCATGACACAGATAATGTGAAACAAGATGAGGAAAGAAGAGATGAGACAAGAAAAGACACAATGAGAAGAGACAGGATGGACTGAGACCCTTCTCAGAGAAGAGAAAATTACATGAGAAATAATGAGATAACACATTGATGTCACGAAGAAATCACGAAGAAATCAAACAAACGGGATTTAATGATACAATCCAACAAGGGTACAGACAGGAACAGCAGGGGACCACACTCCAACATAACATTAACTAACATTGAGATCAGACAGCACCAAAGGCACTGAATGAAACTTATAAAGGGTAGCTAACGAGACACAGACAGGTGAAGACAATTAACCAATGACGACATAACAAGAAACGGAACAGGAAAGACCAAAATAAGGGCACAGGAGGGCAAAACCAACAAAATAGTCCACAGGGGTGTGACAATTGACTCTAAATGAGAAAAGATGAACTGAGACCAGACAACAAAGAAGAAGAGAGAAGAATATATGGGAAGAGATGAGATAAGACAATACTAGATGAGACGAGACAGAGAAGAGAGAACTAAATGAGAAAAGACAAGATGCAAATAGATGAAAAGAAAATGGATGAACTGAGATTAGATGACAAAGAAGAAGAGAGGAGACTAAATGGAAGATCCGAGATTAAATGAGATTAGACGAGACAAGATGAGACAATGAAAAAGACTAAATAACAGAGACGAGAAGAAAATATAAGATGAGACTAGAAGAGAATAACAGAAAACGAATGAACTGAGACTATATGAAAATGAAGAGAGGAGACTAGATGGGAAGAAATGAGATTAGATGAGACGAGACAAAATGAACAGACTAGATGGCAGAGAAGACTAAATAAGAAAAGATGAGACTAGATGAGAAGAGAATGGATGAACTGAGACTAGATGACAAAGAAGAAGAGATGACACTAAATGGGAAGATCTGAGATTAAATGAGATGACAAGACGAGACAGAATGGACTGAGGTGACAAAGAAGAGACGAGACTAGATGGGACGAGACTAGATGAAAAAGAAGACTAAATGAGAAAAGATGAGATGAGACTAGATGAGACAAAATGGGAAGATCTGAGATTAAATGAGCTGAGACGAGACAAGATGAAACAGAAGGAACTGAGACTAGATATCGTAGAAGACTAAATGAGAAAATATGAGATGAGACTAGATGAGAAAAAAACGAATTAACTGAGACTAGATGACAAAGAAGAAAGTAGACTATGTGGGAAGATCTGAGATGAAATGAGATGAGACAGAATGAACAGAGTCTAGATAACAGAAGAGAGAGGACTAAATGAAATGAGGCTAGATGAGAAGAAAATGAATGAACTAAGACTAGATGACAAAGAAGACAAGATGAGACTGAATGAACTGAGATTAGATGATAGAAAAGAGAAGAGTAAAGCCTGGTTCAGATAACACAATTTTTTTTATCAGTTAAGACAGTCACTGTGTCAGATTATACGAACAAGAAACAGACTATTCATTGCTCGCCGTCCTCAACGACGTGCACGCTGTCATCGTTACAGCGGGACTAGACAGAAGGTGCTATGAGCGTAAACAAACAATAGCTAGCAAACAGCATGTTTTGCCCTGTCTTGTCACCAGAAAAGCCCAAAAAGGAAAAGAAAAACCTGACAGTGGATGCAAATCTGGATTGCATGAAGAGGGCAGTATGGACTGTCAAAGAGAAGTAAAATATAGTTTTTTTACCCTTTTTCACTCTGCCTTGGTAGTCTCTTGAGGAAACTTCATAAATGCAGAAGCATTATTGCCACCTAGCAGGACCGATACCATTGTCTCTCTTTTGTTTGAAAGCATGTACAAAGGCACTTCTGTGCTTCTATTGGCCAGTGTAACAAATGTGACTGAACTCATCGTGGACAAGGAAAAAAAATAGACACGTTGGTCTTTCTGGTAACGTTGTGAAGCAGACGTGGCATTGGTTGTCGTCCACTATGACACACTACACGAAATGAAACCAACTGTCGTTTATGAATCCCCATGACACCCCACGTCAAGCAGATCATGCCAAAACCGGGCTAAAACTGTGTAGTCTGAACCAGGCTTAAATGAAAATAGATGAGATGAGACTAGATGAGAAGAGAATGGTTGAACTGAGACTAGACGACAAAGAAGAGAGGAGACTAGATGGGAAGACATGAGATGAGACTAGATGAGACGAGACATAAACTGAGACTAGCTGACAGAAAAGATGAAGTGAGACTATACGACAAAGAGAAGAATACAAGGGAAGAGATGAGATGAGACTAGATGAGATGAAACAAAGAACTGAGACTAGATGACACTGAAGAGATGAGAAATGATGAGACTGCAAAAGAAGAAACGGAATGAACAGACTATGACAAAAGAGACTAGACTAGATAAGACGAGACAGTATCAACTGAAACTTGATGACAGGAATGAGAAAAGATGAGATAAGACTAAATGAGAAGAGACAGAATATATGAACTTGACGACAGGAGACTACATGAAAAGATGAAAATAGATGACACTAGATGAGAAAAGACAGCATGAAATGTGACTAAGATGCTAAAAAAAGGAAACAGCATGAGATACGAGGAGACAAAAGATACTGAAACTAGAAGAGAAGATGAGAAGACACTACAAGATACGAGAGTTGAGACAAGAAGAGACATGATGAGATAAAACAAAGTTGTCTCACAAGAGGACTTGATAAGAAGAGACCTGATAAGAAGACACAGGATCACTTGAGATTTGAAGACAAAGAAGAGAATGACATGAGGTGAGACAAAATGAGAAAAAAAGGCTGAGGCTGAAAAAGAACGGTGAATACGAAGCATGTTTGAGCTGTGTGTGGAAGAGGGTCAGGGAAGGCGAGCAAATGATCCAAACACACACAATAGCAAATCCCCAGCCTTACGTGAGGTAGCATGCAGTAAGACTGAAGCACCTCAGATCAAAGACAACACAATCTTGCCCTCTCATTACAAACACAAAGCCAGATGAGGACAGCCACATGGGCCACGGGTATCGCACGCCGCATAGGATTAAAGCCTCTGCCGAGAGGACAGGAAGAAAAGGAGGGGAGCGCAGTGTCATGGGAGTGCAGAGACAAAAATGCAATGCAGAGCTTCAGGAGACAGTTTGTTTCAGAAGAAACCCGAGGGAGGGAGGCCTCTGAATCTTCTTGTAGATAACAGAAGCTCCTCTTTTCTTATTTTAGAGGTGGTGCAGCCTCTCTGATTCACTAAAGAATGGCCATGTCAGCTTTTGATTTGAATAAAGGCCGTCTCCTGCTCAGACGACAGCGAAATATGCTCAGATGATGAACACAATAATGCTACAAAATATATAAATATAGCACCTCCAGTGTTAATTGTTTTTGCTTTTTTATTTAAATCTCTCACACTCACAACAAAGCATCAAAACTTTAAACTTAATTAAAAAGAGTGAATAAAAAAACAGTTTTCATTAGCAAGCAATTTTTGAGATGCATTTAATATATTAGATGCCAGAAGCTACAATCTGTTGCTGGTGTAAACCAAAAAAATAACAAAACATCAGCTGACAAATCATAATGCTGCTTACTGTATGGCTTTGCCAATGAAGCTTTATTGTAAATGGACTCATATTGATTAGCATATAAGAGTGTGTGAACAGTTGACCCTTCCTCCATCTGCACTCCCTGGTGCAGTCTGACAAGCCCGACGGGAACGGACCTGTAATTACTCTCCGAGCGCATGTTAATACTTCATTAAAACAGAGACAGTGTAAATGAGCCAGT
Source organism: Labeo rohita (assembly GCF_022985175.1). NCBI lineage: Eukaryota > Metazoa > Chordata > Actinopteri > Cypriniformes > Cyprinidae > Labeo > Labeo rohita. The sequence continues at coordinate 21,527,103 of NC_066883.1, read as the reverse complement.
CATTAACTGTGGCGCACTTTGGGCCACTCATACACGACACGGAAGGTCACCGAATGTCCCGCAGCACGCGTGGAGTGTGTGCATGTGTGATTGAGCAGACACTTCAGCATTTGCTAAAAATGAACTGGCCACTAATAGCACCGTTCATTTGCTCGCAATATCTGTTTTAGCGCCTAATTCACTAAAGAAATTATGCAAATTAGATAATTGTACAAACACATTATGAACATGATTCACATGTTGCAGTGTTGTTACAGATAACTAAAACTATTAAAAATAATTTCAAAATAAAGCTATAAAGAAATAAAATATAAATAGTGCATGAAAAAGAAAAATTAACAAAAACTTAAATTTTAAACTAAACTAAAATCAGGAAAAACTCAAATATAAATGAAAGATAAACAGAAAAAAATGACAAGCACATAACAAAAGTACTAAAACTTTAAAAATTAAAATGGAAACTGAAAATATACAAATAAAAATTAAATTAAATCAGAATATTAAATTAGTTTACTCTCTGAATTAAATGTTCTATACAGCTGCTGAGAGAACTCAATGCGCTGCAAATGAAAAAAAAACAAAAAACCCCCCAGAAAATTCAAAAACAACTTCATCAGTTTGACAACAAATAGCAAATACAGAAACACGCTGCAATGTTCACAACAACAAAACCAACTACAAAAAATGTGCTGCAAATATTATATTTGGTTGTGTAGTGAGTATTTGCAGCATGTTTCTGTATTGAAATGAAAAATGAAGCAAAATTAAGCAATTTTAATTATTATTTATAAACCTGTTTCTTTTATTTCAATGTTCTACTATGTTTTCAATAAAATAATACCAAAACATAAAATTAATTAAATTTGTGATGGTTTTGTAATTACTTTTTTTTTAATTTATGTGAGAAAAATGTTTGTATTGTGATATATATCAATATAAACAAAAATGTTCTTCCAAGCTAACACTGCACAACTGACTTCATTAATAACTGCTGCCACAATCAATAGAAAATGTACACAAAAATATTTCAGTTAGCACAATGTTATACCCACCAGGCAAATAGCACTGACTTTGGTGACTAAGGCGTAATCCATATAAGCCTAACTAGCATAAAAAGAAGGCGTGTTTGCACAGAAAAGAACGATAATAACTTCATTTAAATACTCACAGTGCAGCGCTACTTCAGCACACTTAACACCTGGCTAAACTGAATTGCAAGTGGTTAGTGAACAAGACAGTTCTTTGAGCCAAAAATCGGCAAAATACATAAAAAACACACACACAAACAGTTCTTTAACTGTTTGGCCAGCGTAAGAGAAGCATCTAGGAGACAGTTGGACCCCTGGGACAGCAGCTGCTCCTGATCTCTGGCAGGATGACAAGGAAGGAAAGAGACTGGATAGAGGAGAGGGAAGGGAGGTGAGGTGCCGACAGGCTGGCGATGAGCCCCCTGACACAGCCTGTCACCTGAAGATCAATCAGAAAAGCAGAACCTGGGCCAGCTTGCTGCTTCACCGCTGGCAGACTCTCTCACACACACATACGGGCATGCACACATGCATATTGTTTGTTGTGGCACAGCCAAACAGAGTTTGGAATAATGAGCTCCCGGGAGAAATGCTAAACCCCGATAGGTGGTAAAACAGTAGAGGGTCTGAACAGGTCTGGCACCCAAACCAAACTAATTCAGCCTCCAAAAAGTCAATATATGTTTATTTAATTCACAATCTAAAGAGGACAAACAAAGACAAAATCTGACAATCTAATATTCATTATGACAAAGTCATTCCCACAGGTTTCAAAGTACAAAAACAAACGAAAATAATCATGGCACAAATATAATGAGAAGAAAACACAGCACAACATATGCAAACTAATGAATTAATATGGTGGCATCCGAGCATGCATACTTCCCTAAATAGAAACCGAAAAATGTAGTATGTAGAGTGTCCAAATTCACTGTATTTTTAAAACAGCAAACGAATGGAACTTAAAAAAATTTCCTGGTACTTTTGAATTAGCTCACTGAACTTATTAAAACTTACTCTGAGTAAGTAATTACTTTGCGACCGTATAATTCAATGCTCATGTACAATCTATAAAGCATTTCCATTACACAAAAGGAGAAAAGGTTCAAAATGAGATTTCACACCGATGCCATACACTGTATAAAATGCAAATGCATATTTTCCAGTTTATGAAACATTTTGAGTCACAAATACTAAAAAATGCTTATATGTCTTGAAATGACACAAACCCTTGTCAGACCAACAAAATTGGCCCAAATGTTCCAACTAGCCAAACACAGTTGTCTGAACAAAAAATTTCATATTTTTGAAATGTTAAAGGGGTCATCGGATGCCCATTTTCCACAAGCTGATATGATTCTTTAGGGTCTTAATGAAAAGTCTATAATATACTTTGGTTAAAAATTCTCAATGGTTGTGTAAAACAACACCCTTTTTACCTTGTCAAAATCAGCTCTGCAAAAATCATCTCATTCTGGTCGAGGCTGCTTTAAATGTAAATGAGCTCTGCTCGCCCCCCCGCCCCTCTCTTCTCTCTGTGGAGTGACGAGCCTGTTTACTTTAGCCGCATTTAGCCGCTAAACTTTCTAACTAGCACATTATTAGAAAAGGAGATCGCAAGATTCATAAAAAAACCTTTATACTCACTTCTGCTGTAAGTGAAGCTGGATCACGAATGATTTCCGTGAACATAGACGGATATATGTAGATCGGGAGCCGCATTCCCTTCACAAACAAACGTAATCCACTGCATCTTCAGCAGCACAGATGTCAGGAGTAAATGACGATTACATCCAGCAACACAACACCTCAATCGCTCAATTCTTGTCTAACTTACATCCCTGCTCCAGCATCAAAACATGGAGGTTGGACGCTCATGTCAATCAACTATTGTGGGAGCGGCCTCTGTCGGTGTGACGCAACAACAACAGGCATCTGAGAATGGCTCGATTTGAAAAAGGGGATATTATTTTTACAGTTTAATTAAAAACCACTGCATGGATTTTTACCATTACAGGATAGATGTGTACATACACTGCCAACACACATTAATGTTGAAACAACATGTAAAAGTGAACTTAGCATCCGATGACCCCTTTAAGGCTTTGTGAGTTCCCAGCATGCATTGCAGCATGAATAAACTATGCAGTTACTGGTATAGGATTATTCTTTTGCTGTTTGCTGACTTAATTTAAACTTTTTGTTGTTGTTTTGTCCTTATTGTTAGTTATCTTTTTGCACTGTGATACAAAGAGCTCACCTTTTTAACATTTGTCGATTGCAACCGTTCTTGAGGTTTGTGTGTCTAGTTTTGAGGCCTAGAGTATGTTCAACCACTTATATCTGTTTGCTGGATATCTTAGTCTTGTAAGATTTTTGACAAACAAATACAATGTTGTCTACATATGCATATCTATAACAATTCACTTTGTCATTTGTAAATAAATAATCAATATTGCATGAACAAACAAAGTTATGTTGGCTAAACAAAGGAAAAACTTGTTGGGAAAACTAAAAAAACTATTGTTGAGAGAACTCAAAAGTCTTACTGCATCAAGTTGCCTTATTTTTTGCAATATATGAATAGTTTTGCCAAGTCTGTGTTTTTAATACTGTTGCTGCGGGTTGTTTTTCATGTCCACGGGTTGAAGAGACCCTAATAACGTGATATTTAGCCACTTGAATGGGAATTTTACCAGGGGATCTAACCAAAAACATTTATTTTACCCCTTGAAATATGATTTTTAATGGGGGACCCTGCTCGAAATGCGATTGGGCTAGTTTTGAGCACCAACTGAGCAGGTTTTGTTGTGAAAACCTGGCAACCCTGGTTATAGAACATTTTGGGTTTCCCAAAAAAAACCTTTCTTTTAACAGTTCTTACAAGAAAGTTTTTTTTTTTATAGCGTGAAGAACATTTTAATCAAAAAGTAATTACTTATTCAGAAGTACCTACTCAGAAAGTAAGTGATTTTAGATGAACTTAAGGAACTTATAGTCCCATCTCAACTATTACGTGACTCGCTTAATGTGCTGTACTCAATTTGCCGGTGTGTTAAAACCAAGACTTAGGTATTCGGTTGTGGGTGTTAATTGATTCATAGCGAGGTGCGGTGTGATTATGTAGGAGAGGCTGGTGTTATGATGTTCAGAGTTGCTAGTTGTGAACATACTTCATGGTGTCAGTGGAAAAGTGCCAAGAGAAAAGGCTTTCTCTCTGACAAGAGGAGACAGATAGTGTCTTTCACTCACTGAATCACTCATTCATTCAGTGATTTACTCACTGACGTGCAGTATTACTGACTCATTATTTTGTTTGTTCACTCCCGCACCTGCTCAAACAATTGAACTGATCACTGAGGCACAATACGAACTTTCATTTCTAATCATCATTTTTATTTTTTTTGTCCAAACATAAGACAAATTTGTCAGATTTTCGGTGAATACACTTCATTTGCAACATAAACTGGTTTTGCAATCGCTAAGCGTCAAAGAAAACCAAGAATAGGCGCTTAAAATGAACTCTTATAAGAAAGTTTTTTCAAATGCTAAAACTTTTGCCTGTTTTTTATACACAACGCTTTCAAGAGACTTGCAATGTAGCACACAAGTCATATAAACAACTTTTATTTGCCTTTTTTGTTCTTTTTGAAGCTTCCAGTGGACGTTCATTGTAACCGCATGAAAAAGAGCGATCAACAGCCTTTTGAATATACTTTTGTACTGTACAGACAGAGGAAAGAAAGTCATACAGTTTTGAAATGACATTAAGGTGAAATAAATGATGATAGAATTTCCATTTTGAGTGAACTTTCCCTTTAAACATATAAACAGCAAAAAAGCAACATTTAGGCTCCATGAAAAACTGTATTCTAGACTTGAGCTACAAACAAATGAATAGGATATTGATTTTCTCAATGATAACATCAGTTAAGCCCCATTCTTTTACTCCATGAATTAAAGAGGTAATGAATACCGATTTAAACCGCTGCAATAAAATCTCTGAGTGATTATCTGAACAGCTGAAACGTTCACACAGTGTTTTTGGCAGATATAAGTCCTTTTACGCTTGTATTAACTGGCATGTAAATTTATGGCATGAATCAGAGAAAGGGATCCCTGCTGACTGCTAATGATTATAGTTGTTGACAGTGTTGAGTACATTGTGGAGCGAGTTCTCCCTTTCTCCATCTCTCCTGCTCTCACACACTAGATGGCTGAACATGTGATAGGATTACTATGTGTGAGCCTGTATTTTGCAGTCATATCATTGCTAGACTGGGAGATTGGATTCACAACCTGACATTCACAACAAATCTATGCGGGATAACATATATATATATATATATATTCTAGCCCATGGAATATTGCAATGTGACTTACATCTAGAAAAAAATCAGAAGGAACACAAAAATGACATTGTTGTACAATGCCACATCTTCACAGCAGTGGCTAGTGCATAAATACAGTCACTATGTTAAAGGATTAATTCACTTTCAGAATAAAAAAATCCTGATAATTTACTCACCCACCATGTCATCCAGGATGTTCATGTCTTTCTGTCTTCAGGCGAAAACAAATTAAGGTTTTTGAGGAAAACACTCCAGGATTTTTCTCCGCATAATGGACTTCAATGGGGATCAATGGGTTGAAGGTCCAAATTGCAGTTTCAAAGCAGCTTTAAAGGGCTCCACATGATCCCAGCTGAGGAATAAGGATCTTATCTAGCAAAACAATCATCCAGTTTCTAAAAAAATAAAATGTATTTACTTTTTAATCACAAATGTGCGTGGTTAAAAAGCCAGAAGTTGTTAATTCTTTGTCTGTGTACTTCAAAAAGTTAGGGTAGGGGGAAAAACGTCTCATTTTCTCCAACTTCAAAATCATGTGACGTCGTTGATCTACCTTTTTTGTAAAGGGCATCTGACTTTCTTTGCATGTTCACTTTGTAAACACTGGGTCGGTACTTCCGCCAACTTGATGTGTAACCTTTCCAACGTAACTGTAATCTGTGAGGTCAAGCTAGTGAAAGATGACTATTTGTGGTTAAAAATTATATAAATTTGTATTTTCTTAGAAAATGACCAATCGTTTTGCTAGATAAGACCTTTATTCCCCAGCTGGGATCATGTAGAGCCCTTTGAAGCTGCATTGAAACTGCAGTTTGCATCTTCACCCAACTGTTCCCTTTTGAAGTCCATTGTATGGAGAAAAATCCTGGAATGTTTTCCTCAAAAACCTTTATTTCCAACTGAAGAAAGAAAGACATAAACGTCTTGGATAACATAGGGGTGAGTAAATTATCAGGAAATTTTTATTCTGGAATTAAACTGTCCTTTAAGACTGTAAAGTGAAACAGGAGTGACAGATCACGGAAAAAAAAAAAAAGTAAAGCTGGGACTTTGTTCTATTCATTTGTTGAATGTGAATGTGAGATTGCAGCCGATTTTAAGAAAGGGGTGGGTTTTAAGTAGGGTACCCAACCTTACCTTTTTTCAGTACTTTACTCTCTGTTTAATAATAAAAACACTTATTTCAGTAAAAAATAAGTCCAAAACTTTCAATTTCAACATTGTGAACAATAAGGCCCTACATTTTTTTTTCTTCCAGAAATTCTCGAGCATTTTAATTTTTCTTATAATGAAAGCATTAAACATTTATTTACTTTTAATCAAATGAAAATTAAACCCTTTTATTTTCTGGCAAACAAACAGAGGTTTACTGTTAAAATTATTACATGGAAGAAAAACTGTGTGAATAATAATAATAAAAAAAAGGTTATTGTGACTTGTCATCTCACAATTCTGACTCATTTTTCTCATTTTTTTTCTCGGGAATTGTGATATAAACTTACAATTGTGAGTTATGAAGTCACAGTTCTGAGAAATAAAGTCAGAATTCCGAGATATATAAACTGGTAATTGCGAGTTACAAAGTCAGAATTCCGAGATATAAAGTCACAATTCTGAGAAATGAAGTCAGAATTGTGTGATATAAACTAGTAATTGCGAGTTATTAAGTCAGAGTTGTGAGATATGAACTCACAATTCTGTGAACATATGAGTTTTTTCCTCCCCAGAACTAGACTTTATAACTTGCAATTATGAGTTTGTATCTCATAATTCTGAGAAAAGAAGTCAGAATTGTGAGTTTACACTACCGTTCAAAAGTTTGGGGTCAGTAAGACTTGTAATAGTCTTTAAAGAAGTCTCTTATGCTCATCAAGGCTGCATTTATTTGATTAAAAATATAGAAAAAAAAACAGTAATATTGCACAATGTTTTTACAATATAAAATAATGTTTTTTATTTTAACATACTTTAAAATAGAATTTATTCCTGTGATGAAAAGCTGAATTTTTATCAGCTGTTACTCCAGTCTCAAGTGTCACATGATCCTTCAGAAATCATTCTAATATGCAGATTTATTATTAGAATGATCAATGTTGGATAATATCAACAGTTGTGCTGCCAAATATTTTTTGGAACTATTTTTTGGTTTAAAAAGTACAGTGTTTATTCAAAATATAAATATTTTATAACAATGTAAATTATTTATTATGAACTTTTAATAAACTTTTAATTATTAACTTAATACATCCTTGGTGAATAAAAGTATTAATTTCTTAAAAAAAAAAGAAAAAAAAAAAGAAACAATAAAAATGTACTGACCCCAAACTTGTGAACAGTAGTGTATATCTAGCATTTCTGACTTTATAACTCGCAATTGTGCGCTTATATCTCACAGTTCTGAGAAAAAAGTCCGAATTTTGAGTGTATATGACACAATTCGGAGAAAAAAGTCAGACTTGTGAGATGTAAACTTGAAATTGCGAGAAAAAAAGAATTGTGAAATAAAAAGTCGCAATTCCCCTTTTTAATTTTTTATTCAGTGGCGGAAACAGGCATCCATAAGTGGTTAATCTGGTTGCATTATTTATTTTTGTCATTTAATTGTTTTATTTACATTGACAGAAAATATATAAATATAAATATATAAAAACATACATTATACTTTACAAAAGTAGGCAATACAAGAGTAATATTTCTGTTACACATTCAATCAACCGTACTTTTATTTGGACAGGTTGCCATGAAGTTTCTGTATATAATATGATAGTAGTTTTATCAAATAAAATGGTAAAATTTACTTGAAGTGATTCTCACAACAGCTCTGAAATTTAAGTTCATATGTTCACATCGTCATATAGTGAGACACAGAGGCTGAAAATCACAGCGAGCATCATGCGTGCTTCAGTATTTGTGTAGTAAACAAAACCACGTTTCCGCCATTCATTCATGCAGAGACAAACGGAACATTTTTGAACTTTTTTGCATTTTAATATTCACATACATTAGTTTAAGTGACTAAACTAATTAAGTGACAGACGTACTTTTAATTTATTCATCCAAAAACTGACGAATTTCATGGCATTCCGCGCTACAGAGTAAATTACGTATGAATGGACTCCTCGATCCCATCTGCGTTTTTGCGGAAACCATATGGCCCTAGAAATGTAACCACATGTAAGAACAATTCGGTTTGCCCTGTATGTTTTGTTTGAACAAGTTGCAGGAGTGGCGTCATGTCACAGGTTCTCTCTCACTCTCTCTCTCTGTAACATATGTGCCCAAATGCGTTTTCAGATACTGAAATTGGGTACGTATTGATTTAATGTGAATCAGTACTCAATTTGTTTGGTAACCTTAAAAGTACAGAGTTCGGTACCCAACTCTAGTTATAAGTGGACTAAATGATTAGACAAGTATATAATCACATATTTCTACAAACAGATAATTGCGCCTTAAAACTCAAAATGATAGAGTACTTCACATAAGCTTTCATTTTTATTTCTCACAAAATTATAGGCCTACAACACCAGTCTGCCTGCCACAAACATATTACCATACTGACAAAATAATCTTGTGCACTTGATTAATCTAGTGTCCACAAACGTCTTCATAAATACTGCAAACACTGTTGGCACTTGCCTCAAATCCCAACCTGAACTGGAAACAAAATTGCATTGTGTGCCTTAAATTACAAATTAATGACCTCTGATGGCATGAATAAGCTCTGAGGTGTAGTAACAGAATGCATAAACACTTATAATATGTCAGTACTCTGAAAAATGCATGTATACCTTTGTGCAGACGAGCGGGGATGTGTGTTTGCGAAAATGAGGAAATGAGATAAGGCCGCAGGTTTCTGAGGGAAGGTGATCTGTCTAAGTTGACGGGAGTGAGCTTGGTGTTATCACTTTGGGCAGCCATTAGCATGTTCTTATCAATCTCTAGAGGCCAAGCAGCTCTCCTAGTCACCTGCTCACAACACACTTTTGGTACTTCAAAAGTGAGATGGTGTCATCTCTGTCTGCAAAATGAGGGATAGTTCACCCAAAAATGAAAATTCGGTTAATAATTACTCACCCTCATGTTGTCGCAAACCCGTAAAACCTTTGCTCATCTTCAGAACATAAATTAAGATAATTTTGATGAAATCCGAGAGCTTTCAGCAATGCAACTACCAAGTTCAAGACCCAGAAAGGTAGTAAGGACATCATTAAAATAGTCCATGTGACATCAGTGGCACGACTATCTTATATATAGTTTTACAAAGAATACAAAACAGAAGGAGAGAAGTGGCATTAATCCAACTCTGTCCTCTGAAGCGCTGACCTCTTCCTCCTCGGATTATTATTGCTATGTTTTTTTGGGCACAACAAATCAAGTTTCTGAGTGCGAACTGCATTGTCTAACTTCTATCTTGAGGAAACCACTGGCTTTATGCCATTTCCTCCTGATAGATTGCGTCTTGAAGTAATAAAGTCTGGGTCTGGCATATGTCTCTTTGTCAAACAAGCCGCTAATCGACAACAGAGCTGTCGTTCAGCTCTGTTCTCGGACAGCTCACGTAGCACAAGCTGGTTATTTTACACCTTCCTCACATTTTTAAAGCCAAAACGAATCTGTTGACAGATGTTCCACGTGAACAGTGGAGAGAAACTGACAGTGATATTTAGGTGTTGCGAAAAGAGCTGGAACACATTAAATCATGCAGATATAACTGGTGGAAATGACAACGGAAAAAAGCAAATGATTTTGCAATTGGGTTTCGTGTGGAAACAACAGTAGTTGGTTATTAGTTTTGTCTACCTCCCACAGTGAAGTGGATATCGCTATACCGGCCAAACACTGTATGAAAACAGTAGCCGACCCGCTCAGGGGTCCCCCAGGGATCGGTGATTGATCCCATGCTGTTATCTCCGAATCTCTTCTCAATGCAGCTGGACCAGCTCCACCTCACCTTTCATCAGAAATAATGGTCTGTCTTGCATGCTGTCCAACACCTGAGATTAAATCACTACTGGACAGAACAGCTCTTTTTCTCACCGTCACTATGACAGAGACATGAAGCTCTCACTACTGAAGTGCAGACAGACTTTTTGGAGATTATCTGAGATCACGTTTTACTTTACAACATTCGTCTCTTATACACTCACACTGTGATGAATGCAATTTATGTTTGAGTCTTTATTTGGCCATGTATGTCAAGTAGGCTGTTTGTCTATTTAAAAATCAATGTGCATCTATGTGAAATCAGTGCGCATTAGTTTAAGTGCGAATTGTTTTGATGAATTCTAGCAGAATAAATATGTACAGTAATAATATAAAATAAATCTTAAAATAACCAATTAACTAACTAAACAAATAAATATAAAATAATTAATAATAATAATAATTTTGCAACAATGTAGTCATGATTGCAAATTAAATTTATTGATAATTTTATTTTGCACATATTCCTTTTTTGCTTTTTCACTAAGAATAATAGTTCATTATAACATGAAATGAGTATAAAATTAATTCTAAAATGAAATGAGCAAAATCGTATATATACACACATTTCTATATATACTGTAAAGTAAATCTTGGAAAAAAAACATTTATGTTACAATAATAGTACCATAAATAAATTACATCACTGTTTATATAAATTTTACTATATGTTTGTATTTTCCTTTTAGCTTTTCCCCTTAGAATAATAATTTACATAATAAAAGTGCTAAATCATTGTGGCCAATTCTAGCAGAAAATAAACATCTAAGTCATAATGTAAAATATAGCGTACAAAATAACTACATAAATAATAATACTAATGTAGTCATTATTGCTAAATAATGTCATTATTGTATTTTGCACATACACATATTTTGTATGCCACTTATTAACCTGCTGCTGTCATAAGTAAATTTAGTAATGGCAGAAATATATTACAAGAAATAAATAAATGGAAATGAAAATTAGTTTTACTAATTAGTTTTTTTATTACTATATTTTATATTTTCATTTTTTCATTTTTGGTTGATTTTTGCAGAAAAAAAATAAATAAATGAAAAAAAGTCATAATGTAGTAAAGTGTACAAAAGAAAAAATAAATATATATATATATATATTTTTGCAATAACGCTGTCATTATCGCTACATCATTTTATTTTTTAATTTTATTTTACACATACATATATGTATGTATGCCACTTATTACACTGCTACTGCCATAAATAAATTCAATAGTGCCAGAAAAATATTACATTATATAAATGGATATGAAAATTATTTTTTCATTTCCAGATTTAATATTTTCTTGTTAGCTTTCCTGCTAAGAATAATAGTTTGTTATAACACGGAATGTGTACTGTACATAACAACCAGCCTAACAACAACATGAAAACTAAAAGTAAAATAATGCAGTTATTATCTGCAATCTAACATATTCAGCTGTAACATGTCTGCCTCTATTTTCAGTTCTCTCTATTCCAGCTCTATATCTTTCTTTAACTGAGGACATCTGAACTGCTAGCATCTATCAAATTTCTATTTTAGTTTCACCATATACTTACATTATAAATAAAATTGTTTAAGGACAGTTTGCACCTACCTGTTGATTTAAAAAAAAAAAGACGGCAGAGTGATATGAAAGACATAAAAGCAGCAAAAATACAGTAAAGCAGTCGTGACTGCATTGTATAACGCTTTAGCGATCAGAAGCAAGTATTTCAGAGAGCTGTGTAATAATCAGAAAACTGGCTAAGATGGCAGCCCGAGCAAAGCTAATTGATAATTTCAGAGTAATAGAATATAATTTCAGACCCATTTATCCTTATTACAGATCGTCCGAGGCAAGACCGGACATGCAGAGTGAATCAAGCAAACCCTCAATCATTCAAGGTAGGGAGCGGCCACTGGCATCGCCTGCATCTAATGAACTTAATATAGCAGGTGCCAGAGATCAGACACTGCTTCATGTTTTTCACAGCCGAAAAATAAAAGATTGATCTTTTAGCACTTTCACTGAAATGAATCCCCCAATTGTGCAATTAGCACAGGCGTGGATAAGGAGGTCTCAAACACTTTGCATAATTATAAAACAGGGGAGTTGTAAATCATCTGCTTATTCACCTGAGGGACACTTACAAACGTTTTTTTTTTTTTTTTCTGGGAAAAATGAATGTAGTCCATGCTTATCTGCACACTGGGGTAACGGTGGGAACTTTCAGCGAGTGCTATCAGCTCAATACATTTGTCAACAGGGAGTAATCAAGGCCGCAGAGGAAGTAAGACTGCAATCAAGCTGACAGAAACTAATCAATATGCAACAAGGCTTAAGACAAGTGACGTATTTTCGCTAAACCGAAGACTATTTTTAGCAAATATCTCAACATGGCCATTTGATCTGTGCTTATCATAGTTGATTGCAATAGCGCAAGCTGGATGGAAATGCATAATGGCTGAAAAATAGTATAGTATTGCTTACTAGCTTTCATTACCTTTTAAATAGCATGGCATTAAATGTACAAGCTGTAAATATCAGGCAAATTTACAGTCTTTCTGATCACGTACTATTACAGTGCCTCTTTCATTACACACTCTATTGACTGTTGAGCTTTACATCCATCCAAACAGAGAAGCAGAAACCATGAGAAGTCCTCACGCCTGAATAATGATTTGTGTGTATTGACAAGCACGATACGGACGTTGGCTTCCATAAGTCAGTGCAAATGACTTTGCTCAGACCTCACGGATCCATGTGTTGTGAACCTGATCGCTCTTATCGTGTTAAGGGTCGTTCCACCTTGTCACTGCATTGGAGGAGCGTAAGAGGGTGGAAAATGGATGGATTAAACTGTACATATTTTAACTAGAAAAGAATTGTCAATAAAATTGAATGTCAGCTTGACAAAACCTTGTTTGACAGTTTTGAACAGACAGACAAACAGATACGACAGATAGAATGAAGGACAGAACGACAGAATAACAAATAGAATAAAAGATAGAACAATGTAATGATACAATGATAGATAGATAGACAGATAGATAGATAGAGAGACAGATAGATAGACAGACAGACAGATAGAACAATAGAACTACAGACAGAACGATAGAACAACAAATAGAATAAAAGATAGAACGATAGAACAACAAATAGAATAAAAGATAGAACGACTGAACGATAGATAGATAGATAGATAGATAGATAGATAGATAGATAGATAGATAGATAGATAGATAGATAGATAGATAATAGAATAAAAGACCGAACAATATAATGATAGAACGATAGATGACAGATAGATAGATAGATAGAGAGACAGATAGATATATAGACAGATAGAACAATAGAACGACAGACAGAACGATAGAACAACAAATAGAATAAAAGATAGAACGATAGATAGAACGATAGATAGACAGATAGATAGATAGATAGATAGATCAGATAGATAGATAGACAGAATGTTATAAGAGACAGAATGATAGAAAGATAAATAGATCACTAGAATGATAGAATGATAGATTAAACGAGGATACAATTATAGATAGAACAATACATAGAACAATAGATAATAGAATAAAAGACAGAACAATATAATGATAGAACAATAGATAGATAGATAGATAGTTAGATAGATAGGTAGATAGATAGATAGATAGGTAGCTAGATAGATAGATAGACAGATAGAACAATAGAATGACAGACAGAACGATAGAACAACAAATAGAATAAAAGATAGAACGATAGAACGATAGATAGAGAGATAGATAGATAGATAGATAGAATGATAGAATGACAAAGAATGATAGATAGAATGATAGATAGACAGATCGACAGACAGACGATAGATACACAGATAGATAGATAGATAGATAGAATGTTATAACTAGACAGAATGATAGAAAGATACATAGAACAATACATAGAACGATAGACAGATAGACAGACAGACAGACAGATAGATAGATAGATAGATAGATAGATACACAGAATGATAGTCAAGAAATAGACAGAATGATGGAACAATAGATCACTAGAACGATAGATAGAACGATAGATAGAATGATAGATAGATAGACAGAGTACAAGCAGGGAGCTGGACCTGTATGTGTGACTCTCCTCTGATCCCTGCTTGAAGCGCTGCGGTGATGACATGTCTGACAGGGCGCATCAGGACCATGTGGCAGGGAAATTAAACATGAAGAACAAAACAAACAGAAGACAGCAAGAGAGAGGGAGAGAGAGAGAGAGATAGAGAAAGAGAAAGGCAGCTGACGACGGCCATAATATGTGGAGAGGCGGCCCATACGGAGCTCTGATGAGCATCAGCGACGATCTCCCATTCACACAACCTTCAAATGACATCAGAGCCCCCCAGCAGCTGATGCAGCTGAGCTGATGTGATTTATTTAATCCAGCCGAGTAGTTTGGAACTAAGGAGAACAAATCACTTTGATGGAATTCATGATGGAGACGTAGGAGTAGAGACAGAGAGAGAGAGAGAGAGACAGACCAGGCCTGTTTCACACAGCTGCTGAAGCTCACAGCATTTCTGCTGCGTAACTGTGGCTCTTTCTGAGATACCATACTGAGGATTTTCTTTGATAATAGCCATAAATGATACAAAGCGTTATCTGGAGTTAGCTACTGAGAATTATTACAAACTTCATCATAATGAAATCTAATAATACATGAAGAAGGGAGTCATATTTACATTCAAATGGTAATTAATCTACGCGGAATGGAAGCCAAATCCCAAAGTGCAACTATAAGCTTCTTAAATGGTCTGGATTCAGTCAGATTTGCTGAATAGAAACAGCTTTCTGTGTGCCTGTTACAGCATATGTAAGCGCAAGTGATGTCTTTTTTCCAAAGAATGGGCGAGTAGTTCAGCCCATTTATTATGTTGCTTCATAAAAACAGAAACTGATCAAATGTATACGCAACTGAATATATGAAATAAGTCACTTTTGTTCGAATCTATCTGCCAAACATAACTTTAATGCTAGCTTTCTGGGCCTGGGAATGTGTCAGTTGCATTGCTGTCTATGCAGGGTCAGAAAGCTCTTGGATTTCATCAAAAATATCTTAATTTGTGTTCTGAAGAAAGGTCTTACGGGTTTGGAACAACATGAGGGTGAGTAATTAATGACAGAATTTTCATTTTTGGGTTAACTATCCCTTTAAGCCATTTTCATTAAATGCTGTTGGTAAGTAATTTAAAGTTTTACTATCTTTGTGGGACATTTGGTGCCTTAAAAATAACCAAAGATGAAGCTGCGTTCACTTTTATTAAAAAATACAGTTATTTCAACTGGAATTGAGAATTTTGTGTGCAAGTCAAAGATTTCCCTTTGTAGATTTCACAATGGATTTAAGGTGGTCACGCAAATTTGCCACATTGACTGCAAGCTTCTTGCAATGCTATTGGACAATGGCTCTTTTTTGTCCACTAAGTTTCACTAATGTGATCCGAGTCACTAGCAAATGATTCTTCAGAGCTCGTTGTTTTTGGCAAAAACATACAACATGAACGGTGTAGTCTGAGTCCCAAGCAAATGATTTTTATGAGTTGCTTTTTTTTGGCGAATCAAAAACATATAGTGTGAGCAGTATAGTCCGAGTCACTAGCAAAAGATTCTTATGAGTTGCTTTTGTTGTAGTCCAAGTCCCAAGCAAATAATTCTTATGAGTTGCTTCTTTTTGGTGAACCAAAAACATACAATGTGAACAGTGTAGTCCGAGTCCCAAGCAAATTATTCTTATGAGTTGCTACTGTTTGGTGAATCAAAAACATACAACGTGAACGGTGTAGTCTGAGTCCCAAGCAAATGATTCTTATGTGTTGGTTCTTTTTGGCAAATCAAAAACATACAACGTGAACGGTGTAGTCCAAGTCCCAAGCAAATGATTCTTATGGGTTGGTTCTTTTTGGCGAATCAAAAACATACAACGTGAACGGTGTAGTCCGAGTCCCAAGCAAATGATTCTTATGGGTTGGTTCTTTTTGGCGAATCAAAAACATACAGTGTAAACAGTGTAGTCCGAGTCCTAAGCAAATGATTCTTATGAGTTGGTTCTTTTTGGCGAATCAAAAACATATAATGTGAAGGGTGTAGTCTGAGATGATATTTTAGTCTGACTCCAAAACATTTAAGAACATTTAAGGTAATGTATAGTCACATGATGTGTGAGAACCAATAAGGTTAAGCTGATGTTTGAAGTTCATGCCACCTGAAAACCAATAAGGTCAACTTGTTGTTTTAAGTTCATGTAAATATTTTGGATCCCATTGATTTTTACAATATGGACAAAAACTGTGGAATCTTTTTTTTCTTTTTCTTTGTGTTCCATAAAAGAAAAAAAGTCACATAGGTCTTGAGTAGCTAAAATTTGAACTGTCCCTTTAAGGAACAGTTCTCTCCAACAATCAAATCACGCTTTAGGAAATCTATTCTGCCCTATGGTATCACTTTCTCCATAAATATCAACTGATAGAGCTGTATTTACATCCACTTTTACTAATAGGACAGATGGGTAAGGTTCTTGACATGGTGTATCAAAACAACACAGAAGCGGCGCTCACGGTGCTCCACGATAAATGGAAAGTCTTTCGGGTGATTGCGCGATCACGCCTAATTCAGACGGTGCCATTATCCGAATTGAGCGATTGTTTCTTGATTATTCATGACCTTCTCCTCTATGAGGCCCTTCCCTGCAGCTGGTTTAGTGAATTAATGTTTCGAGGAGCACATGGTCTATCTCATAAGCCCTTATCAGCTAAATCCAGTAAAGATAGATTTGTAAGGAAGGAATTCATTTCTCCCTTGAGGCCCGTGTGCATCTCCTTGCAATCCATTTAATGATGGCCAAATGACGAGCATAATTGCTCATTAGTCTCTACGGGCCCTCGTGCGGGCCACCTTACGCGTGCATCAAAAGTGAGTAGGACACATACAAGCACACATACACAAAAATCCAGCGAGCGAGCTGGTGAGAGAAAGAGGTTGTTTCCTGATGGAAAGAGTGGAGGAAGCTAATGCTGCAGAACAGCTGATTAGGCCTCTTTACCAGGTCAGCTGTACATCTCTCCCCTTGGCCCAGGGCTGGATGGAGAGCTGAATTATAGGGGGTAAACAGTGTAGACGGCCTGGGCTGATGGGAGTAGACGGCCTTGGTGAGCTGCCCTGGTCTGGTCTGTCTTTCTTCATTTCCTCTCTATCAGCTCCTGTGAGGAGATCTGACTATGAGGAGACCCCGGCAGGCTTACCACTGACCCTGCATAATTCTCTTTCTTTCACACTCACACACACTCACACACGCACAAAAAGCATACACACAGCACATAAAAGGCCAGTCAGCACTCTCAGTGGAAAGGACACTCCAAAATGAGGCTGTTTTATGCAGCGGGAGATCACAGCGCATGAATAAATGAAGAATGGCAGATGGTCACACACACACACATACACATCCATACACCACCAAACGTTTGTTTTATATTATGCTCGATAATTTACATGGACTTTTATCGATTTTAAATTGAACTAATTGTATTTTATTGTCTAACCTTAAACCTAGCCTTTACATAATCCATTTTTCTTTTTTTTTAGATACTAATGGAGATATTATTTTGTCCTTTTATTAAGCCAATTTCATTACAGGCTGTTGGCAAGTAATGTAAAGTTATATTATTCTTGTGGGGATGGCATTTGGTCTCTGCAAAAAAGTAAAACCTGAATGTGCGAGCATGTTTGTGATGAAAATCCAGTCATTTTAATAGGAATCCAAGCAAATGGGAATTTTGCATATATTGGAACTGATGACCCTGCACGGTGTAGTCAGTGTCATAAGCAAATGATTCATATTACAAGCAAATGATTCAGATTAAGTTCTGTTTAGCAAATTAGGTTCTTTTTGATATTAAGTTATTTTAGCAAATCAAAAATATCCAACATGGATGTTCTGAGTCACAAACAAACGATTCTTATGGATCAGTTCTTTTTAGCAAATCAAAAACTTTTTTTTTGATGCAATTTAATGCAATGTAAACGGTGTAGTACGAGTCACAAGCAAAAGATTCTTATGAGCCCGTTCTTTTTACTGTATCAGAAACATATAATGTGAACGTTGAAGTTCGAGTCACAAGCAAATGATTCATATTATTAAGTTTTTTTTTTTTTTGTAAATCAAACATGAACAGTGTAGTCTGAGTCACAAACAAATGATTCTTATGAGCCAGTTCTTTTTACTAAGTCAAAATCATAATGTGAACAGTGAAGTTTGAGTCACAAGAAAATGATTCTTATGAGACGATTCTTTTTAGCAAATCAAAAACATACAATGTGAGCGGTGTAGTCCGAGTCACAAGCAAATGATTCATATTAGCAGGTTCTTTTTAACGAATCAAACATATATAATGTGAACGATGAAGTTTGAGTCTCAACCTAAAGATTCTTAAGAGCCGGCTCTTTTTAGCGAATCAAAATTATATAATGTGACTGGTGAAGATTGAGTCACAAGTAAAAGATTCTTATGAGCCGGTTCTTTTTAGCGAATCAAAAACATACAACGATGTAGTGCGAGTCACAAGCAAAAGATTCTTATGAGTCGGTTCTTTTTACTGAATCAAAAACATATAATGTGAACGGTGAAGTTCGAGTCACAAGAAAATGATTCATATTATCAATTTTTTTTTTTTTTTTTGTAAATCAAAAACATATAACATGAACAGTGTAGTCTGAGTCACAAACAAACAATTCTTATGAGCCAGTTCTTTTTACCAAATCAAAAACATAATGTGAACAGTGAAGTTCGAGTCACAAGAAAATGATTCGTATTATGCAGGTTCTTTTTACCAAATCAAACATATATAATGTGAACGGTGTAGTTTGAGTCACAAGAAAATGATTCTTATCAGACGGTTCTTTTTAGCAAATCAAAACATGCAACGCGAACAGTGTAGTCCAAGTTACAAGCCAATAATTCTAATGACTCAGTTCTTTTTAATGAATCAAAAATATATAATGTGAACGTTGAAGTTTGAGTCTCAACCTAAAGATTCTTATGAGCCGATTCTTTTTAACGAATCAAAAATATATAATGTGAACAGTGTAGTTCGAGTCACAAGAAAATGATTCTTATGAGACGGTTCTTTTTAGCAAATCAGAAACATGCAACATGAACAGTGTAGTGCGAATCACAAGCAAATTATTCATATGAGCTGGTTCTTTTTAGCAAATCGAAAACATACAATGTGAACAGTGTAGTCCAAGTCATAAACAAACAATTCTCACGAGCCGGTTCTTTGACCTTAATTCAAAACATAAAACTAAGTGCAGCTCAAACCACAAAACAAATGACTGTATTGAACGGTTCAAAAAGAATTACTGGTTTGAATCAGTCTAAAACACTGCCCTGTACATGTACAGCATTAGCAGAGAGAGAATTTCTTTCATATGTCAGCTAAATTAATATTTGATCTAAAACATTCCCAAATGCATCAGAATCAAGAGCTTGTGAAGTGGAATCAAACTGAATAGGGAATTCTGTATCAACCTGCCCCCACATGTTATACATGTACGTAATATATTATACATATGATTTTTATTGGCCATCCCTGTACTAGCTCACTCTAAGATAACAAATATCTTGGTAAACACCACAAAACAAGGTTTAATGTCAGTGGTAACCAACATATCAGTTTGGTGACAAGATGCATGCGACTTTTCCTTCTGTTCCCTACCAGGCAACTTGAAATGATTAAAAAACAAATTACACAGGCGAGTGGCATGGCAGCCCATTCATCAGTGTCATGTGAGGCTGGGCCTCGTGGGGCTGCTGAGGAGACTTCGAGAGCGGCCAAAACCCCCCCCATGCTTTATAGAAATACAGCTGCTAGGTGATGCTGACCAGCTCTTTATTCAGTCTAATTATGCATAGGCACCCAAAGATGGTCTTGTTCATTTCCTTCCTACTTTCTCCCTTCCTGTCTGGTCTCGAGTCCCACCTGATCCTGGCTCACAGCCGGTTACCTTATGTCCTCTGCTTTACCTCTGAACACCCGCCAATGTTTGCTCTCCGTGAGTATGACTTCAATAGCCTTTTTAACAATGGCGCCTGCTGTTTACAAACCGTGAAGAAACCTTCCCTTTCTGCACTTATCTTTGAGGAAAAAAAGTCTCCTCTGTAATTCCTTCCTGCTGGTTAATGTTCCAAAATTTAAACGGTGGAACAAATAATAGAAAGAGAAACTGGTCTTGTTAATTACCAGCAAAGACTTCAGTGTTTAAATGAGCTATAAACAGTATCGTGTGATTTAACAGTCTGGCCTGTTTTTAAAAAAACCTGGTCCAAAAGAATCTGTGTTTATCAAAAATATACAACATGAACGGTGTAGTCCGAGTCACAAACAAACGATTCTTATGAGCTGGTTCTTTATAGAGAATCAGAATCATACAGTGTGAATGGTGTAGTCCGAGTCACAAGAAAATGATTCATATAAGCTGATTCTTTTTAGTGAATCAAAAACAATCAGAAATCTTGAAGACAGATTTCTGCCAGTGGCGTATATTTGTGGTAAGGATTATTTGTTGAATAATGAAAGAAATAGGAATGTTTCGCTAATAATCACTTATAGCGGTTTTAACATGTCAGGTAGCAGCATACTTTGTTAAATTAACATCTATTCTACATACATGACACGCTCTTGTGTTTAATAAATATGAAGCATAACAGTCTCCAGATGCATTTCTCACATTTTTCAAAGGAATAGTACTCTCTTTCTGTCATCAGTTATTCACCTTCATGTGTAACTTCTCAACTTCTTTCTTTTGCAGAACACAGACAAAAAAAGATATTTTGAAGACTGTTTCAATTGTTTTTGTCCATACAATTAAAGTCAAAGGGGTCAAAAACAATGCTGGTCCCTACAGACTTGCACCAAACAGTCGAACGAACAGAAGATATTTTTTCTTCGTTTGGGTTGTGAATGTAACCCATACAGATGTGGAACGACATGAGGGTGAGGAAATGAAGACAGAATTGTCATTTTTGGATAAACAATCCCTTTAACTTGACACGCGTCTCAAAAACACAACAGTCATTGTACAAAGTTCTAACAGCGAGATGCATCACAATTGTCAAAAAACATCTGTCTAAAGCATGTCTACCTACTGAAAAAAAGAAAGAAAAGAAAAAACTGCGGAACTGGACACAAAAATCTATCCAGTGCTAAGGACCCCGACAAATACAAGCTTTACTTGAAGTATAAGATTATAAGTCCAAAACATAAAAAAATGACTTAATTAGCCTATATTATTGTATATTCTTCATAATTCCTGTTAAGTTAGAAAAATAACACAATTTCTTTCTTTCCAATACTTGTGGTTAATATGCAATTAATCTAAACCTCAGGTTCGTAATGTCTTCGTAATAAGGAAGTCTATAATTACACCTGTGAACCAAGTCTCAGGGACCTTAATAAATTTTTCTCATCACATGCTCTTCTCTGGTTCGGCAACACGTGAGATGAGGGCACACGATCTATGCCATGTGTTTCAACAGATGTGTCAAGAACACATCAATGCGTTTGTGAAAAACAATGTTTTCTGAGAACTTTTGCAGAAATGTCAGATATGCCAATGTGAACTTTCTGATCTGCAGAGATTGTTCAATAAAACCAGATCGCTCATGCACGCTGGTCTTGCTGGCACACCTCTTCCATTTAAACGCAGCACAAAGGCCGAATCCCTAGGTGACAGTCAAACACAGATGAAAACGTTCTTCACTCTGCAAAGCGTTATTGCTTGCACAAATCACACAGCAACAATCCCTTTACTGCTCACCTGTACGGCAGTCACTGCCAGAGAGAATACATCTAGTAATTAGAGCAAAATGGCTTCGCTCCTTTCCTTTCATTATTGCAATTAACCTACTGAACCCCATCTCTAACGGAGGGGGAAAGGATGTTGTATCAAATTACAGGGACGTTTCATATCAGCGGTAGCTCTTGCTCTTCCTGTGTGATAATGAGGATGAGATTGGAATTGACATGTAACGTCTGAAAAGTGAAGTTTCTGAAAAGAGCAAGCCGGAAACTGTACTGGAGACTCAAAGGAAAATGGAAGGACACTATACAACAGTTTTTTGTTTTTTTTTAATTAAATTGTAGGTAAAGATGTCTGATTTTATTGCTAATTGCCTAGACCTAATCAACTTCACAGCAGTGTTGGGGGTAATGCATTACTTTTAATGTACAAGAAAATATTACAAGAGTTACTTTTTCAAATAAGTATCGCCAGCTACAGTTGAGGTTTGAACTTTGTTCAAAAGTTTACATACACCTTGCAGAATCTGCAAATGTTGATTTGAGCTTTGTGTTTTTTTTTGTTTTTTTTTTTGTCCTGAAGGGTTGAACTACCCACTGTTCTTCAGAAAAATCCTTAAGGTTCAAAAAAATTCTTTGGTTTTTCAGCATTTGAACCCTTTCCAATGTATGATTTTGAGATCCATCTTTTCACACTGAGGACAACTGAGTCGCACATATGCAACTATTACAGAAGGTTCAAACGCTCACTGATGCTTCAGAAGGAAAAACAATGCATTAGGAGCCAGGGGTGTACATTTTTAAACAAAATGAAGATGTGTACATTTTTATTTTTTATTTAGTACTGCCTTTTAGAAGCTACAGAAGATACTTACATGTTTCCCTGAAGACAAAATAAGTTAATTTTATCCTGATCTTCTTATCTAAAACATTTTCACCCCCTGGCTCTTAATGCATTGTGTTTCCTTATAAAACATCAGTGAGCGTTTTAACCCTTCTGTAATAGTTGAATGTGAGTCCATCAGTTGTCCTCAGTGTAAAAAGATGGATCTCAAAATTACACAGTTATTGTTGGAAAGGGTTCAAATATACAAAAATATAGCTGCAAGAAGCAATTACCGGGGTTTAAGCATGTTTAGGCATTTAAGCACATAAGGAAAAACATTACATATTATTTAGCAAGCCTGTAACCAAATACATCAATCAATTATTAAAAAAAAAAAAAACTTTCTTTTTTCAAATCCAGGTGATTTACCACAGAAATATGATGTTTTTATAACATTTATGACTGTTATAGCACCAGCTGTTGTCCAATCTCCTTGAAACTTTGCATGCTTGTTTAAGATTTGAGTTTTCGTTTAGGCTTTATAGGCTTTTGAGTATATTTGGACAGGAACCCACTTACAGCTTTCCAAAGGGTAAATTTCAACATGTTTTTGATAATTATTGACCTAGGGAGTCTAGAAAATTGCATTGCGATGTTTTTTCCAGATCAAGCAAAACATTCGCAAAAGTAGGATTTTCACATCTTCTCAATCATTTAAAAAAAAGGTTGTTCAGAACAAGGAGGTCTATCATATCATACAAATTTTGCATGTATGTACGAAAAAACAGCCATTGTACAATCATTTACACCTTCAAAAAATACAATACCACCCCCCAGTGGCCAATTTCTTTCAAATTTAAACAGGCCCACTGAGTTTTGTTCCGATAGGCCTCCGTTAATCTTGTCTAATAGGTGCTCAAATTTCATCAGCCAATAGCGGCCATGTTTTTTGAGATATACAAATGCCTCCATAGACACTTGTGGCACTTTGGACCAAGACTGTACACAGCGATTTTCATGCTGATAGGACAAATGGTTGCCTAGTTGTAGCCATTTTTGTGTTTTTTCCCCACTTATAGCGCCACCAAATGGCCAATCTCCATGATTTTTTCCCTGTGACCTCAGCTTGAGATATCTGAAGACTGAACTTGAAGATATTTCAATCCGTTCAGGAGTTACAGGCATTTTACTAAAAGTGGCCCTGCTGCCTTTGAACGTTTTGGCATCCCTTTGCCACAGTGAGTTGAAAGTTCAACTTTTTTTTGATAATTATTAATATTCACTCTCCAGAGAAGCCTCAGTCACGCTGTGTCATGGTGGTGTGAGTACTAGTAAGTCTCTACGATTTATGGTTTGGTCTGCACGACCAGTTTAACGTGGAAATCGCTCATCCGTGACCATTCTAACAGTTATAATAGGGTTTCAATTACAAGCTATGTGCTTGAACCCCTAAAAATGCTGAAAAACCAAAGAATTTGTGGGACCTGAAGGATTTTTCTGAAGAACAGCGGGCAGCTTAACTGTCACTAAACAACTATCACTAAAAAAAAACAAAAAAACAACACAGTTGTGGATCATTCAGGTACAGTAACAACACAGTATTAAGAATCAAGTGTATGTAAACTTTTGAACGGGGTCATTTTTATAAATTTAGCTATTATTTGCCTCTTGTGGACTATATGTAAACGTCTATATGATGTTTAAACATCTTATTCAGGACAGAACTAAATAAAAAATAACTTGCATTTTGTATGATCCCTCTTATTTTGGTAAAATAATTAACATTTTGCAGATTCTGCAAGGTGTATGTAAACTTTTGACCTCAACTGTACTCTCATCCCCCAAAACACTTCATAAAAAAACTACATTTCCGAAGCTATCTTCATGTTCCACAGAATAAAGTAAGTCATTCTGTTTGAAACGACAGGAGAGTGAGAAAATGATGCCAGGCTTTTTATTTTTGGGTAGACTATCCCTTTAAAGTGATAGCAAAGCACATGATAAATAACTGTAGCAGAAAAGTGCACTTTGGGAAAAGGTTTGTATGCATGCTGTCAAAACTAATGACTGATTCCTCAAAATGATTCACAAGCAGCAGGTGAGCGTGATTCACAGCTTGTCTGGACACTGCGAAGTCCTGATTTACATTTGCTGTGAGAGAAACGCTGTAGTTGCTGTAATGTACAGAAACAATATATCTGAGGCGAGATCCCACGGGGACTTGAATTATTCCCATGACAGATGGATTCAGGTGAGATGACAGAGATGTAAAGCCATGTGTGGGTGTGATGCTTTGGCCTCTGCTCGCAGCTCGATCAAAAATTGCCTTTGAAAAATGCCCCGCCCCCAGCACAGTCATAAATTGGACTCGCTTATCAGCAAACCGATTCCATCTCTTAAAGTGCCTAAGGTCTCCTCTACATCTAAAGAGGCCATCCATCCATCCATCCTTCCATCTGGTTCTCTTCTGAGCTCGTTTAAAAATGGAGGCATGACAGTTCGGCCTACATCTTGGTAAAGCTTCCAAGCAGCTACTTTTTAAGTTCCCAAACTTTTTTGTCAGCTGAACACCTTTAGATGTGAAATAATTATTTGAAGTACTGAGAATTTTTTAATAATGCAGTGACACATCTGCATGTTTACAGATCTCTGATGTTGGTTAATGGTCACGTGGCATACAAATAAACAGGAAAAAAATATGATTTTTGTTTTTTAGCAAGTGTTTTATTTCGAGCGTTATCCTTTTATATATATATATATATATATATATATATATATATATATAGGGCTTTATATATAGGGCTGCACAACTTAAATTAAGTATATAAGAATTTTGTAGGGTAAATGTAAGTATATTTTAGCATATATTCAAGTATATTTATAAATTATACTGTGATTTCAGTTTTATTTTAATTAACTGTGCTGCCCCATTTTTATACCTGATGAGACTAATAATAAATATATCTATATATCTAAAAGAATATATTTAGAAATACTGCAATTTTACTTTAATTTGAATTAATTGTGCAGCCCCATTTCTTAATTTTACACTAGATGAAACTAATTAATATATCTGTATATCTAAATGAATAGTTTTAGAACTGATGAGACTAATAATTAATCTGTCTATCTATCTATCTATCTATCTATCTATCTATAGAATAGATTTAGAAATTACATTTCAATTTTATTTTAATTAACTGTACAGCCCCATTTCTTAATTTTAAATTTACACTTAATTACACTAATAATTTATATATTTACAAAGCTAAAAGAATAGATTTAGAAATTATATTGCAATTTTTGTTTTATAATTTTTGTTTTATATCAATTAACTGTGCAGTCCTATTTCTTAATTTTAAATTTACATTTAATAAGACAAAAAATGACTACATATATATATCTAAATTTAAATTTTATTTTAATTAACTGTGCAGCCCAATTTCTTATTTTAATTTTACATGTAATGAGACTAATATTTAATATATCTATGTTTTTTTGTTTTAGTTTAATTAATTGTGCAGCCTCATTTTTCAATTTTACTTTTGTTGAGAAGCTAACAATTAAATAAACCCCTGCAGTTTCCGTACCTGTTCTAGGTGGACAAAACAGTACAGCTATGTTAAATCAGCAGTAAAATATGACAACATTATTTATTAAACTAAATTAAATTAAATTTAATTTAAAATGTAATTTAATTTAATTTAATTTTTCCACTTAGGGTGTGTTCACACTTGTAGTTTGGTTCGTGTGGTTCATTTGGTCCGAACCAAAAAGGAAAATCATACATTTGGTCCTGGTCCGCTTAGTACCTAAAGATACCAAACCTAAAGGCATAGTAATACGTTCACAACCTGATTGGTCAGAATGAATGACGTATATTTCGTGATGGAACTCACTGAACAACCCAAACAAAAGGAAAAGGTGCGTTCGACTTAAAGCGCACACATTCCCCGATCGGTCTGCTTAGCGCCGCTTCAAGTCGAATACACCTAATGCTGTCTGCTGTACTAAGCGTGCTCACTGTTGCGTGTATTTGATTTTATTTTCACCACCTGCAAACTCACAAAAAGCTCATAAAAGGCAGTTTACCTCCTCGTTGCTCCACCTTTGCCCTCTGCTTATTTTGTTTTTTGGTTCGTTCAGAAGTATTTGGAAGCGGACCGTGACCCATCTTTTCAGCGGTCTCAGTCTGCTTACTTGGTATGCACCAGGGTTCGGATGGCGGCGTTTACACGTACTCAAATGAACTGCACTAACAGGGCAATCGCACCAGAGATTGTTTTAATTGAACCAAGTGTGAACATACCCTTAATATGCTTCCTCTAAGGTAAATGAGCTATATTGCTTGTTTAAACTAAAAGGTCAGACTTCCATTATTGCTGTCACCATATTTCACCCATCTCTGGTTTGGTACCTGCTGAACACACAGTGTGCTGCTTTAAAAGAGACTTCGCAACATGTCGGCTATAACTAAAGGTGCCCATATCACCATACAAAGGGTTTCAGTAATTCCTCCATGCACCTGCAGCACCGCAGTGCTTCATTACTCCCCAGAGCATGGCCAGAGCAGAGGCTGAAGAGCTCTCTCTGAGTCATTTACTGATTACTGGGTTTCTGATGGATGTAGTGCGTTGCTGACAGGCCTTTTTCACACTGCGATAATGGCGTAATGAAACACCAGCGTACGGGTGGGAGGACGGTGTGGCGTCGGACGCATGAACGATGGCGGCAGGAGAAGAGACTAAATAAGTGAAGGAAAGCGGTGTTGGGAAATGAAGTGGCTTCTTTAAATTAGGTTGGAGTGTGTTGAAGTGTGTCGGTTTGTTCCATTCTGAGTGGCTGCTCTTAAAGCGCTCTGAACTTAAAGCCGTATCGGATGAAAAAGTTTCGAAAAATCCATCCTGGTTTGTTATTTCTAGCGCACATCAGCGTGAAACAGAAAGATTGAAAAGGAAACATCAAAGATACTGTTTATAGGATCCTTGAATCAACTCGGAGAAAAAAAAATCAGTCTAACTTTCCCCTCGATTTCAGTGTGGTTTTAACACCGAGGCCTCATCATTAGCCATTTCCTCTCAGATTTAAAACACTCTGGATTTTTGGGCACACTAATTATTGTTTATGCAATTTTATGCAATAAAAAGCAAATAAACAACACTGTGTTAACTTCCAACTAAGAAATTAGCCAAATTTAGGCAGTTAAGAATAAACATGTATATTTAATGTATTCTAATGTGCGAGGAAACATCAAACTCGACTTCTTGACTGCATTAGAGAGTATCACACTTAAATTCTCTCACCAAGGAAGTCAGGATGTAGGTGTAGTACACTGACAGCATCCCCAACTCTGAAGCCTGGAAGATAAAAGAGAAGAGAGAGATACATTAAACACTTTTGACAACGCTAGGCTAATTTAAACAGCTACTGAATCTGCGCACGGCGTGCCGCCATTGAGAAGCGAAAGGCAAGGTTCACTGCTTTGCAAAACCTGTTCAGAGTTGGGTGAAAGCTAACAAAAGACAGACAACACTTCTGTTCTGTCATTGCCATTCTATTTATCAAATCTCCACTGTCTCCACGGAAACCAAGCAGCAAATATAATATGTCAATCAAATGTCAGGGGTGAAAACACTTTCAACAATTATTTCTATGGAAACGGAGAGAAAACTGAGTAAAAGGGACAGTTTAGAGTACAATAAATGCACGAGAGGGAAATGGATTGAGCAGCTGCGGGTGTTTGTCTCCTTTCTAGCAGGGAAAAATGTTAAATATTTAATTAAAAACATATTGATCAGGAACAACCTGCAGTGAAATATAATCACATTTCCTAGAACAAAAAGAACATAAAAGAACACTAAAGTAAGTTGGTAATTATTATAGGTTTCACAAATAATCTCTCCAAAACTGCTCTTGCAGATCTTTTCATTAACCTTGCAGCCATGATCAATAATATCAACCCATACAGTGCATACAGAGATTTATTTTTAGTTATTGTGCACTTCTGTCTATCTATCTATCTATCTATCTATTGAAGCCTGTTTCTGCCACTGAATTAAAAAGAAAAGCTTTTTTCTTTTTTTTCTCTGAATTGTATAATATAAACTCACAGTTGCTAGAAATAAAGTCAGAATTGGGGGATAACTCACAATTGAACTATTTTTCTTGCAATTTTGACTTTTCTTCTTGCAATTCTGACTTTTTTCTTACAATTCTGACTTTTTTTCTCAGAACTGTAAGATAAACTCGCAGTTGTGAGTTATAAAGTCAGAACTGCATGATAATAGCGAGTTTTAAAGTCAGAATTGCGAGATATACTCACAATTCTGACTTTTTATATCTCACTATTTTCTCAAAATAGTGAGATATAAACTTAGAACAGAATTACGTTATAATTGTGAGAATTGAGTGATATAAATACAACTGAGAGAAATAAAGTCAGATTTGCGAGATAAAAACTCTGACTCTAAAAATTCTGACCTTTTTCTCACAAATGCAAGTTTGTATCTCGCAATTTTCACTTTTTTCTTAAAATTGTGAGATATAAACTCGGAATTGTGTTATAAAGTCAAAATTATGAGATAAAAACAATTGAGAGAAATAAAGGCAGATTTGCAAGATAAAAACTCGCGGTTCTGACCATTTTTTTTTTCTCAGAATTGCGTAATATAAATTCGCAATTGGGAGTTATAAAGTCAGAATGGCGAGATATAAATTCACAATAAATTCAGAATTCTTTTTTTTCTCAGAATTGCATGATAACTCACAGTTCTGGCCTTTTTTCTCGCAAATGTGAGTTTATTTCTTGCAATTCTGACTTTTTTCCTCAGAATTGTGAAATTTAACCTCACAACTGTCAGATATAAACTCACAATTTTGAGAAAAAAAGTCACAATTCTGACTTCTCTCGCAAATGCGAGTTTTCTTTTTCTCTCAAAATGGTGAGATATAAACTTGCAACTGCGAGTAAAAAACTCAGAAATGCGTTATAATTGCGAGTTATAAAGTCAGGATTGTGAGATATAAACTCACAACTGAGAGAAATAAAGTCAGGTTTGTAAGATAAAATCTAGCAATTCTGACGTTTTTTCCTTAGAATTGCGTGATATAAACTCGCAATTGTGAGTTATAAAGTCAGAATTGCAAGATAAAACACTCACAATTCTGACTTTTTTCTTGGAAACACGAGTTTATATCTCGAATTCTGACTTTTTTCTCAGAATTGTGAGATTCAGACTCCCAACTGCGAGTAATAAAGTCAGATTTGCTTCATATTGGCGAGTTATGAAGTCAGAATTGCGTGATATAAACCCACGATTGAGAGAAATAAAGTCAGAAACTACTAAACTCAATATAAACTCAAAATTTTGGGAAATAATGCGAATGCGAGTTTATATCTCGCAATTCTGACTTTTTTCTCTCAAAATGGTGAGATATAAACTTGCAATTGCGAGTAAAAAAAAAATTAGAATTGCATTATAATTGTGAGTTATAAAGTCAGAATTGTGTGATATAAACTCAGAATTCTGTCTTTTTTTCCTCAGAATAAATAAATAAATAAATATATATATATATATATATATATATAAATTCAGCTTTGGTGAGCATAAGACATTGATTTTAAAGACATAAAAAATCTTACCAGCCCCAAACTTTTGAACAGTAGTACACATGGCTTCCTTAAGGCTGATTAATCGACTAGTCATTCAGGCAACCCACTGAAGAGTTTTTCCAGACTTTGAAATTAAGCATTTTGCTCATCTCCCCTTCAAAATGTGCCCTCTAAACTTTTTGTTTGAACATTATTAATGTTACAGCCCCAAAGTTATGTTCTTTCCGACCTGTGTGACGTATAACTTATATAGCTGAGCATAATTTGTAGACGCCTCAGATCTGCTGATGGTGGCGGAAGCACCGAGTCTGAATCTCCCAAAGTCCCGGCTTTGTTCCTACATTTTAGAGTATAAGTCATGCTAACACAGCACTCTTGGACACCTGTTCTCTTGTGGTTGCATTACGGTTCAAAGCAGCATCTGTATTATGGCACTTACACACACCCAGACTCCCTGCCTAGCGTCCCGTAATGCCCATCTGCATTTCATTTGACCAGTGTCGTGTTAAAAAGAGAGAGAGAGGGAGAAAATGGACCATGGGAGTGGAGAGTTTTTACAGGTTATGATAATTTTGTCCTTGCGTAAAGTATTTTATAATGAAAGATTTTCCCTGCAATTGCCCATGTAATTGAATCCTGTAACTCAAGCTGGTGTGTGAGTCGTGCTGTGAACATTGGCAAACAGCTCTAGCATGCTTGCCCTACACTCACTCCTCACAACCTGAACGAGTGCCAACTTTCCACAGCTCTGCGGCATGCTCCCTCCATATAGATCCAAGGAGAGAGAGAGAAACAGAGAGACATGAAGGGAAGATGCGAGTGGATAAAACAGAGACAGCGAGACATACAGAGACAGAGAGATGGGTTGAAGAGGGTATGAGAAACATAGTAAGGGTGACAAACTGACAAGGAACCCACTGTGAACCGTGCAACCCACCGGCGTAACAGTGGTGGTACTTGTCTCTGTCTCCATAGCAACAGCAAAAGCCAAGGAAAGACCTTTGATGGTCATCAGACACTTTGATTAAAGAGCAATGGAGTGAATAGGGAGGAAAAATGGATGAGAGCCATTGGCTGAAATGTATGAAAAGCAAAAGATGACATGAAATGAGCAGAGATGAGTCAGGATAATATGAGAAGGCACAAACTGAGATAAGACGACATAGCAGGACAGGCAGAGAAGAGAACAGACGAAACAACAGGAACAGAAATGGGCCGGTGGTTATCATGAGATGTTATGATGACATTTGACCCCTCTCTATAAACACACTTTTTCACGAGCCAGTGTTGTTTTAGTGTCATTCATATTTAGTATTATAGTTTTTGTTTTTTCCTATTTTGAATCAGGTTTATATGTATATTTATGCAATAGTTCTTTCTGGTTCTTGAATCTGATTGGCTGAGAGGAGTGCAATATTCTAGTGATAACAGCACTCCAACCGCTTCATCATTAGTATTACTCCGCAGCGAGTGTCATGATAGATGCTCAAATCTACTATAATTTTATGATTAATACTGTTTTTGTGTCATGGAATGTAGTTTTAAGAGTTATTAGGTGAGAACCGACTTCAAATATGCAGTCTGTTAATAAAGATAATGGGCCTCATTTATCAATCTAACGAAACAAGCGCAGATCCGAGCACACAAATGAACTTACGACACAGTTCACGTGTGATTCATGAAACTACTAACGATTGTACTTTGATAAATGTGGCGGCTGAAAACAATCGTCATTTAAATATCATGCCCCTAAAAACACCCTGGTTTAGTGGCCTTGCCTCTAAAGTTTATGACATGGAGAAACAAAACCTGGCCAAAAAGATGAAGTAAACTCACGAAAAATAAACTGATCTTAGTCTAAAAACACCCTTTAACCTTAGGCTATGTTTGCAAGCAATGGCATTAATTTATACAGTATGTACATTAAATACCAATAAATATAACGAAACATTAAGAACATTATAGCCTGTTTAATTCTCCTTAATCCACAACAAACCCTTTAAATTTAACGGTATTACAGAACGAGAATGAAAAATTAGTAGCTATAAAATTTTATATTAAACTATAAATTAAAAGAAATTAGGCTACAGTGAATACAGAATACAAACGTCGAAAATAAATAAATGAGTAATGAGCGAAACTAAACAGGATTGGGCTCACAAGCCTCTCTCATCGGTATCCAAATGTTTCCATTTTTGGCCATGTAACATTTGGTTGCTAAACTATTATCCATGATGTAAACAAGTCTTTGTACTTCACTTGCGTTCCAGTATTCACGTAAATCATCCTAATTCATAAGCGCAGAAATGATTATTTTTAAATGAACCTTTTAAACTGAGCAGTGTAAATTTTATGTTTGGTGGACTGCATTTTAGTTTGTTTAATAGCTGAAATGATAAGTTAGCAATGCTGAAAAGTTGTGTGCATGCGTGTGAGGTGCCTGCGCGATCAGCTATATTTAATAAAGTAAAGATATAAAGAAAACAAATCAAATGCATTAACAGTGTTACAAAAACTAAACTGGCCTATACTTGTCACAGATTTTTTTTTTCTTTTGTTAGTCTGTTAATTATTTAAGAGAAATATATTTAGTGTATGCTAACCCCTTTTTTTTAAATTTCTTTTCTGTTTTCTCCGTTCACCGAAGTGTGGCAGGTGGGTGATGCGACGATGTGTGAACCCTCATTGTGTGTTGTTTATGCTGCTATTTGCGCATATAAATCTAGTGCTCTGAAAGAATAAAAAAGCTTCATTTGTCGTCCAGGAAAGCAATTTAAATGAACAAAATGCTGTCATTATAAAATTCTCTAAAAGTCTATGCTGCACGCAAATTCAAGCTAACTCAAAAACTTGCGCACACAAGCTCAAACCTGACATGAAATGTGATTGTAGCCACTGCTCATATCCATATTGATGTTTTGCGTATAAACCAAATTCTTAGTCGTACCTTTGTTTTATAAACGAGACCCAATGTCTATTTGAAAATTTACTCTCATGAACCTGCCAAGAGCAGCTTCACCTCGGCCAGATCTTCTGGAATTTTCCACTGGTTCTAATGTCTCTATAGTGGTTAACATGAGATACAATTTGATTTATAATTTAATTTGATTACCTTATTATTTGTTCCAGAGCAAATAGTTTTGTCTGAAGGCAAAATCTCCTCACGTTAAATTTTATGTGGATTTAATGCTGTATATTACAGCGCTGCCATTGTACTTTTGACGGAATTGCCTAGCTTTCCTCAGTGGGCATTCAAACTAATGTTTTATTTTGAGTGATGTTTTTATATGAGATTGAGCTGAAGAATGAATGCTGTATTGATGCAGGTAATCACACTCGCTCAGTGCATCTCTCTCTCATAATACTCTACATAATACTCTAGATAAACGTTCCTTCATTACTAGTTCTAAAGTGACCTTTTCGAATTAGTAATGGAGGCTTGGGCTCAGCTGTTAAACTGTCAAACTGAGATTTGTTGTTGATTCTTATGTATTTACACAATCGTGCTGTCGAACTGTTGTATAACCAATACCAATACAATATCACACTCGTAGCTGTGTGATTTATTTATTTATTTGGATCCCCATTAGCCACTACCAAAGTAGTGGCTATTCTTCCTGGGGTCCATCATACACACAACAAAATTACATTAATCCATAACAACCAAAACCACTACAAAAACATAAAAACCCAGAATGCATACATAGCATAAAAATCGACAATCCACTCAGTACTGTGCCATTAAATATTTCTTCAACACTTTTTTAAACCTCATTTTACTTATTGAAACACATGTAATGTCCGATGGAAATTCATTCCATGTTTTCATTCCTCTATACATTATAGTCCGTTGCTTTGCATTCGTTTTTGAAACCGGAAGCAAGAAATATCCTTTTGATGCATACCTGGTGTTAAAATTATGACTAGCATTACTATACAAAAGTTGACAGTATAACACACTTGGAACTTGTGATACAGAAATATTTCTTATGAAACACAGCAGAGAAACAATTACCCTATCCTTCACCAATAACCAACCTAAAGTTGTGTGCATTTTCATAATATTAACCCTTCTATTGCAGTGCAAAATTAATCGTGCAGCTCTGTTCTGAACTATCTGTAATTTTTCTAAGTCTTTATTTGATGCACTCGACCATACCACTGAAGAGTAATCTAGATAAGTAAGAACCATTGCCTGCACAATTTTAGAGATACAATTCTGTGGCAAAAATTTTACACATCTCTTAATAACTGATAAACCTCTTCCCATAACAATTACCATATTATCAATCTGTTT
The DNA here is from genome assembly GCF_022985175.1 of Labeo rohita. NCBI lineage: Eukaryota > Metazoa > Chordata > Actinopteri > Cypriniformes > Cyprinidae > Labeo > Labeo rohita. Next base: position 21,492,183 of record NC_066883.1, on the reverse strand, counting down.
TGACCACTTTAACCTACTATCAAGGATAACTCCAAGAAGTCTGATTTCCTCTACTTGTTCAATAGGCACACTCTTTACAGACAAATTTAATTGTGGTTTACATTTAAGTTTAAAATTTGATCCAAAGACAATACTTTTCGTCTTAGTCAAATTTAAAACCATCTTATTATTCCGTACCCAATTTTCCACTAATTGTAACTCCTCATCTAAGTCAGCAGATAATTTTTCAATTGATGTCGCTGGTAGATATAATGTTGTATCATCTGCATACATAACTGCCCTTGCATGCTTTAAAACCAAAGGAAGATCATTGGTAAAAATAGAAAATTACAATGGTCCTAGACAACTTCCCTGAGGCACACCACATAACAACTCTTTTACTTTCGAAAAACTTCCATTATAAAATACACATTGCCTCCTACTAGTCAGATAACTTTTAAACCAATGCACAGTGTGAGAAGTAAATTTATACCATTTCAATTTTTCCAGCAATAATTTATGGTCCAGTACATCAAAAGCAGAGCTAAAATCCAACAATACTGTTCCTACTAAATTACTATCATCAATCTGTACTAAACAATCATCAATTATCTGTGTTAATGCTGTTCCTGTTGAATGTCCTACTCGATATGCATGTTGAAAATCAGAAAATAAACTATTTTCCTTAAAAAATAATTGAATTTGTTCACAGACTATCGTTTCAAACACTTTACTAAGAACTGGCAATAAACTTATTGGTCGACTATTAGCACCACTAAAACTCAATGCTGCATTTTTCTGTAAAGGAATAACCTTTGCTTCTTTCCAAGCTAAAGGGAAAATCCCTTCTTTAATACTCACATTAAAAATGTGGCAAACTGGTTCAGCCAAACAACTGGCTACTAATGTTACAAGACGACCATCCAAGTTATCCATTCCCGATGGTTTATCTATATTTATCATTAATAATTTTTGTTCCACTTGCTGTACATTTAGTTCATTCAATCCAAAACCTAGGGTTTGGTTATCACTTATCATATTTTCAATTTGCTTTTCACTTGATATAAAATGATCAATTAACATTTCTTCTCTAAGCTTATTCACTTTATTTATAAAAAAATCATTAAAATAATTGGCAATTTCCTCTGATTTGGTTAAAAATAAATCCCCTGTCTCAATAAAAAAAGGAATTTGACCTAATTTCCTACCCATTATTTCATTAATTGTCTTCCACAAATTTTTTCCATCATATTTATCATCACTTATTTTTACTTTATAAAATGTCCTTTTCTTTTTTCTATTAATCTTAGTCACTTGATTACGCAATTTACAATAGACTTCCCAATCCTGTTTATTCCCAGTTCTATTTGCTATACCCTTTGCCACATCTCTTTCTACCATTATGGTCTTCAATTCATTATCAATCCATGGTGCCCTAATATTCTTCACTGTATGTTTTTTCATAGGCGCATGTTTATCCACCAAAGAATAAAATAATCTTTCAAAAGCTGCTAATGCATCATCAGGATGACCTTCCTTATAAACATCAGCCCAACATATATTGTTTACATCATTACAAAATAAGTCCTGATCAAATTTTCTATATGATCTTTTATAAATTACTTTTGGTCTTCCTTTAGGGACCGTTGTTTTTTATGATAATGCTCTATATCGGCACACTGTGATTACTTATGGCACTTGGCCTTATATACTACATTATATATAAAGCACAGCTCACATAGCAGTGACGTTCAAACCAAGCAGCCTTCTGTTGGACACTGCAGCAAATTCATGCAACCAACTTGAAGGCGTTTTAAAATCCTGAGGAAAATCTTTTTCTCTCACAAACTTTTTGATCACATGAATTCCTACTGAAATTCACCTCTGAAAAGTTACAGAACAACAGTATGTCACTGCACCTTAAAAGCTTACAAGGGACCATTCACATTGGATTTTTGCATAAAAAGGTGACACACTAGGCAGCTGAGTGAATAAAAAGTTCTAGATATGTGTTTTTTAGAACTTATTTTAACTTCAGTTTCGCATTTTTTGAACACTGTCTATTTTCTCTCCATCGATCGCTTTCACTCTCTTTTTACTGGTTCCTGCAATCAGCTTCTCGTGCAGAGCCATTAATTTCTCTTTTGTGAAAATAATGATTAATGTTTAATTATGCCTCACTCTTATGCTGTAGAGGTGTATGTGTGTTCAGGCAGTCATCTATACCAAATTATTCAGTCACGAGGCCGCATCCATATATGTTCATGTTTGTTTGCCTTGAATGTATCAGAAAGAGATATTTATTTACTACAGCTCATACGCTCAATCTTACAAATGAGGAGCAACAGGCTTGACTGAGTTCAAGGGAAGGATGAATCTCACTCTTAACTCTTACACTTAAAAGACACATGAACAAAAGGTCACGAGAATAATTCTACACTGCGAATCTAGTGGAACACTTACTTATATAGTTTAATAGCATCATTAAATTTTTCCATCTTTATGAGTGATTGTTAATTTTATTCTGAGGCTCAAGGTCACGGTCATTGACATCCAGATCTATCATGCAAATAGTAATAGCAAACTATTTTCAGCTTCTAATTACATAATCATAGGCTTTTCACTCTTTTATTTCTGCAAACTTTTCAAACCCTGGATGGATCCTATGAAAACCTATTTCCACCAGACAATTACGACTTAACAATTCTGCCTTTTTTTTTTAGTTCTTCAGCACAATTCAGACTTTTTTTCTTGGAATTCTCGTACTTCTGTTTTGTTCAAGGTTGTTTAGTATTATTTTAATAGAAAACAAGACAAAAACACTGCTTAGCAAAATAATTTTTGTACTGTGTCCTTCTCAACCCATTCCAACTTATGAAAGCTTATTTCTGCCATGTAATAAAAAAGTAATTTATCTCTCACAATTGAAACCTTCTCAAAGACCCACCCCTCTGTTACTGATTGTTAACTACGCAATAAGCAATTGTGCTCTCATGCAATACATCAGAGAAAAATACATCTTTAAGTATGAAACAAAGTCTCAGCTTTCAAATGTTGTCATTTTGTAAGAAATTCAAACAACAAATACCATATTGTGGCTCTTTAATATGTCGGAACAGATCGCTGTAATGCTCAAGCAGCATGTGAGCTGATCGTCTCTTTCTCTTTACTAGTTGCAGCGTGAAATAAACATGAATGAACATCAGAAGGTATCTTGTTTCATCCACGGAAAGAGGTAAATTATCATCAGTACACACAAATATCAGATTCTGCGCTATGATTGGTCAGATCACCTGTCAATCAAACTCCCTGTGAAGGGTCAATTTGACATTTTTCTCACAATTCTTTTTCAGAATTGCAATATAAACTTACGTTTAAAAAAAGTCAGAATTGTGAAACATTTCTGAGAAGAAAAGTCTGAGCTGAAATAAACTTGAAGTTGCTAGAGTAAAAAGATTTTGAGATTAAAGCTGCAATATTTTGAGACTAAAATCGAAATTACGAGAATAAAGTCGAAATATTTTAAGAAATACATTCGAAATTACGAGAACAAAGTTGAAATATTACGAGAATAAAGTCGAAATTACGAGAATAAAGTTGAAGTATTATGAGAATAAAGTTGAAATATTTAGAGAATAAAGTTGAAATTACAAGAATAAAGTCGAAATTACGAGAATAAAGTCAAAATATTATGAGAATAAAGTCGAAATACTATGAGAATAAAGTCAAAATTACGAGAATAAAGTTGAAATATTATGAGAATGAAGTCGAAATATTTCGAGAATAAAGTCAAAATGTTTCCAGAATAAAGTCTAAATGTTTTAAGAATAAAGTTGAAATTACGAGAATTAATTCATAGAAATAACGCGATTAAAGTTCTAATATATTGAGAGTAAATTCTAGTCTATTGGCCCGGATTGGGAGCACCGGGAGATATTCCAAAGTCTCAGCTTTCAAATTCTGTCAGTTTTATAGTGAAATTCATACAATATATCTTACAATAATGTGTTTTTCACGCTCTTTAATGTGGCGTAACAGATCGCTGTATTCGCTTCAGTTTAAGTGCCATGTAAGTCAATCATCTGTCCGATTACAATAATGAGACATTTGTTTCTTAAATTAGGCTATACTGTTTTTTTCATGCCTTCTGATGTTCCTTCACCTTTATATCTTTCTATAAACTTGAAATAAAGATGAAAAACACATTTATAATTTGTATTTCGTGATAAAATTGACAGAATTTGAAAGCTAAGCTGTGTTATACTGAAAGAAACCAAGCACAAAATGATTGTGATTACTGGGTGGCTGGTGTGCTACAAATAATGAATAGAAGACGTTAAATATTATGTCCAATCAATTACTGCATTATAACGTGAATAAAACAGCTTGTGAAAAGACACGTTATATACCTCAGAAAAGACAACAATGTAACTGTAACTTATGTTAACAAGTTGGAGCCCACGTCAACCTTTAGAATGTTTGATAGTTGTTTTTAATTAAAAACATCTTGAGGAATGCAAGATTGGACGCCACAGATGTTTTTTGCGGAGTAGGTGGTGGAAATTGTAACAAAGAAAACATGAACACAGCTATCTGTCACGACACATTAAAGAGCTTGAAAACACATTATTGTAAGACACATAGTTTGTACTTTGCTATAAAACTGATTTTGAAAGCTGAGACTTTGTTTTATATTAAAAGTACCAAAAGCAAAAAGCTTACTGCTGGCACACTACAAATAACAAATGCAATTGAAGACATGAAATATTATTTCCAAGCATACTGTCTCTGCGAGTATAACACATGGTATGATTTCTGCTAACAATCCCACATATATTTGCAAAGTATTAAAAAGGGTTAAATAATAGGGCTACAGTGCCCCTCAAAGGAATGTCGACTGGGTGTGTGCGCTTAGTCCACTTCCAATATTTCAACTTTATTCTTGCAATATTCCAACTTTATTGTCAAAATATTTCGACTTTATCCTCGAAATATTTTGACTTTATTCTCGAAATATTCCAACTTTATTCTCGTAGTATTTCGACTTTATACTTGTAACATTTTGACTTTATTCTCATAATATTTCAACCTTATTCTCAAAATATTTAGACTTTATTCTCGAAATACTTTGACTTTATTACTCAAAATATTCCAAATTTATTCTCAAAATATTTCGACTTCCCAACTCTCAAAATATTCTGACTTTATTCTCAAATTATTTCGACTTTATTCTCAAAATATTTTTACTTTATTCTCAAATTATTTCGACTTTATTCTCAAAATATTTCGACTTTATTCTCAAAATATTTCAATTATATTCTCAAAATATTTCGACTTCATTCTCATAGTATTTTGACTTTATTCTCGATATATTCCGACTTTATTCTCGTAGTATTTCGACTTTATTCTTGTAGTATTTCGACTTTATTCTCAAAATATTCCAATTTTATTCTCATAGTATTTCGACTTTATACTCATAATATTTTGACTTTATTCTCGTAATATTTAAATTTTTTTCTCAAAACATTCCGTCTTTATTCTCTAAACATTTTGATTTTATTCTCAAAATATTTTGACTTTATTCTCGAAATACTTCAACTTTATTCTTAAAATAATTTGGCTTTATTCTCAAAATATTCCAACTTTATTTTTATAGTATTTTGACTTTATACTCGTAATATGTCGACTTTATTCTTGTAGTATTTCGACTTTATTCTCGAAATATTTCGACTTTATTCTTGAAATATTCCAATTTTATTCTCATAGTATTTCGACTTTATACTCGTAATATTTTGACTTTATTCTCGTAATATTTCAACTTTTTCTCAAAACATTCAGTCTTTATTCTCTAAATATTTTGATTTTATTCTCAAATTATTTTGACTTTATTCTCGAAATATTTCAACTTTATTCTTAAAATACTTTGACTTCATTCTCAAAATATTCCAACTTCATTTTTATAGTATTTTGACTTTATACTCGTAATATGTCGACTTCATTCTTGTAGTATTTCGACTTTAGTCTTGTAATTTCAACTTTATTCTTGAAACATTACGTCTTTATTCTCGAAACATTTCGCCTTTATTCTCAAAATATTTCAACTTAAATCTCGTAGTATTTTGACTTTATACTCGTAATATTTCAGCTTTATTCTTGAAATATTTTGACTTTATTCTCATAGTATTTCAACTTTATACACATAATATTTTGACTTTATTCTTGAAATATTATGACTTTAATCTCGTAATCTTATATTTAAAAATACATTTTAATGTGGCCTTAAAATGCCATCGTATTAATTGTAACTCACTGCTTTTGATTTAATTAAACTGATCCTGTTTCATCGGTATTGAGACAAAAATAATGATTTTTTTCCCGCAACAGGACGACTGTCAAGCTGTGAGACGTACCCTTTCCAAAATAACGTGAGACATGGTAGCGTTGGCATCCACTATGATGGTGGCAGTCTTGTCATCACGGATCTCCTTGAGAAGGGGAGTGGGATCCTGGCTGTCATCCAGCATGCGAACGGAAAGGGTTTCCTTGGAGATGAGAAACTGTCGCAGTAACACCTCCAGGTTTAATAGGCCTGTTGAAAAGGGGCACACACAAAACACTTCAGCATCCTGACTTGTGTCACCTTTGCTCACAACAAGAAATACATCCTCCTTCTCTTTTCACAGCAATTATGATACCATGGGATCGTCCCTTTTATGGGACTAGAGTCAATTTTCTGTGGGTGTGAATACAATGCTATTATATTTGTCTGACAAATTTCAGCTAAATTATCTGCCAATATTTTTAATTGAATTTAACAACAATAACAAAGCTTTTTTCCGCTGTACTCTATGTCCGCAGCTAATTTAATTAGTGAAATCATAATCACCCGAGTGTTTAATCTTGGTTCCTTTGGCAATTACGAGGCCCAGGAGAATACAGGACTCGCGAAATGCACAACACTATCGCAACAGAATGTGACACTGGTTTATTAAGATTCGACTCTTTAAATCTGAAAGGCTTTAGCTGCTGACTTCACACATAAAACAACCGATGCCATTCCTCACAGCTGTCATCTCAATTTCCTGCCGAGTTACTCAGCGTATATTTGATTAACCATAAGCATTCGGTTCCTGTTTTTCGCTCATTGCACATCACATGCAATTTCACATTTAGTGCACTACATTAAACACGGCGCTATAGCATTGCTAGCTAACACATGTGCTGACTGCACCCATCGAGTTGGACAGGAACTTGTGAGAACAGCAAAACGCGGAGTTTTTGGACTCTAAATGAGCGAGGATTGGCTTACAGGGCAAAATGTGAGGATACATGGAAGGTAAATGAGAAGATGAAAGAGTGTAGTGTTAAGTTAGCGCAGTGGGTAAGGTGTTAAAGAGAAGGTTCTAGCATTGGCGAGAGAAAAGCACAAAGCCGCTTCCCACACAGAGACTGTGATAAAGGCTTAGCCTCCATTCACTCTGAGCAGCCAGTCATTTCCACAGCTATCACTTTCCACTGGGCTTTTACAAAGCGCCATGTTCATTTATCTTTAAAGCACACGCACAACATGGACATATGCTACGGCTGAAAACACACACATGCTTAAAAGCTCAGCGGAGCACAGTGCAAACATAGCAGAAGACTATTTGCACAGGTAAATAACAGAAGTATGTACACGTGCACTCGGTGGACTGGATTTGACTATGCTACAATGCGTAAACAAATCTGAGGTAAAGTCAGCTGTTTTGCTAACTTCCAGTAGACTTGTGCTGAACTGCCACCATTCTTGCTACAAAACAAACAAACAAAACCATCCTACGCAGGCTTGCTGGTCTAATGTAGCCTCCCATCCTGTTAGGCTGGTTTTAGCCAAATGCCTGCTTCCTAGTTAACAGGGAATGTTCTCCAAACTTTAGGAAGTTATGAACAAACTTTCTTCCACCCACTGCGCATATGACGTCGTAGTCACGTCTTTTCCATGTCACGGACCCAATATAGACATGATCTGCACGTCTATCCGACGTCCAATGTTTAGTGGGCAGTAAGGTTAAAGAGATAGTTCACCCAAAAATGAAAATTCTGTCATTAATTACTCACCCTCATGTTGTTTTAAACCTGTAAGACTTTTGTTTATCTTCAAAACACAAATTAAGATATTTTTAATGAAATCCAAGAACTTTCTGACTCTGCATAGACAGCAACACAACTGACACGTTCAAGGTTTCAACTGTGATTTTTTTAAAGCTACGAGAATACTTTTTGTGCAAAGAAAACAAAGGTAACACTTTAGTATAGGGAACAATTATCACGATTAATTAGTTACTTATTAGCATGCCTATTATTAACATACTGGCTGTTTATTGGTACTTATAAAACACCTTTTTAGCATGACCATATTCTACATCCCTAATCCTACTCAATATCTGAACCTAACAACTACCTTACTAACTATTGATAAGCGGCAAAATAGGAGTTTACTGAGGCAAAAGCCTTGGTTAAAGGTTTGTTAATAGCTAGACCTTAAAATAAAGAGTGGCCAAAACAAAAATAACTTTATTTATCACACATGAGTCGTGGTACTCCTGTGAACTTGTGTTGAAGACTGGCAAAGAGAAGAAATTGTTGAATAAAGTTGTTATTTTTGTTTTCTTTGCACACAAAAAGTATTCTTGTAGCTTTATAACATTAAGGTTAAACTACTGATGTCACATGGACTCTTTTAACAATCTCCTTACTAACTTTCTGGGCCTTGAACGTGTCAGTTGTGTTGCTGTCTATGCAGGGTCTGAAAACTCCTGGATTTCATCGAGTAATTAATGACAAAATTTTCATTTTTCTGTGAACTTTTTCTTTAATAGTATGTTCACTCATTAACTTAACTGGTCTTTAATAATGTTCTTAAAACATCAGCACAAAAACATTATTTATATATCGTTCATGGAAACATTTTTGCTGAAACGCTTCAGTTTGACACCCAACTAACATTTTAAATGAATTCAGAAGAGAACACTCAAAAGTAACATTACAACAATGTTTGAAAATTATAAAATGGAATGTTCCCTTAATGTTCGCATAACCAAGAAAGATATTTTAGACATTTTTAATGTCCAGAGAACATTCAGAAATAATATTTTTACAATTTTATGGAAAAATTAGCAAAATGTTCTTTGAACATATTTTTGTTAGCTGGGTTTGCCCACCTGCATAAACCTGGTCACAATGTTAAGACCGTGTCTTATGAACTAGTTTGATTAACTAGCAGTTAACAATGTGGTAATCAGTCTTACTTTTTTAGATTCAAATTAGACCAATGTACAATTTTATGTAACTGAATTTAAAAAGGTTATGACCAATCCCTAGTAAAAAAGTAATAGATTTAAAATATATTTATTTTATACTAAGTATACTTCAAGTCTATTAACATATTTACTGACATATCGCTTGCTATAGCTTTTTTTTTGGCAGTACTACTTGTGCCCAGTGCACACTTCTTAATATTAAGCCTAAATATGTTTTAATGTCACTATTGATGAGGATTATGTGATCTTTAAATAATATTGGTCTTTAAATGCAAAACAATCAAGTATATCTTTAGTTGGACTTCATCACTACTTCTAAACAATTAAAATGCATTCAGTATAAACTTAGTTGTTCCAATTTAGCACTTTAAATATACCAGTTTAGCATACTAAAAGCACAGCAAGGTATTTTTTTTTAAATAAAATATGTAAACATATTTATAATATACTTAGCATGAAGTAAATGTATTTTAAATGTATTTATGTGTTTTATTTTTCACTAGTTCTTAAAGAAAAGACCTGGAAGACTAACTTTTAAGACTAGTCCAAGTAGTTTATGCAGCTGTTCACAGCTTTAGATGGTTTTGGATGTTTGGTTTTCTCAATTGGTGTTCCTCAACTACACATCCGCTTTCTATAAGTACTGTACATTTAATGTTGATATTGGATTTGTGACAAATCAGCCGCAGCAACAGATCTTTTCTTCTGTATTGTGACATACAGTACATCATCTGAGTGAAATGGACTAGTGAAAAAGGAAATAAATGTAAGATGTGGAGTTGGTTCTTAAACAGCAGTAATTTGAATTTTAAGATGTGGGCGTTGCACTCAAAAATGAACGTAAGCTTGCAGTCGACTGCGGAGAGATAAGGTTTAAGCGGAATAAATGATTGAAGAATTGGCATACGTCAACAGATAAAAGTCTGTCATTTCACCGGAAGATGACATTTTGATTAAAAATGATGGAGACATATAAGGGATTAATCAGAATAAAATTACTGTGAAAATGAAGGTGAAAACTCTTACAGCACCTGTTCATCCTTTCTTTGATATGGGGTGTATCAGTACATACTAGCGTTGCAATATTTAATAGTTTTTAAAGAGTCACAATTCATTATGTTGATGTCCGGTCACCTTGTTTTTTTTTTCAAAATAAGCAAGTTGAAGAGTTTGGTAAACCTTTTACATCAGTTCTGGCTAAAAAAAAAGCGTTTCAGTCAGATCTCATCCTGCCCGGGGCCAGACAACCATTCTTGCGCTCTTTTCTTCTCATTAGACAGAAAAAGGGAAAGCTGAAGGGGTGTGAGCCACTGAAAAAAAGCTTTTGTCTCCCTCCTTTAACAACGCATGTCAGAATCCCATTACGCTCCTTATCACATTAAATTAATGTCTTCCAGCACAAAGGAGAGAACTTCAGAAATAAACACAGCCAGACAAAAGAGAGTTTCCAACGTCCTGCTTCATCTCAAGTGCCCTTTTCTAGAAAGGCGATCCATTCTCTACGACTTCCGTGACTCTGACTTTTCATTTCAGGGGCTTTTTGTTTGATTTTAGAGTACCATCCTTATTTTATCTACACATTTGTCGTCTTCCTCTTGAAGAGGCAGGAGAATTAGATCATCCCAATTCACCCACGGTTCGGTTTTTGTCTCTCTGTGGGACGTAGGCTGAATTTTTCACTTAATCATCTTTAATTACAGATCACTTCAAAGCGGTGAGAAGAATGTCGGGCAAACAAGTAGTACAATATTTCTGTTCCTGGCGGAGAGGCGCAGCAAACCTGACAGGTGGGAAACCTCTTTGAAGTGTGTGTATTTGATTCGCTGTGTTCAGACTGGGCACCAAAGCTCAGTTCCTTTCAATTAAATCCTTGAGCTCCTTTAGTTCAAGAGGACAAACTTGAAAGAGATTGTAGCGCTCACCTGTCTGACCCCGTTCAGAATAATTTGGGTAATACCTTACGAACACAGGGTCTTGGTGATCTTCTGGGTCTCCTGACTGGATAGTACAGGTCAGGCAATTTTGTTCAATAATGAGACCTTACTCACCTCACTACACGGTACGGACCTTTGCAGCCAGACGAAGCCTAGCGCCTCATCCAAAGGAGGTTTATAGAGTAGTAGGAATGAAGAAAACCACATATTTTCAAAAGCTATTCATCAAATAGCAAAAGTTATTTTGTATTCATTTTAGTGGTAAAAGCTATTAGTTAGTATTTCCATTCATCTCAGCAGCAATTTATCGGTTCACATTTTTCCTTCATCTCGGTGTCAAAAAGTTATCGGTTAACATTTCTATTCATTTTAAGGCTAAAAGATATCGTTTCACATTTCTATTCGTCCAAGCGACAAAATTTATCGGTTCACATTTTTCCTTCATCTCAGAGTCAAAAGCTATTGGTTAATATTTCTAATAATTTTAGTGCTAAAAGCTATTAGTTAACATTTCTCTTCATCTCAGTGTCAAACATTATCGGTTCCTATTTTTCCTTCAGCTCAGTGTCAAAAGTTATCGGTCAGCATTTTTCCTTCATATCAATGTAAAAGGTGTCGGTTAACATTTCTATTAATTTTAGTGCTAAAAACTATTGTTTATCATTTTTATTCATCTCAGTTTCAAAAGTTATCAGTTCACATTTTTCCTTTATCTCAGTTTTAAAAGATATCAGTTAACATTTCTATTAATTTTAGTACTAAAGGCTATTGGTTAGCATTTCTATTCATCTCAGAGGCAAAATGTATCGGTTCACATTTTTCCTCTTAATTTTTCATCTCAGTGTCAATAGTTTTCAGTTAGCATTTTTCCTTCATCTCAGTTTCAAAAGATATCAGTTAACATTTCTATTAATTTTTAGTGCTAAAAGCTGTTTGTTAATATTTGTATTCATCTCAGTGGCAAAAGTTATTAGTTCGCATTTTTTCATCATCTCAGTTTTAATAGGTATCAGTTAACATTTCTATTAATTTTAGTACTAAAAGCTACTGGTTAGCATTTCTATTCATCTCAGCGACAAAATGTATCGGTTCGCATTTTTTCTTCATCTCAGTTTCAAAAGTTAACAGTTAGCATTTCTATAAATTTTAGTGCTAAAAGCTATTGTTTAACATTTCATTCATCTTGGTGTCAAAATTTATCAGTTCACATTTTTCCTTCATCTCAATTTCAGAAGATATCGGTTAACATTTCTATTAATTTTAGTGCTAAAAACTATTGGTTAGCATTTCTATTTGTCTCAGTGGCAAAATGTATCGGTTCGCATTTTTCCTTCATCTCATTGTCAATCATTTCTATTAATTTTAGTGCTAAAAGCTGTTTGTTAATATTTGTATTCATCTCAGTGTCAAAAAATTATCAGTTTGCATTTTTCCTTCATCTCAGTGTCAAAGGTTATCATTTAGCATTTCTATTAATTTTAGTGCTAAAAGCTGTTCGTTAATATTTGTATTCATCTCAGTGTCAAAAGTTATCATTTCGCTTTTTTATTAATATTAGTGTTAAAAGCTATTGTTTAACATTTCTATTCATCGGTTATCGGTTCGTATTTTTCCTTCATCTCAGTTTCAATAGATATCAGTTAACATTTCTATTAATTTTAGTACTAAAACCTATTCGTTAGCATTTCTATTCATCTTAGCGACAAAATGTTTCAATTCACACTTTTCCTTCATCTCAGTGTCAAAAGTTATCGGTTAACGTTTCTATTAATTTTAGTGCTAAAAGCTACTGGTTAGCATTTCTATTCATCTCAGCGACAAAATGTATCGGTTCACATTTTTCTTCATCTCAGTGTCAAAAGTTCTTGGTTAACATTTCTATTAATTTTAGTGATAAAAGCCACTGGTTAGCATTTCTATTCATCTTAGTGACAAAATGTATCGGTTCGCATTTTTTCTTCATCTCAGTGTCAAAAATTATCGGTTAACATTTCTATTAATTTTAGTGATAAAAGCTACTGGTTAGCATTTTTATTCATCTCAGCGACAAAATCAGTTCTCATTTTTTTTCTTCATCTCAGTTTCAAAAGATATCAGATAACATTTCTATTATTTTAGAACTAAAAGCTATTGGTTAGCATTTCTAATCATCTCAGCGACAAAATGTACCGGTTCACATTTTTCTTCATCTCAGTGTCAAAAGTTATCAGCATTTCTATTAATTTTAGTGCTAAAAGCTATTGCTTAACATTTCATTCATCTCAGTGTCAAAAGTTATCAGTTTGCATTTTTTCCTTCATCTCAATTTCAGAAGATATCTATTAATTTTAGTGCTAAAAACTATTGTTTAACATTTCTATTTGTCTCAGCGGCAAAATGTATCGGTTCATATTTTTCCTTCATCTGATTGTCAAACATTTCTATTAATTTTAGTGCTAAAAGCTACAGGTTAGCGTTTCTATTCATCTCAGCGGCAAAATGTTTCAGTTTGCATTTTTCCTTCATCTCAGTGTCAAAAGCTATCGGTTAGCACCCCTGCGAAAATTAACTGTTTTTTATTATTGAAGGCATAAAAGTATAATAACCATGTTTTTTTTTTTTTGATTACCATTTGCATAACCACCATTTTACTACAAATACCATGGTTATACTATGGTTAGTATAGCAGAACCATGGTTACTTTGTGACTACCATGGTTTAACTACAATAAACATGGTTTTATTTGTAGTAAAACCATGGTTAATATTAGTAAGGGCATTTAAAGACACAACTAAATGACAATGTGACAACTGGAAATTGGCTTATGGTACAACTAGATCCATAAGTACAGTCTCAAAACTTTCACTAGTGACAATCCTGAGCTGTGACGTAACTCATTGGTATAATAGGCTGGTTTTGAGTTCACCTGATCCGTTTGACACGTTTATTTGAGGGCATTTATAGGTGTCTCAAGACATTTTAGTTTTAAAAAGTTGGGCTTTTTCTGTGATTACCGTCTGGCTTTGTTCCAGACCCATTCCTCCTTTCTCTTCTGCTGCTTTTCCACTATTCTGTCAAATGAAGGCCAAAAGCCTCCAATATTAGCAAATTACATTTCCATTTATGCATTTGGCAGCCTGACACTGAATTCAAGTTATACATTTTATCAGTTCAATTAAATAAGTTGGACCATTTTAAAGAAAATATAAAGACAGCTTTTGAAAGAAGGTTACACCGTCGGCACAGAATGCTAATCAGAACAGACACATCGTGCTAGACATATAAAAATAAAAATATGCATTTTATATACAACGATCACAATCGGTTGCTTATAGATAAACTCATACGTTTAATGCTCTATAGGTCGAATTAATAACTGTCCTTGTATGGTGTCATCTCAGCAAGCCAGCTCTGTGAAGTATTCATGAGTGGGCCATGCTCTATTAAGCTGTCAGCATGCTAAGTGATTAATGAGAGCTGTACATCCTGTGAGACTGAGCGTGAGAGAAAAAGAAACAGTAACGGAAGACGACAAGCAAACACAGAGGCGCAGGTGAACAGGGTTATTACGCTGGCAGCGCGGGGAGTCATCATCCGCTTCTTATAGAAAGGTATTGAAGGCCAGTCACTACAGCCCGCGGCATTTTCCCTCAACCTTTTGGCTCGCACGCCCACTTTGCCTCCCCGTAATGTTTGTCAGCCAAAGCAGAAGTGACTATTACCCACAATGGGCCCCAGACCAGCCACTGCGCGGAGCAGCTAGCCAATGGTGCGTACATATTTGTTCCAGGTCTACAAACACATCAACAATAGTGTGAATGTCCTCCTCCAACAGCTGTTTGGGAAAATATTTGTAATGGCGGTAAATGTCTTTTATTGACATATAAATTTTCATATTACCAGCATTACTGATAGCAGCAGCTGAAGTATTCTCATAGCTTCATAACATTACGGTTGAACCACTGATGTCACATGGACTATTTTAACGATGTCTTTACTAACTTTCTGGGCCTTGAACATGTCAGTTGCATTGCTGTCTATGCAGGGTCAGAAAGCTCTCAAATTCTATTAGAAATATCTTAACTTGCGTTCCGAAGGTCTTACGGGTTTGGAACAACACGAGGGTGAGTAATTATTGACAGAATTTTCATTTTTGGGTGAACTATCCCTTTAAGTCATACATTTAGAATAGACTTTTGCTGGAATAGTGTTTTAAAGATTAAGAAGCCTTTTGCTGAGCT
The DNA here is from genome assembly GCF_022985175.1 of Labeo rohita. NCBI lineage: Eukaryota > Metazoa > Chordata > Actinopteri > Cypriniformes > Cyprinidae > Labeo > Labeo rohita. The sequence goes on along the minus strand of NC_066883.1, from coordinate 21,476,751 downwards.
AAATTAAACTTTCACAATATAACTTTCTTTACTTTCTTTCAGTATGACCTTCCCAATATACTTTTCTTAGTACAATACACAAGTTCCTTTGGGTTTATATTTTAAGATTATAAATGCAAATATAACCTCTAAGCGTAAAAAAGAAAATAGATTTGTGACATTTCAGACATGCTTACATCTATACATGCACTGATTGACAGAAATGAAATATTATTTAGAAAGATATATCACATAGCTGGAGTTAATAGAGGTTATTTTGGAAGCTTGCTAGGTTTAGCTCTAAGGGAATTTTTGTGGGAGTCAAAAGCACCTTGGTACAGTTTTCTAAAAGTTTTCTGTCACAACGCATTTTAAGTTTGGCCTGTCGCTGCTGTGAATCTCCTTTATTTTCCTACAGAATTCTTCAGGGAGCGCATGCACTCATTATTAGCTGAAAAACAATGTTATTTTGTTTTTCCTGTTTCCGACTCATCTCTGCGTAGAAAGTCGGGCTTTTACTCTAGAGGTACAAAGAGAAAAACATTTGAGTAATAGCTTGGCATGAGCACGAAATGGTTAAATTTAGAGTGTACCACAAGACAAACTTTTCAAGTTACCTGCAACTCTGTCTGCTTTCAGCTTTCCATGGTAGAATGAACAAAACACCAGGGTCTTTTAAGGACTTAGAACTGAGATAAACCTTAGATATTGCTAGTGTAGATATAATCACAATGGCATACCAATCCCCTACAGTCAGTATTGAAAGAGTTTCTTCATCTGAGCACCAGTGTTGTGCATCATTCAAAACAGAAATGAGAACACCTTTTAAATTATAATTAAATTCCTAAACAGGATGCTGAATTTGAATTTAAACTGACTTCTTCCATCAAAGAATTCTGTAAAAAAGTATCATTAATATTTTCCACAAAACTATTAAGTTGCACACTGATAATATGTTGCTTAAGAACCAAATGAGCCTATTAGAATGATTTCTGAAAGATCATGTGACAGTGAAGACTGCAATAATGATCATCATAGGAATAAATTACATTTTAAAATATATATTTAAATAGAAAATAGCTAAATTGTAATTATATTACTGTTTTTACTGTATTTTTTGGTTAAATAAATGTAGCTTTGGCGAGCAGATCATTTAAAAAACATAAAAAAAATCTTAAATTGTAGTGAAAATTTCATTATATTTAATAAATAACATTCTTGTGGCACTGTATAAGAAATTGAATCTGTTTTGAAAGACCTGAACTTACAAATGTGCAAAAATAATATCTAAAATAAATCAAAAGTTTTTGATTTGTAAGGTTTTTTAAGTCTCTTCTGCTCACCAAGCCTGCATTTATTTGATCTGAAGTACAGCAAAACCAGTACAATTTTGAAATATTTTTACTATTTAAAATAACAGTTTTCCCTTTGAATATACTGTAAAATGTAATTTATTTATTTTTAGCATAATTTATTTTTAGAATCATTACTCCAGTCACATGATCCTTCAGAAATCTTTCTAATATTCTGATTTGCTGCTCAAAAACATTGATTATTATTATTATTATTATTTATTATTATTACTACTACTATTATTATGTTAAAAAACAGCTGGGTACATTTTTTTGAGTTTTTTTCAAAGAATAGAAAGTTCAGAAGAATACCCTTTATCTGAAATAAAAATCTTGTAACATTATGAATGTGTTTATCATCACTTTTGATCAATTTAAAGCATCCTTGCTAAATAAAAGTATTAATTTCTGATTTTTTTTTTAATTATACTGACAAGCTTTTGAATAATATAGTGCATAATGTTACAAAAGCTTTTTATTTCAGATAAATGCTGATCTTTGGATCTTTCCATTCATTAAAAAATCCTGGAAAAACTTACTTAACTGTTTCAAATATTGATGATAATAATAATAATCATAACAAATGTTTCTTGAACAGCAAATCAGCATATTAGAATGATTTCCGAAGGATCATGTGACACTGAAGACTGGAGTAATGATGCTAAAAATTCAGCTTTAAAATCATGAATAAATTGCATATATGTAAATAGAAAACAGTTATTTTAAATAGAAAAAATATCCAAATGTTACTGTTTTGCTGTACTTTGGATCAAATAAACGCAGGCTTTGTGAGCAGAAGAAACTTCTTTACAAAAACATGAAAAATCTGGTACTGTATCTGATATAATTATTCACGTTTTATCACAAAACTTTTGAGATTGTGTTAAATTTCTTTGAATTTCAGTTCAGTGAATCAATTTACAATTCAGCATCCGTTAAGTGTTAGGTCTCCCATTTAACTCATTAGAGGGATCAAATCCTTAAATCCCGAATTTGGCCCACATGATATAAGGTAATTTTCAATACAAAACGTAGTATCCGTTTGGTACAGTCCTGACCCTGTTCTGTATTGAAGTCTGTATTGGTAGTTTGCCATCTCTCTACACCCCTCTCTGACGTCTTAGTGGGAATTATAGCTGTTCCACTTGAAGGCCTTAAGCTGATTACGGAGAAAGGTAGCCACTGTCTGAAGGGGCAATGTGACTTTGTTTGGATTCTCTGGGTAATTTGCGGCATCCTCGCTCCGAGATGCGAAGTCAGAATACTAAACTTTAATCCTCTGCCGAGCTGAACTTAACGTGTGTCTAATAAGGAGACTTTACGAAGGGTCATCCGCCAGCTGCATTTTCTTTGACTACACAAGTGGGTTTGATTTAAACCTTCAGCCATTCATTTCCATGGACATCTCTGTTTCGGCAGAGTGCGTTGACATTAGCGGCAGGGTGGGTGTTTGATGGTGAATGAATGGGACAGCACGAATGATGAATGCCTGAAGGACACAGATGGACAAGAGAAAGAATAAACACATTTGAAATAATCCAACAATGCGGTACAGTCAAACAGCATGAAATGAAATCAACGTCATCATCAAAACAATGTGGATAAGTGAGGTTTAATAAGCAGTTTTTATTGCTTAATAATCAGCAGAACGTAATGAAGCATTCAAGTTGCCTATTTGAGTCTGTGAACGTGCACAATGGCACACTGTTGCAAAGAGAGTGCATGTACCGCTATAAAACTCTGTGTTCTCTTAGTAGAGAATGCATATGTCAGAAAGCAGCTGTAACGATCTATACAAGAGGACATCTGCTGCTTGACAGATGCAGGCAATTCTATATGTGCCAATTAAGAAAGAGTCCAGCAGAATATGTAATTATTGCACATGCTTGTTGTTGTTGTTTTGCTTCTAATGCTGGGGTCGTCAATCACGGTGGGCGAGAAAGAGTAATATAAATTATATTTATTTAGTTGTTTATTTCAGAATTGTTGAAGTTCCTTATATCTTAGATATAGTATAGTGATGTTTGGGAAATATGTATTAGGGTTGCATAATAAACAATATTATTTTGGTAACAATGATAAACTTTGGACATTATATCCCAATATGGATTAATCTGCCCTCTCAGTATATGAGGACGGTTTGATTATCCGGCAATTCTGACTTTTTTCTCAGAATTGTGAGATATTAACTCGCAACTGCGGGTTATCAAGTCAGAAAAGTGGTCTATAAAATCACAATTATGAGAAAAAAAAGTCAGAATTGCGCAATTCTGACTTTTTTTCTCATAATTGTGTTTATTCTGAACTCAATTCTGAGGTAAAAAAAGGATATTTTCTCAGAATTGTGAGTTTATATCCCATAACTCCTACTTAATGACTCGCAATTGCGTTATAAAGTAAGAATTGTGAGATATAATCCCACCAACTGTGAGGAAAAAGAAGTGTGACATATAAATCCACAATTGAGAGAAAAAAGGGCAGAAATGCAAAATGTAAACTCGCAATTATCAAGGAAAAAGTCAGAATTCACAATTTTGGGAAAAAAATTCTGAGTTTACTGAATTTTCTTTTTCAGAGATGTAAGATGTGAGACAATAACTCAAGTGATAAAGTCCAATTCGGAGGGGGGGGAAATTATATTTTTGTTATTATATTGTATTATTATTATATTTTTAACTCGCAATTGTGTTATAAAGTTTGAATTGTGAGATATAATTCTACCAATTGTGAGAAAAATGTCAGAACTGTGAGATATAAACTCGCAATTTTGAGAAAAAGCAGCAATTCTGAGTTTTCTTCACACAATTGGAGAGTTTATATCTAGAGCTGTCAAATGATTAATCGCGATTAATCGCATACAAAATAAAAGTTTGAGTTTGCCTAATATATATGTGTGTACAGTGTGTAATTATGTATATATAAATACAAACACATTCATGTATATAGTTAAGAAATATTTACAAGTATATGTATTTATTAAAATTTGTATATAATTTATATTATATATAAATACAATTATTTTGTACGTAACATATTTCTCTTTAATTTTTGTGTATTTATATATACATAATAATTACACACAGTACATACACATATATTAGGCAAACTCAAACTTTAATTTTGTATGTGATTAATCGCGATTAATCGCTTGGCAGCCCTATTTATATCTCACAATTCTGACTTTACTGAATTTTTACTGAATACAACTGCTCAAGTGATAAAGTCCAATTCTGAGGGGAAATTTTTTTTTCACAATTCTGACTTAATAACTCGCAACTTTGCTACAAAGTCAATTATGAGGGAAAAAAAAAACAATTGTGAGTTTATATCTCACGATTTTGAGAAAAAAAAGTTGGAATGGAAAGTTTGTATCATGCAATTTTGAGAGAAAAGTCAGAATTGTGAGATATAAATAGGGCTGCCAAACGATTTATTTTTAATTCAGGGGCGGAAAGGGCTTTTATTGTTGTGGTGCATCTAATTTGACAAAAAAACAAAACAATAATTCAACATTTTATTTTAAATTACAATAAATAATGTCATATTATTATTTGATTACCTTTTAAAAGATTGATTAGACTGTTAAAGATTTATGAACTGATTTCATTAAAGATCATTTTTGATAAGAAATTTGTGTTAAATCACACATAACCCTGAAAAACATAATATAAACATAATACTATAATATGAAAAAATAGTGTTTTAATATATATATATATATATAATAATATATATATATATACAAAATTTTCCGTTTCCGTTCATCAAAGAATCCTGCGAAAAACAACTTTCACACTTTCAACCCTTCATTAAGCAGGACAACCAGTTTTAATAAGAAGGAGAGATGCTTGAACACAAATCGGTACATTAAAATGATTTCATAACAATGATGTGACACGAAGACTGGAGTAACGGCTGCTGAAAATAAAACTTTGCCACAACCAATTAAAAATAAAATAAAATAAAATAAAACAGAAAAGTTAATTGTAATAACATTTCAGACAGATTTTACTGACTATGTTTGATCAAATAAACACAGCCTTTGTGAGCATAAGAATCAATAAATATACACAATATAATAGAAACCATGTGATACTCACAATCGGCCTGAGCACATATGAGACACGACGTGCTGCTGTTGAAGAACGTTAGCAGTCCGGCTACAGCCATGCTGATGTCTGTATTAGTGGGCCTGAGGTCCAGCGTGGTAAAGCGAGGAAACTGCACCTTCAGTATGTCCTCCGGAGCCACCTTCACGTACGGCACCTGTGCAGAAACGCAGAACAGGACAGAGAAATTAAGCCCTGCAGGACCTCTCTTGTTAGGCTGTTACAGCAGGTAAATTGAATGAAAGAACATTGCAGGAGGGCGTTTTGTTTACTGCGCTGTGATGCGGGTCTCAAGAGTGGCTGTGCAACAGAATCACTGCATTCTCATCAGACTAATTAGATCCATTTTATGCCTAAAACTAATAAAAACTCATTTGAATAATTTCAAAAGACCCTCTTGGAAGGCATGTAAATCAACAATAAACATGAAGCTGTATTAGATGAAATAAAAACAGATTTTTTTTGAAGTTCAGTGATGATTGAGGCAGAATTTCACACTGTGAGATGTTTATTCAGACAGAGGTCATGTGCAGTGACCTCTGAGATCTTCAAACAGACGTTGAAAAGAAACAGCACACAATGCAAAACGTCTCGCTATCTCGCTTTCTAATTTGATGAGTGCTGATGTGCGGGTGCGTCGGGTTCGGGTAAAGTGGGTGCTGGGCTCAGCGGGGCTTGAAGGGGATCCTAGAGGACGCAGGCGGGCTGTGTAAAGGGCCTCTTCATCACAGCAGATTGCCTGTCTGTGGCAGGCCGTGTGACCATGCATCGTACTTGCACGGCCCTGTATCCCCAATTGGTTTTCCATCGCTTTCCATCAGGACGTAATGGAGTCCCCGCCAGTGTGGATGGATGGGACACGGGGCTCTTCGACACTCGGGGGATTCTTAGAGATGGAGGGTTCGGAGAGAGCCCGATAATGGGCTTGCTGCGGCAGTGAGACATGTACAAGCCTCCGACCTTCCTAGAACCGCTCTTTCTATTTCTCAGAGAGAAGATGCTTTTCTCTATTCCCAACGCCGGCTTCCAGACAGCATCCCATCTGTCCAAAACCCATGTGCTAACTTGTAAATAGCGGCTACTGTCTGACTCCCTCCTGTGTGCATAAGCTCTTGTTATTCAGAGGTAATTCAACAGAGTGACATATACAGCTCAGCGAGAAAAGACAAACAACCTTCATATGAGCAAGAAAAGTCACCACTGGATTTTTCTAGATCTTCCAGCATGAGATTTGAATCCTTAAACTAATTAATGGTTCAAACGGAGCTTCAAGTGGAGCTCCTGGCTAACAATGCTGGGCAGTGAAATGAACTTCACAGAGGTTTAATGAGCTGCCATTTTGTACAGAACACATGTGGACTGACTCCAGTGGACCTTAAGATGTAATGTCAAGGGTCTTAATACTCAGAGTAGGAGGTATTTGAGAAAAAAAAGGAGGTTTACTTTGAGCAAACTGATCTCATGACGCAAACATACCTGTGGGAACATCTTCACCAGACGAAAAATACGACCGCCATGTATATTTGTGACATATTCGATGTGAAATGTCCAATGAGTGGCACTAAAAGAGTGTTCGTTTTTTCCCCCCGGAACAGATGAACGTACATATGGTACATTTTATGTGACACTGATTTTGTACGTATCACCCCAGTTCTGACTTGAAATGTCTGTTGAGTGGCGCTATAACTCTAATGTTCCATGATGTTTTAAAATACCTTACCAACTGCACTACACCTAAACTACCAGATAGTATGAACAAAAGCGAATGTGATGTGAAAACGGTATTGCAAACATGCCGTTTTAGCTTGTTTTTTGATCTGTCATCTTTCAGCTCTTTTCGTGAGTCATGTTTTTTATGGAATTCGTACCCAAGGATTCCACATCCTAAGTCCAATTCTGTGTCGGATGAGCTACCTTGTACTTGTTACATCCAGAAAGTGAAACATATAGAGCTATAATCATAACTTTGTACGAAAACGATTACAAGTGCTCGATGTTTTACCGTCTGTAATGCTCATTTCTGTTTGAAACTGCAGTGATATGTAATTATTCGTAGGGCATGATGGGGCTAAGGGCAACCCAGGGTAAAAGGCACCTTTGATATTATTTCCTCTAAACCACTAGATGGCAGAAAAACGTGGCATAGCACTTTCCAAAACATTCACTTTTCAACATACACATGCAAAATTGGCTGATCTTTGACACGGTCAAGGGCAGCAGTGCAAAGTTGATTCTGTGCTTACTCGATCTAATATTTGATGTGTTTAAAAATGTTGTAGATTTAAGTAGCAAATGAGAATCGCTAAAATTATTCAATATATCTTGAGACAAACGTCTTCTTACGAATTTTTTTCTCAAACAGTTTTAAGATAATTAAAACAGCAGTTTTTAAATAACGTTGGGGCTAAAAGGCACAATAATTAACATGATTCTGTGTTTTACCCCCAGCCTTAATTCCTATTTCTTTATTTGGTCATTTCCCTGTTCTTGTTTAGTTAATTGATTACTCCTCCACCTGTTATTAATTATCAAGTGTATTTAAGTTCCTATTTCCTATGAGTTCATCGTCCTGTCTACTTTGTTACAAGTTTCATACGTGTGTCCCTACGACACTGTGACAGAAGACAGGACCTTTAAAACTGTTGAAAAATGGAAACCGCTGCACGATTCGCCGCCCTAGCCTTCAAGGATCTTTCGTTTATGGAGTTCGCCCCGGGAATTCTGCAGCCTCGCCGCAGTGACGGCATTGGACGATGCCACCACCAATTCTCTGTTCTGGATCGGGGCCAATTACCATCGCCCCGTGGACCTCCCAGACGCCACTGGGCTGAGCTGGAGGGAAGGTATCCTTCGATGTCTGGAGAGTGTCCGGCCCGGTCCAGAGCTGCTCTGCAGTCAAGCCCGCCGGCCTCTCATGTGTCAAGCCATTTAAACATTTTGGAAATGGTGCTCCCACTGGAGTTTACTGCCCCATCCTTTCTCCTTCGTCTCCTACATCTACGCTGGTCCCCTTCAGCCCTCCTGAGACTTCTATGTCTCCGCTGGTACCGTCCAGCCCTCCAGTGTCTGCTCCTGCAGAGCGCCTGACCCGCCATGGCTCCCCGAACTGTCTGCTCCGCTATGGCCCCCCAAACTCCCTGATCCACCATGGCATCCTGAACTGTCTGACCCGCCATGACCCGCCAAGCTCCCTGACCTGACCTGGAGGCCTTTCATGTCTCCCTCGGGTTCCAGCCTCCCCCTCCCTGATAGATATGTTACAGTGTGGGACAAAAATCTGTTGCACCATAAATTTTCAATACAAATGTATGTATTTTTCTGCAATTATACACTTTGGGCACAGTGAAAAGCATATTTTTTCTTAGGTGGTGCCTTTAGCCCCGTTGTACCCTACATATTTCATGTCTTGCGAAAAAGTTCCCTCAGGTACATTTTCATCATGAGATCAGGTAAACCAGTCACCATTATTATGAACATTTGTAGAAAAGCATTGTAAATAAGTATTTAATATTTGCCCTACTTTATCTGCTGGAACAGCAGTCTCTCGTGAACGTGCGTACCTCAGTTAGCAGAAGAGATTACAGTTTATAAAGTTTTAAATATGGATATTTTTCTTACAGAAACACATCGATTTGCTTCAGAAGGCCTTTATTAATTTCCCGGAGCCATGTGGAGCACTTTTCATGATGGATGGATGCACTTTTTTGTAATTAAAAATCTCAACACCCATTCACTGCCATTATAAAGCTTCAAAGAGCCAGGACATTTTTTTAATACAACTCCTATTGTATTCATTTGAAAGAAGAAAGTCATATACGCCTAGGATGGCTTGAGGGTGAATAAATCATGGGGTCATTTTCATTTTTGGGTGAGCTATCCCTTTAAGCTGGAAAGCTATAGTACCTGTTCATGATAAATGCATGGATATAAGCCCCACTCTTCAAAATCCATCTTCTTTTTCATATGAAAACAAAGTCATGCATGTTTGGATGAGTAAATAATGACCATATTTTTATTTTAATGTGAACTATCCCATAAAAAGACATTTGGACAGATGCCAGAATCTAATATCTCATTGCGTGCTCAAATATACATGGTGTATAAACAGGAAATGGAGCATAACTCTGAAAGGCATCTGAAAGCTATTTTTCTCGTGGTTACAGCACACTGCATATGCATCAGCATCATTTCCAGGGCGTAAATAGAAACTCTTTGCCCTGGTGGAGCCAATCTGGGCTGCAACATTGGAATTGTGGGCCAGAGGGAGAGTTGTGTATGAGGGTAATATCTGTCTGTCCATGTGCTGTCTGCTCCTGCGGGTTGACAGAGTGGCTGTCAGGCCTACAGATGCACTGCTGACAGGCTTTTAATGAGGGGCCTGGTGCAGGCCAAAAGCAGCTCACTGAAGTCAGGCAAACAGCCACGCAACACTGCAGCATAAGTACATGTGCCGAACGTTTCATTTAAACCAGCGGGAACATGCTGACCTGGTACAAATGAATAAGGAGGCACTTAAAAGACGCTGCTGCATTTTGGACATTTGTAATGTAGAACAGTACAATTGAATGGTTTTATAATAAATATCTTGTGAATTATATTGTAACAGTTTCAACAATTCAGTTGATTAAATTATTATTCCTGTACGCACTCTTTGAGCAAATTGATCTCTTTGTTAGTCTTTATCTAAATGTGCATTGCCAAAATGTTTTATTTAAAGTGCACAGTCATTTTTTTGTGAAGTCATCTTAATAGGATTTTAAACTACAATAAGGAAAGGACATTACTGTGAAACTGCCAGACTAAAATATGCAACTCTGAACAACAAAAGCTGTTGCAACATCACAAGCGTTACTTAAAACGTCCCTTGGCTTATTTAAATAATCAATTTAAACCTCACAGGGAAATGCAAGAGCCATTTGTGAAGTCATTTGGCACAAAAAAGGTTTTCTCACTTAACCATGAAATTGTGCAGATTGTTGTGACGCTGTCCTGAAAGAAACTCTGCAGTTTAAAACTCTCGCTCTTGACCTTTCTTACCAGTCGGGATTCAAGTAAGACCTGGTTTTACTGCGTACGGACATCCTGTTTTCTACCTGTAGCTCTGAACAACAACACGTCCATAAGGGTGGACGGTCTCAGGAGAGAACTCTGGGGGATCTCATGCCATATGGCAAGGTAAAGTATAATGAGATCTTACATCTGTTCCCTTACGTGCCAGAAGAACAAAATCATGTTTAATAAAAGATCACAGAACTTTTTACTAGGGCCACAGTGTCAACTGATACAGCTGGACATACTGTTGTACTATAAAGGCGGCCATATTTGTCCGTTGTCACGCTCAAGAACGGCTGCAAGTGACAAAGCCACACTAGGTTGCCTCACACAGGTTGGTGGGGGCGGATACAGGCAGAAAGCAGCGCCATTACTCAAAGACATGGAGATCGGCCATATGGGGATGGCAGAGTGGCTGGAAGGGTATTGTGAATGATCGTGACATCGCACACCTCTCTAATGTGGTGCAATGGACCATGGGAAGTCAGCTGCTTGGGGAAAAACACACACTCAAGCACTAAGTGGAGTAATCATGTTTTGGAGGCTATGTGAGCACTGAGAGTCCCTGGTGGAGGGAGCAAAGAGAAGAAAAGGCCACCAAGGCCTTGAGAGAGAGCTGAGCATTGACCACAATCTCATTGATCAGCCTGCTCAGGAAAAAAAAACAAAACAAAAAAACACCTCCTATGATCACTGTTTCGCAAACATCACTGCTGGTTCCGAAGAACATAGAAATCCTGTAAAAGACTTGTTGTAAAGCTGCGGGTCACCTTTTAGACTACCAGCGGTGGTGCAGGTGGAAAGGTGAAGCCGTGGTGAATGGAGGTGAACTGGACAATCATCTTTGGTGAATTTCAAATATCACCTAACAGATGGAATCCGCAGGTGAGTCCCTCCCTTGGTCTCTGCTCCTGCATTCAGCCATTGTGGACAAATGTATAGCACTGCATGTAAAACAACAAATCAATCCATTGATATTTAAGGGTAGTTACAGAAGCCAGTTCCAAACAAGTTTTTCTGAGATAAAGCTGATAATAAGAATTGTAATTGTAAGAAATAAAGTAACAGCTGTGAGTAATAAAGTCAAAGTAATAAGAAAACACCATAGTAATGAGAAATAAAATAGCAATTTGAATTATGAAGTCAAAATTACTGTTTCAAATAAAGTACCACAATGAAATATCACAGTTGAGATATGAAGAAACTGTGAAATTGGGATATAAAATCACAGTTTCTAGAAATTTAGATAAAGTCACAATTATGAGAAAAATTTGGAAATGTGATAAAGAAGCTATTATGAGAAACTTACAGTTGTGAGATATAAAGTCGCAATTCACCCTTCGCCGGAAGTTTGACTGACAGGCGATGTCCAATCATAATGCTGAATCTACCTTTTTGTCTTACAAACAAACCAGACAAGAGCACCGACAGTAGATTAATGACTTGAACTTGAACTGTGTATTGACTTCTTTCTGTGATTGAAACAGCATACCTATTGATGTTTTTTCATGTTTATTCTGTGCTATAAATAGTAGTAAATATGAAGAGATGATTGGTTTAGGCGCTACAGTAATCTGTCATGACACATGGAAGAGCAACAACACAGTATTTATGGTTTGATTTTCTTAAAAAATGGCAATCATAATACCAAATCCACCATTTTGTCCGAGAACAAACCAGACAGGAGTGCAGACGGTAGATTAACAATGGTGGATTTGAATTTGAAAAATGGTGTGTACTGATGTCTTTCCGAGACTGAAACAACATACCTTCTGATGTTCATTCATGTTTATTCTGTGCTACAAATAGTAGTAAAATATGAAAAGATGATTGGTTCACGTGCCATTTGAACTGAGGCGCTACAGTAATCTGTCATGACACAAGGAAGAGTCACAAAACAGTATTTATGGTTTGAAATTCTTTAAAAAATTGCTAAATTTAAAAGCTGAGACTTTGTTTCATACCAAAAGTAACCTGATCTGTCTTGTCTGTTGGCACGTTGTCAGTGTCTTCTTTGCTCCGTGTAGCATTTTTGCTGCGTAAGATTATGATATGTGGTGTGAGAGCACCAGGGTTGCTAGGTTTTCACAACAAAACTCATTCAATTGCTACTGAAAACTAGCCCAAAGCTAGGGGTATAATACACCTTTTTGATGGGGTTTCCTTGGTCAAATTCACATTCTGGGGTTAAATATCACATTACAAAAAACAACCTGCGGCAACAGTGTTAAAGACTTGGCAACACTGGAGAGCTTGAATGTAACAACAGTAACTAAATAAATGTAGCAAATCCATCCATGGATACATAAGGGTAGGTATGGGCAACACTTTATTTTTACGGTTTCTTAACTAGTTGCTTATTAGCATGCATATTTCTAGAAAATTAGTCATTTATTAGTGCTAATTAAGCACTATTAATGCCTTATTCTAAATGACTTTATTCTACATCTCTAATCCTACCCAATACCTAAACTTAACAACTACCTTACTATTAATATGTAGCAAATTAGGAATTTATTGAGGGAAAATTCATAGTTAATAGTGAATAAGTGTTACCTATTCTAAAGTGTTACCCGCAATTTGATTTATGAAGTCAAAATTCTGAGAAAAAGCAACCGTTTCAAATTAAATACCACAATAAAATATCACAATTAAGATATGAAGAAACAATTATGAGAATTACAACTGTGAAATATAAAGTCTCAAGTGGAGGATATAAAGTCACAACTTCTAAAAAAAAATTGCAACTGAGAGAGTGGCAAAGTTATAAAGTCGCAGTTATTAGAGAAAATTATAAATGTGATAAAGAAGCACCCTTTGCCGGGAGTTTGACTGACAGGCGATCTGACCAGTCAAAATGCCAAATCGACAAACAAACTAGAAAGAAGCACAGACAGTAGATTAACAGTGGTGCACTTGAATTTAAAAAATGGTGTGTACTGTCTTTCCGTGATTAAAACAACATACCTTCTGATGTTCATTCATGTTTATTTTGTGCTATAAATAGTAGTAAATATGATAATGATTGGTTCACATGCTGTTTGAACTGAGGCGCTACAGTAATCTGGCATGACACATAGTAATTAAAAAACAGTATTTATGGTTTAAATTTCTTTTTAAAAAAAGGCTAAATTTAAAAGCTGAGACACTTCATGTGCACTTGCGGTCTTACGGACTTACAATGGCCGCCATGTGCACACGCAAGTCCATTAAGTCCACAAGACTGTAGGGTATCCCATTCATCTTGGTAAAATTAGCATTCCAGGGGCTAAATATCATGTTATTGGGGTCGCTTCAACTCGCAGACATGAAAAATAACTAACAGCAACAGACCAATTTGGTGGAAAAACTGCAGATTTGGCAACACTGGAGAGCACCATGGCTTGTTGAATTTAGCAACAGTAACTAAGAAGGCGGGACTTTGTGAAGGGTCAATTGTGAGAAAAAGTTATTAATGTGATATAAAAAGCAATTATGAGAAGGTCTGAGATATAAAGTGACAATGGAAGGATAAAAAGTAAATTCAGAAAGATGTAAAAAAAAAATAATAATAAAAAAAAGCAGAAAAAAAATCACAATGAAAAAGTCACAGTGCTGATACACAAACTGCAGTTGTGACATGCAGTCACCTTTACTTTTTAATCTGAGGCAGAAACACGGCATCCAGAAATTAGAGCACATTGTGAACACTTAAATATTTAGCAGGGATACGTGCTGCAATAACACAACAAAATGCATGACTCGTTAAGAGCGTGCTCATCCCTGCCCAGGGATTTGTTTGCTGGGTTGATGAAGCCCATGAATAATTCCACTCTGCGGCGCCGATGGGCTCAGCTGGGGCGTAAAAACCTGATCCATTCACACCTCCACAAAAAGACAGCACTGCACCACAGATGACCACAAAACAAAGAGACAATAGAAAACTGGTCCAGTGTCTTTTGCACATCCATCATATGAGAAACAAAAGGACAAATTGAATTTGAAAGAGCTCTCACACGCCCGTGGGGTCTTGAGTGGCATAGCGCCACTGCGTACATCCATTTAGTAAGGAATAAAGAGAACTCATTCTCGATGGTGTAAATTCAGTTGTGCGGGTGTCCCTCGGCGTGACAGATCAATTGCACAGCAAAAGAGAGGTGAGCAGAGGTGCCGCCGACAGCTGTGCTACCCTAATTATCATCAGGCGAATGAGGACGCGGCACCTGTGTTTTGTTTGCACGACGAAAGCAGAGCGGCACGAGCATACCGTGACACAATCATCCACTTTCACAACAAGGTCCTCTTTTCTGGAAATGTCACGTCCTCCCCCTTCGTGACAGGACTGGAGGGACTTTTTACCCTTTTTTCACTGACATGTTGCTGGTGCCAATCTGGAACCTTCTTGTGCGTTTTACAGGTGTTATGAGCTGGGGGCAACTCAAAAAAAGACAAAACTAGAGACTTTGACGAATATACAGTGTTTTTACAGCATTTATTAACTCTTGTTAAAGGGATAGTTCACCCAAAAATGGAAATTGATGCCTCGGTTACTCCTGAAGGAGGGAACGTCAACTGACGTCATGGGGTCCCGCTTGGTGGCCCAATCACCTCTGAGCTAAAGAAGAAAAAGCCAATGAGAATTGGCGAGTGGAATTTGCATGCCAAGCCACTCCCCCGTACCTACGGGTACACTGTAAAAAACAATTTGTTGGCTCAACTTAAAATAATTTGTAACCTGGCTGCCTTAAAATTTTAAGTTAAGTCAAGTCAAAAAAAGTTAAAAAAAATGTTAAATTATACTAAGTGACAACATAGATATGAGTTGAATCAACTAAAAAAAATTTTAAGGCAGCTGGGTTACCCATCTGTTAAGTTCAGCAAACACAAATATCTACTTAGTACAACTTAACATTTTAAGTTGACTAAACTTATTTTAGTTGACTGAACTTAGAATTTTAAGGCAGCAGGGTAACAAATTATTTTAAGCTGACTCAACAAATTGTTTTTTTATTTTTTACAATATATATAAGATGGCGGCGTGCAACCACTCATTCAGGTTTGTGCTGAGGAGCCGAAATGCAAACCAGCATTCAGTGCAGTTCAAGGTTGTGGCATGAGGGATGTAACGTTACGAGAGTAACCCGAGACGTTCCCCTTCAGTCAGTCACGTTCGACGTTACGTTGACTGACGTCATGGGGTCCCTATGGAAAATGCCACAACCTGAACCACGTTACGCAATTGAGGTACAAATGCTGACAGGCAAGCGTGTCAGTGCAAATGAAGCTCAATACGTAACCTTCCCAACTTCCTGTAAGCCAAATAACGGGCCCACCGGGGGTGCCAGGTTCTGAAGCAACCGTTGGGGGCGGCGCACGTTGACAGTATGTAACGCCATGTGGAAAATCTTGGAAAAAACTAAAAAGAGGGAAAACACAGTGCGAATAAACCGTGGGAAATACTGAGACATGAATGCCACGAAGGGGTGAAGGAAGCCCATTATCGGCCGCAGAGACAAACTACTCCGTCTAGTTTGGACTGCAGGACAACGGTGGACCCAGAGTTCACCAAAGGGAGAACAGCTGAGAGAAGGTGCATGGATCCCATGGATCACCACAGATGGTGGCATCGAAATAGCAGACTTTTTTGGTGTCTCAACCAGGTTCAGTCAGAGATGGTGCTCCTGGACCATGAAGATGGACATCACCTGACTGGGGAACTGTGCCTTTCAGTCGCTGGTAGAGCGAAGTACATGGTTCCTGCATCAACCCCAAATCAGAATTACCCTCGTGCAACTTTTAATGCCTTGACCTGGAGAGCTAGCAGGATGAAACTTCTAGTTTCAATTTATCTGTGTTCGATTTTCTTCATTTTAGTTACTTTTACTTGACCGCTGCATTAAAATCAGCATAAAATAGCTGAATCAAATTACTTTGGACAATAAAATAGTCATAGAGCCCATAAGACTCAGATTTCTGAGCACAGCCACAAGAATAAGCGCCATTTTGATGGAAAGTGGGGTGTTTGACAGCAAATCTGGAGCGCTCTGTCAAACACATCGCCTGTTCTCCCATCAGTGCTCATCTGTCCATAGAGCACAACATTAGCGCTTGTAGCACTTAACGCTGAGGGATCAGTCGCGCTGCAGTTATACTTCATTTAAGCCAATGAGGTCTGAAGTGTTCTGCCATTAAGAGTCTCGCCGCCTTATACGGTCCAGTAAAGTTTTCATAGCTTAATCACCACGACTGACCTCTCACCCTGTTCTGTCTGATTTGTCCGCCAGGAACCACTGCCAGCCTGATGCGAGGACAGATTCGGCTGTTTCACATTTACATACATTTACCTTCTCAACAGATGCTTACTTACTCAAGCAACTTGCAATATGGCACACAAATCACGTTAATAGCAAGTTACTGGCACAAATCACATCACTGGCGATTCTCCAAAAACACTGCACAAGAAGTCTGGGAAGATCCAGTATGTGCACGTGAACAGGGAGAAGGAGAGAGAGGGAAGGGACGGACGGATGGACGAAGAAAAACAGCTCTTGCAGAGTGACTGCTGTAAATGAAGACTCCTGCTGGGCTGAAGCTTTGATAGCTAGCAAAATTACAGCATTCAGGATCAAACACAGCATGCTAGGTCCACTCTCATATGCTGGTAAGCCTGGAACAAAGTCTGGCCTGAAATAGCACGCCAAAAAAAAGACACCTAGCTACAAATAAATACAGCTTCCAGGTTGAGTCTGCTGGCTTTAACTCACGCCAGTGCTCCTGTGTGTCTCCCTGTTGTGGGCCGCTGCTTATACTTCATTATTCATGCTTGACCAAGTGGAGTAATCCTAATTTAATATGCAATCAGTGATAACCTGAGAGACCGAGATGACCGCTCGCAATAATTTGATTAAACAATGGTGGCCAAAAGTCTGAAACCACAAGTGAATATGCTTCTATTCTGATCATTTTTCTCATTTTAACAAAACTTTTGGTCGCACTTTAGTTTGGAGATCAATTCTTATAATAAACTAAGTGTTAACTTTGACTTTTGGGTTAATAAACTCCTAATTTGCTGTTTAATAATAGCTAGAAAGGTAGCTGTTAAAAGGATACGGTTTATGTGGATATTTTTGTTACACAAATTGCTTTAGTACTTTTTATGATGGATGGATGCACTTCTTTGGGCTTCAAAATCTCAACACCCATTCACTGCGATTATAAAGGTTGGAAGAGCCAGGACATTTTTTTTTATATGACTCTGATTGCATTTATCTGAGAGATGATTGTCATATACACCTACTGTAGGATGGCTTGAGGGTGAGTAAACCATGGGGTAATTTTCATTTTTGGGTAAACTATCCCCTTAAGTTTAGGTATGGGTTAGAAGTAAGAGACCTAAAATATGGTCATGCAGAATAAGGCATTGATAAGCACTTTATAAGAACTAATAAACAGACAATATGCTAGTTATGCATGTTAACAAGCAACTAGTTAATAGTGAGATTTAGTCCCTATACTAAAGTGTTACCAAACTTTATTTATCCATTAAAAGTTATATTAGCAGCAACAACATAATATAACATGATGTTTCCTGTTCTAAATTTGTTGTAACATAGCATGACATTAATTTGTTTTAAAATGTGTTGGAATACAAAAATGTTTTGTTATGCAATTAATGTAACATGTGAACATGACATTTTATTTTGAAAATACAAAAATATTCTGTTAGGTAGCAACATTTGACTCAATCTATAAAAAACCCCCCAAACATTCTTTTAAATAACATAATATATCTCATAAATTGGCAAAAATACCAAAAAAAAAAAATAATAATAATAATAAAAATTCTGTTTTAAATGTACAAAAATACACAAACATTCTCTTAAGTAAAAGTGTTTGATTTAAACGTGTAAAAATACAAAACATTCTTTTAAGTAACAACAATTATTATAAGATGTTTTTGTATGCAAAACTAACAAAAACATGTTATATAACAATGTTTGCCTTATTTTAGTATCACTAAAATACTTTTTATTAATATTTTGAGTCAGTCGTTTTTTATTTCCATCTTAATTTGATGTTTTTTTTTAGTATTTTAATATCTGTTTAGTTTTTATTACATAAAGTTAAAACGAGAACTGTTGCCTTTGCAACTAGGTGAAATAAATTTTAAGTAACGTTTTAAATTTTAATTTTAGCATAACGTTTGATTTAAATGTGTAAAAGTACAAACTTTCTGTTAAGTAAGTAAGTTTTTTATTAATATTTTGATTCATTATTTTTATTTTCCATTTATATTTTAATTTTAAAGTTTTGTAATTTTTTGTATTTTATGTCTGTTTAGTTTTTATGAATTTTTATTACATCAGGTTACACTAAATTAAAATTAAAACACTGCCACTGCAACTAGCAGAAATTTAGCCTACCATATGATTTAAATTTGTAAAAACACAAAACTTTCTTTGAAGTAACAAACAAAAACACAAAAACATTTTATGTAACAATGCTAGTGTTATTTTAGCATCACTGAGCTACTATTATAGTTTTTATTAATATTTTGAATCAGTTTTAATTTTTATATTTTTTGTTTACATCACTTTTTTTGTCATTTTTATTTTTAATAATTTTTAATAATTTGTATTACATCAAGTTAAACTACATTAAAATGAAAAATGTTGCCTTTGAAACTAACTGAAATTAATTTCAAGTAACATTTTAAATTTTAGTTAGTTGTAGTTTTAGTTAACCATAATAATTCAGCATAACCTTTGATTTAAATGTATAAAAATGCAAAACATTATTTTAAGTAACATAACAGTATTCCTTAAAAACTGGCAGAAATGTGTTATGTAACAATATTAGTGTTATTTTACTATCACTGAGATACTTCTGTTTTTTATTAATATTTTGAATCAGTTTTTTTATTTTATATTTTGTTTGCATTTTACTATTAAATTTTTTGTTTTTGTCATTTTTATTTTTTATATTTATACAGTTTTTATTACTTTTTATTACACCAAGTTACATCAACTATAAAAAATAAATAAACTGAAATACATTTCAAGGAATGTTTTAAATTTTAGTTTTTAATTCAGCTAATTATATTAACCCAGCATAAAAATGGATTTAAATGTGTACAAATACCAATCATTCTTTTAAGTAATGTAACATTTAATTTGGAAAAAAAAAAAAATCGAATTATTTTATGTATGATTACATAACGCAACATTCTAGCTCGTCCAAATAAAAAACCTATTTACTTATTTCAAGGTTAAATTAAATTTAAAATCCTAGATATTCAACATCCTAGATATTCACACTTCCAGCCCCAATGTATTGCACATTCAACAGATGCAAAAGCAAATGCACAAAACACACTTCTTTATGAAAATGTACAAAAACACTACAAAAATAATAATGAATAAAAATCAGCATCACCGCCGTGGCACAGAGTGCCTCTAAGGGCCAAAACTGTGATTTGAATATCAACACACGAATACAAATTTTTCCATATTAATGTATTCAGCAGAGGTCTCAGGCTCCACAGGAGGTTCTGTCAGTTGTGCTCTTGGGTTTCAGGCCTTGCCTTTCTCGCTCACCTAGTTCCCACATCTCTCTCCTCTCCTGAACCCATGTGTCATTCAGGTTCAAAGGCCTCAGCCTTAAGCGCAGCCGTGCTGCTCTACTGTAGTGGCTGCTGAAGCTCTCAAAGGCTCCTGCCTCTCTCATCTGCCACCCTCTGTACTACAAACACACCATTCATATTCATGAAAAATTAGATGGAAAACCTCTCTTCCGCTCACCTTTTTTTGTCCTGCACGTATATGTTTTTCTCAAGTGACTGACTTGAATAGCAACGTAATTTGTTAGCTCAACCCCACGATCCCTGAGAAAACATATGTACTACAGTCAACAACAACTCTCTGTACTTGACTCAAAGAAGCAAAATCACTTACTGTTTACATTTTCTGTTTTTACAAGAACTGTCACTTGATGTAGTATAAAAAAAGTTGTGTGAGAAGTGAAAGTGACAGCGTGCTGTAAACGTACATTTATCAATAACAATGAGAGAAGTCAAAAGCTACACTCCAGACCCTCACAGCAGATTTGTCTTTTTTTTTTTTCTAGGCCAGATGGGAAACTCCATCACTGCATTACATGAGCGAAAGAGCATCTTGAGCACCCGTGATAATAAAACGACTGTAGCTTCATCTTGTACTTACTTCTATCTTCAGGCCGAACTGTCAGTCTGTGTACAGAAATACAAATGATACAATTTGAACAATATGGACCTCCCACATATTACAAACATGCTTGCAATCTAACCAGCGCGAACGCATCCACACACACAAGTGTGAACCCACACACACTGATGGAAATTCAAATGTGCTGCATTTGTATGCATATAGAAGTAAATGAAATTGGACATGGAAAAATAAATAATTGTAAAACCTGTCAAAAACATGTCTGTGTCATATTCTGCCTCTAAATATATTGATAAAAAAAAAAAGCTATATTTTTGCTGTAAACAGTAAAACCTCAAATCTATTTTATGAAAATTAAGTTTGAATTGTGACTAAATTTAGTACATTTCCCCTCCCCTCAATAGTAATAATAATAATAAATATTATTATTATTGTTATTATTAGTAGTAGTAGTAGTAGTATTGTTATTATTATTGTTGTTATTATTACTATTGTTATTATTATTGTTGTTATTATTATTAATTATTCAATAATAATAAACATATTTAAAAAAATCAAATACAAATTTATAAAACTTAAATAAATTTACAATAATAAAAATTTAATAAAATCCAATAATAATAATAATAATAATAATTTGTTTAAATTTTCGTTTATTTTGTGCTATTTTAAATAAAATATCATAGTATTATTGATATTTTTACCATAATACAGTAAAAATAAAATCACCCATCTACCAACTATTCGTTTTTCCACAAATTATTTTTGCAAAATAAATAAATAAATAAATACAATCTACATAAGCTACATCAAAAACCTACATGCATTAAAATAATGATAATACTCCTAGTTTTATTTAAAATAAACTGTTTTATTGTCATTTTTACCATAAAACAGTACAAATTAAATCAGTAAAAATAAAATCACTGAATGGCCAGTCTGCCAACTATTAGTTTCACAGCAAACCATTTTTGTGAAACAAAAAAACAAACAAATAAACAAACAAACATTGAAAAAATAAACAAACAAACATTATATAATAAATTAAAAATAAATAAATAAATGAATACATAATCTACATAGAAAATCTACATGCATTAAAATGATGATAATACCCCTAGTTTGATTTAAAATAAACTATCTGATTTTGCTATTTTAAATGTATGTATTATTGTCATTTTTACCATAATAAAAATAAAATCAGTAAAAAATAAAATATCTGATTTATGGCCAGTCTACCAACTATTAGTTTCACAGTAAACTATTTTTGTGAAACAAACAAACAAACAAACAATTAATAAACATGATAATAAATAAATAAATAAATAAATAAATAAATAAATAAAAAAAATGCCTAAAAATAATTTTAACTTTCTGATTTTGCTATTTTAAATGTATGTATTATTAAAAAATAAATAAAACTTCTAGTTTTATTAAAATTAACTTTCTGGTTTTGCAATTTAAAATTAAATATTATTTTATTACTGACATTTTAGTAAAAATAAAATCACTGAATTATGGCCGGAATTATGCTGCAAAACTGTTGCAGCAGGTTGAATTTGTATTCCTTCCTTTAACATCACAGAGTCCTGGTAAGCCTGGTTTCACTCAAATTTGAAATCATCCCTTCAAACATCCAGAAAAATCAGAGGCCTCTCGCACAGACTCCTTCCTGTTTTTTACTCTCTCTGTCACACACACACACACACACACACACACACACAACACCACTATAAACATAATGACCCTCCTCCCTTTAGACCATTAGAGATAGTCAAACCATTTTTTAAAATACAATAACAGGCGCACAATGACCTTTCCCCATAGTCAGAGGACAGAGAGCATCTGACCCCCCCCATTTCATCATCCCAAAGCAGCTAACAACCTCCGCCAGCGCTAACCAAACCCTGACCTACTGCAAAGACAAATAACAGCTCCAGAAAAACAAATAAAATGTCAGCATTATAAATATTCATCGAGGTGTATTATAGCTGATGTAAACGTTTAAACTTTCATTACACAAGGCCTCATCTATGACCTAAGCAGTCATTTATAAGATGTGACTATGAATATTTATGCTCGTTGCTCACTTTGGAAGGCGAGTTGCCACTGATTATGAATTATGAAGACATTAAGGAGTGATGCTTAGTCAGTCGAGTATACACAGTAAACTTGTTTCAAGCTGCATTATTCATTACCTGTGCGATAGTAATATATTCCTCTGACTGCTGCTGAAGAAAATCCACATATAATATGGCATCAGCTCCAGCGCTAGACTGTTTACAACTGGCTTTTGACGACATTATATGTCAGCTATAAATGTGTTAAAATACATTACCGACACCTGGAATTAAGAAAGGATGAAGCAGCAGTTGGTTTCAAGTGAATGAAAGTAAATATTTCACTTCACTGTCCGACAGAGCGAGAAACGGCTCCAAACAATTCAGTCTGCATCACGGCGACAATTAATCAATATAAATTCTCCGTTAATCCGCGTTATTTAATTCTTCCCTTAGTAATTTACTTAGTCTGTTGGCTTGTCTTCATGTTTGCCTGCGGCAGAACGAGTGCTTACAGGAAAGTCTGACTTCAGAATAGTGGGATTACTAAGCACGGTGTGTCAATAATCATTTATGTATTTATTAATTGCAGCTGCACATTGTAGTCACGGCTTAACACTCGCCATTTGCTTGTCGTGTTCATTCAGCTGTGGTTGGGGATCATTTTTAGAGCGTGTCACTGACCGCACCGGTCATTACAGTAATGATATGAATGATTACTTGGTAATATGATCTGGGCTTTGGTATGTTGCGCTGATGACAAAAGAGAGTCGATGCCAACACTCACCTCTTTCTCACCGCAGATATTACTGATGATGGAGTTGGATGCCGGGCTGGCAGAGGGGCCCAGGACCGCCACAACCCCCTTGGACATGATCTGGCACACTGTCAATAGTTAAGGGAAAGACCAACTGTCATTTATTACAGACAGAGAACAGAAGGAAAGCAAGATGTAACCTTGCCAAGAGTGCTGCTGCCCCATTTTCATTCAAGGATCAGAGCTGGGTAGATTACTTGCTAAATGTAATCCGTTACTGATTACAAATTACATGACACCCCCCTTAATTTCTGGTATCTCATTATGTAATCCAGATTACATGTAATCAGTTACTATGCAGCATTGTCAAGGATACTGTATCTACAATGGAAGTCTATAATATCCAGACAAAGCACAGTACAAAGAGTTTTAGCATACTAATTCATCTCAGTGCCAGTTGCTTGGCTGGTGCAGGTGATTTAAAAAATTTCAAAGAAAATAATATGGGACTAATTACTTTGGAGTTGCAGTTGCAATAAAAAGAAGAAGACGAAGAAGAAGACTAAGAAGAAGAAAATGGTAATGGTTATTATTGTTTATTATTAATTATGTTAGTTATTAATTAAATATTAAACTATTTAATAATATATTATTATTTTTTAAATATAATATTGTTTTTATTATAATTACTATAAATAATTATTATAATTAATTATTTATTTATTATAATATTTATAATTATTATTATTATTAATTAATTAATTATGATTATTATCTATTGTGATTAATATTACTGTTTATTATTATTATTATTATTATTATTAATTAATTATGATTATTATCTATTGTGATTAATATTACTGTTTATTATTATTATTATTATTATTATTTATTGACTATTTAAATTGTTTATTTTACTATTTAAATAACAACAGTTGCTTATATTACGGTGGTGATTATTTTATTATTAATTTATTATTATTATTATTATTATTATTATTATTATTATTAAATGACTATTTATTTAAATTGTTTATTTTATTTATTTTATTATTTAAATAACAACAACAACAGTTGCTTATATTACGGTGGTGATTATTTTATTATTAATAATTGTTACTGTTTCCTATTATTATTTTTTATTCTGTTGTTGTTGTTGTTGTTGTTATTGTTATTACAACCACTAGTACTACTACTAACTACTAATTTTTATTATTATGGTAATGATTATTATCGTTTATTAATTATATTAATTATTAATGAATATTTAAGTAAATTCATTAATAACTTATTATTCATTAATTATACATTATTTTATTCTATTATTTTTAGTTTATTATTATTTTTGTTATTATTATTATTGCAAGCAACATATAAATATTTGCTCATTATTATATAAGCTTATTATTAATACAACTACTACTAGTATTACCACTACTAAAAGTAGTTAGTGGTAGTAGTACTAGTAGTAGTTGTTATAACAACAACAACAACCACAACAGAATTAAAATCAATAATACTAACAGTAACAATTATTAACAATAAAATAATCACCACTGCAATATAAGCAATTGCTATTGTTATTATTAAAAATAATAAAATAAATGAATGATTTAAATAAATAATTATTATTTAATAATACTAACAATTAATACTAACAAATAATTATTAATAATAAATCATCATCATCATCAAAACAAATAATAATCATAATAATCATCATCACCACAATAATGGTAACAATTTTAGTAGAATGAATGAATGAATGAATGAATGAATGAACTAATTAATTTACTATATGAGTGTCACGAATCTGGTCGGTGCTCCACGGACTACCCACCACCAGATGTCTCTCTCACCTCTTTTTACTCCCTGGCCGTTACGTGGCATCCTGGACTGCATCTCCCATCCACCACCGCGCTGATTACGTCAGCCCCCATGACTAATCAGGCGCCCCATAAAACCCCCGGACTTCCTTGTACCGATCGCGGTTTGTTGAGTGTTTAGTGATTATTTCCTAGTGTTCCAAGTGTTTCCTAGTTTCTTCGTTCCCTTCTGACCTTCGCTCTTGTTTTTGGACTACTCTCTCTCGGATCGCCCCTCTCGGATATTGTTCGCCCCTCGTTGGACTCACGCCTGCCTTACTGACTCCCTTTGTGTTTCGTCTTCATCATTCCTGATTGTACCTGTGATTACCCTGCCTGCCTGACCATGTATCTGCCTCGTCCATTAATAAAAAGCATGCATATGGATCCGCTCGCCTCTCGTCACTCTCTCATCGTTACAGAACAAACCGCCACCACAGGATCCAGCAGCTCCACCCCCGGACAATCAGCCGATACGGACACAGACAGAATTCTCTCCCGGATCAAACAGAAAACACACACACTCGAACATTATACCCGTGAGTTTATTTCAATTGCTAATTATTCCACTCTCCCGGACTGTATTAAGATTGAGGTGTTTTGTGACGGCGTGAACCAGCCCCTCCGTGCGCGACTAAGACGCAAGGGCCCGCGCTCGTCGCTGGAGGCGTTTCTGAACTTTGCGTTTTTGTGTGTGGGTTCGCCGTGCACTGTCGGGGTCGCGGAGAGGGAACGCGACAACGCGGTAATGGCGACCGCGCGTCCCACTCGCAAACTAGCGGTCTTGCCGGATCATGATGCCACAAACAAGTTTGCCGCCTGGATCGCTCGAGAAATGGCGGCCGTGTCAGAGCGCGCTCATGCTATGGCGGTGTCAGCAGAGCCCACGCACAAGATGGCGGCCGCGCCGGAGCGCGTTAACGCGGTAGCGGCGACAGCGGAGCCCGTTCATACGATGGCGGCGGCGCCAGTGCGCGTTCACAAAATGGCGGCGACTGCGGAGGCCGTTTGCAAGATGGCGGCGGCGCCGGCGTGCGCTCACAAGATGGCGGCGACGGCGGAGCCGTCCACAAAATGGCGGCTATCACAGAGCTCCGTCACGTCACAGCTGCCATACAAGAGCCATTCAAAGGTACAGTTACATTTCCTGAGTCAAGTCAAGTTTCCGAGTCTAGTCTAGTTGCAGCTGTAATTCCTGAGTCAACTCAAGTTTCCAAGTCAAGTCAAGTTGCAGCTGTGTTTCCTGAGTCAAGTCAAGTTTCCTTGCCGAGCCAAGTTGCAGCCGTATTTCCTGAGTCAAGCAAGTTTACTGCTGCTGTTCCTGTGTCAAGTCAAGCTGGGGCTGTGTTTCCTGCATCAGGTCAAGTCAGAGCTGCTCTTCCTAAGGCAAGTCAAGCTAAAGCAGTTCTTCCTGTTTCAAATCAAGCCAGAACTGTAGTTCCTGTGTCGAGTCAAATTACAGCTGTCGCTTCTGTTTCAAGTCAAATTACAGCCACGCCAGAGCCACTGCACAAGATGGCTGCCACGCCAGAGCCACTGCACAAAATGGCCGCCGTCTCCAAGCCGCTCCACAATATGGCTGCCATTCCAGAACCTGTGGTCAGGGCCCGGACGCCACCTGTGGTCATGATGGCCCACGTGCTGGACACACCCCTAATGACAGTACGGGCAGCTAAAGTGGCGCTCCTTGTCGCGGCGGCTACCCCTGAGTCAAGTCAAGACACAGAGTCAAGTCAAGCCAAAGCTGTCGTTCTCCATGAGTCAAGCCAAGTCACAGCTGTTCCCCACGAGTCAAGTCACGTTATAACTGTTGTTCCTGAGTCAAGTCACGTTACAGCTGTTGTTCCTGAGTCAAGCCATGTTGTTCCTGAGTCAAGTCAGGCTACAGCTCAAGCTTCCAAGTCCAGTCAAGCTTCCAAGTCCAGTCAAGCTTCCGCCATCATCCCTGAGCCCGAGTCTGCACTGCTCAAGAGGGCCGCCACGCCAGTGCTTGACGCAAAGATTACCACTAACGCCACGTCAGCCCAGCCAGCGCCTGCTAACGCCACGTCAGCCCAGCCAGCGCCTGCTAACGCCACGTCAGCCCAGCCAGCGCCTGCTAACGCCCGTCAGCCCAGCCAGCGCCTGCTAACGTCACGTCAGCCAGGCCACAACCGGTCAAGGTCATGTCTGCCTCTTCTGAACCTGCACCAGCTGCTGTTTCTACTAAGTCAAGTCAAGTCACAGCCAAGTCAAGTCATGTTCCAGCTGTTCCTACCAAGTCAAGTCACGTCACAGCCGTTCAAACCAAGCCAAGCAAGGTCACAGCCGTGGCTCCCGGGTCAAGCAAGGTCACAGTCGTGGTTCCTGAGTCAAGTAAAGTCAATGATCTTCACAAGCCAGTTCAAGCCACCGCTGGTCTTCACGTATCAAATCAAGTCACCGCTGATCTCCAAGAGTCAAAGTCCAGTCACGTCCCGCCTGACGGCCCAGAGTCCAGTCACGTCCCGCCTGACGGCCCAGAGTCCAGTCGCGTCCCGCCTGACGGCCCAGAGTCCAGTCGCGTCCCGCCTGACGGCCCAGAGTCCAGTCGCGCCCCGCCTGACGGCCCAGAGTCCAGTCGCGTCTCGTTTGACCGCCCAGAGCCTTGTCACATCATGTCTGCCAGTGTGATGGCAACCGCAATCCTCAGCATCTGGGCCGCAAGCTACGCTCCAGAGAACTTGACGACGACTCCAGAAGTCCTACCCGTCGTCAAGTCTGTGCCAGAGGTCTCGTCTGACCTCCCTGAGCCTTGTCACGTCATGTCTCCTAGCGTGTTGGCAATCGCCATTCTCAGTGTGTGGGCTGCACACTCAGCTCCAGAGGTCTCATCTGTTCGCCAGCCAACTCCAGAGCTCCCGTCTGATCTCAAGTTTGCTTCGGAGGCCCTGTCTGACCACGAGACAGACCCAGAGGCCTCACCAGTTGGAGAAGCCGCGCCAATGCCTCCTGAGGTGTCAGCTTCGGCTGTAGATCCTCCTAGGGAGGCGGCGTTCTACCTCAAACTCTCTGCTTCTCCCCTTATTCTGTCTGCCTCCTCTGTCTCTACTGTTCCTAGGTCCCAGGCCATAACGCGGTTTCCTGCTCCAGAGGTCCCGTCTGGTCCCAAGTCTGCTCCAGAGGTCCCGTCTGGTCCCAAGTCTGCTCCAGAGGTCCCGTCTGGTCCCAAGTCTGCTCCAGAGGTCCCGTCTGGTCCCAAGTCTGCTCCAGAGGTCCCGTCTGACCTCAAGTCCGCCCCTGAGGCCTTCCCGTAGGAGAAGCTGCGCCAATGCCTCCAGAGGTGCCAGCGTCAGCTGTGGAACCTCTTATGGAGGGGGCGTCACCTCAATACTCTCTGCTTCTCCCCTTCTTCTGTCTGCCTCCTCTGTCCCTGTTCTCCCCAGGTCCCAGTCCATGACAGAGCCACCTGTTCCGCCCGGAGAGCTGCGGCACCTCCTGTTCCGCCCGGAGAGCTGCGGTACCTCCTGCTCCGCCCCGGGGACTGCTGCGCCTTCTTCCCCTGTTCTGTCTGCCTCCTCTGTCCCTGCTTTCCCCAGGTCCCGGATTGTGACGCGGGTTCCGGCTCTGCCTTGGAGGGCTCCTGCGCCTCCTGCTCCGCCTCCAGTTCCGCCCTGGAGGAGTCCTGCTCCGCCTCCAGTTCCGCCCTGGAGGAGTCCTGCTCCGCCTCCAGTTCCGCCCTGGAGGAGTCCTGCTCCGCCTCCAGTTCCGCCCTGGAGGAGTCCTGCTCCGCCCCGGAGCACTGCTCCACCTCCAGCTCCGCCCTGGAGGACGCCAGTGCCCCATGCTCCGCCTCCGGCTCCTGCCTGGAGGGCTCCCAAGCCTCCCGCTCCACCCCCGGCTCCACCCTGGAGGGCCTTTGCCCAGCCAGTGCTGCCTCAGTCTCCTGGCCCCCCACCGCTCCCCTGGACTGTTTTTTTTCTGTTGTTTCTGTTGGAGCGTCTGGAAGCCGCTCCTTGGGGGGCTATGTCACGAATCTGGTCGGTGCTCCACGGACTACCCACCACCAGATGTCTCTCTCACCTCTTTTTACTCCCTGGCCGTTACGTGGCATCCTGGACTGCATCTCCCATCCACCACCGCGCTGATTACGTCAGCCCCCATGACTAATCAGGCGCCCCATAAAACCCCGGACTTCCTTGTACCGATCGCGGTTTGTTGAGTGTTTAGTGATTATTTCCTAGTGTTCCAAGTGTTTCCTAGTTTCTTCGTTCCCTTCTGACCTTCGCTCTTGTTTTTGGACTACTCTCTCTCGGATCGCCCCTCTCGGATATTGTTCGCCCCTCGTTGGACTCACGCCTGCCTTACTGACTCCCTTTGTGTTTCGTCTTCATCATTCCTGATTGTACCTGTGATTACCCTGCCTGCCTGACCATGTATCTGCCTCGTCCATTAATAAAAAGCATGCATATGGATCCGCTCGCCTCTCGTCACTCTCTCATCGTTACAATGAGACTATACTATGAGACTTATTTACTATAATATAATGCTGTCTTTATAATATTTACATGTTTCTTGCAAACAGATGTATTCCATTAGAACAAACGCCTACTTTGGAACAACCTTCAATAGAGAAATATGATTTTTGGGTCCAGATGGTGCAGTTACTGAATCTACCAACAGAGGCTAATGGTCCATGCTAATCAGCTAAAACCTGACCTGCTGGTGTCCACTCAATCTGTTTTAAAATTACTAGCATAACCCAAATAATTCAATTTTATTCAAAAATGAGTTTTAAAGAGCTCACTGTAATCATAATCTAGCTCAATCAATCAGAGGCTTAGCGCTATTATTAATCTGCTCGTTTTCAGTCTCTCACACAAAATTACATTTTATTATTAACTGACCTTTGAGTTAAGAGTGTCCTGAAATTATATTTGCTGCTCGGGGCAGCAGGAGGAGTGAGAGGTAGATTTGTTTCTCACTCTCCGGCACACGTGTCTGAACTCTAACAGAGTGTCATTTCACATGGGTTTATAATCCCTCTCTGTTTTAATTATGATGGCGTGGGCAGTGTATAAGCCAGATACTGGTGCTCTGAGCACTTAAGCAGGGCATGCTGGGAACAAAGGGAAACAATGTGATTACAAAGCACCAGTAGATGCAATGGTTTCTTGAACTCATAATCCCATAGTAGCAAATGCACACACCTGTGGAAGCCTCTGTTACTTGTCTCTCCATAATACATTGCAAGCATATCTCCGTGCTGCCTTGAATGGTGATGAGCTGCATTTTTAGGATCACTACACAGTGCTACAGTGAATACACAAGCATTCATTTCGCAGGTCAACTGCTCTCAGCTGGAAATCAAGTGGAGCCTACAGGAGGTGGACACCCTTATGGATTCACGTCAACCTTGCTGTGCATTGTTAGTCCTCTAAATAGGGCTTTCAATTTGTTAACGTAATTAATCACAATTAATCTCATGATTTATTGGCATCAACATTATTACTACAGTTAATGACTCTCTAAACACACTCTCAAAAATAAAGCTTCCAAAAGGCATTTTTGCAGTAATAAAAATAACCATTTTGGGTTTCAAAGAACCTTTCACTGAATAGTTTACCTAAAAATGAAAATTCTGTCATTAATTACTCATCCTCATGTCATTCCAAACCCGTAAGATCTTTGTTTATCTTTGGAAAACAAATTAAGATATTTTTGATGAAATCCGAGAGCTTTCTGACCCTGCATAGACAGCAACGCAACTGACATGTTTAAGGCCCAGAAAGGTAGTAAAAATAGTCCATGTGACATCAATGGTTCAACCGTAATTTTATGAAGCTACGAGAATACTTTTTATGCACAAAGGAAACAAAAATAATGACTTTGTTTAACAATTTCTTCTCTTCCATGTGTCTTCGATGTACGTTCATGAGCATACCACGACACATGCGTGTGTAAGCCCCATGAGTAATTAATGACAGAATTTTCATTTTGGGTGAACTATCCCTTTAAAAGAACCATTTTCTCTTAGTATAAATAACATTTTAATAATCGTTTAAAACATTTTTTGTACTATAAAGAACCTTTTGTGCATTGGAAATGTTAACGATTCTTCATGAAACTTAAAATGGCAATAAAGAAGCTTCATTTTTCTGAGTGTAGTGTATATTTTCTTATCAACATGTATTGCTTCCAGTCTTAATGCATTCAGTTCTTTCTAACTTTTTAAAGGAAAGAAAATTGAGTCAAATGTAAGTATAAGTCTGCCACTATCACTCAGCTTCAGTGACAATTAAATTCCACCAACTCCGATTCCAACTCCAACGAACTTACTTTTGTTAAAAGTCAATGTCGGATTTGATTTATTCACATGGTGGTGTCAAGTCTAAGGCTTTATTACAAATTACCATTTATCATTGGCATAATCTTTAGTTAAAAGTTGAAGAGAAAACTTCAGCAGCATAAACTCCACATGTTTGTGTTTTCCATATCTGAGAATGATCCAAAGTACATTGAGCTTCAAATGAAACAAAAACACTTGTTCATCTGTACACAAAGACATGATCATGTCACAGATTACTTATATAATGATTACATTGATTAGTGATCTAGACATTGTGCGGAATCTTTTCATCATTTTATGCCACATTCTTTAAATATATACAACAGTATATTCATTCAACTATTGTTTCTGGCCCTTGAATTTAATTGGCTGAGAGCCTTTTCAGCGGTGTGATATTCTAGTGATAACAGCACTCCAACCGTTTCACAGTTTGTATCACTGTGCTTGCGGTATTTCTCATGGGGAGTGTCATGGTGGACGCCCAACTCTATTATAATTTTATAAATAATCCTGTTTTTGTGTCATGCTATGTAGTTTTTAAGAGTTTTTATGTCAGAATGTACTTTAGACTTTAAATTTGTGGTATGTTAATAAAGATAACATCTATTTGAAAATTTGCTTCTATGTTTTCGGAGATGTGAGCTCCAGGCCATTAGTAGCCGTTCAGCACTAATGAACCTGCCGAGAGCAGCCTTACCTCGGCCAGATCTTCTGGAATTTGCTGCTGGCTCTGATGTCTCTATAGTGGTTAAACATGAGATATACTTTGTTTTGGGTAAATCCAACAGGCAGTCTTTGGTCTCATTAATCTATTATTTGTTCCAGAGCAATTAGTTTTGGCTCATAGGAAAATCAACAGTATATTTATACAACAGTTCTGTCTAGTCCTCGAATCTGATTGGCTGAGAGCCTTTTTGCAGTGGTGTGATATTCTAGTGATAACAGTGCTCCTAAAGTTTCACCATTTGTATCACTCCGTTTGCAGTATTTCTCACAGGGAATGTCATGGCGGATACACAAACCCACTATAGACATATTAATAATACTGTTTTTGTGTCACAGAATGTAATTTTAAGAGTTTTTAGGTGAGAGTGTACTTGTTTAGACTTCAAATACGGGGTTTGTTAATAAAGATAACGTCTGTTTGAAAATTAGCTTCAGTGTTTTCGGAGATGTGAGCTCCAGGGCACCAGCAGCCATTCAGCGCTCATGAACCCGCCAAGAGCAGCCTTACCTCGTCCAGATCTTTTGGAATTTGCCGCTGGCTCTGATGCCTCTATAGTGGTTAAACATGAGATATAATCCAACAGGCAATCTTTGGTCTCATTAATCTATTATTTGTTTCAGAGCAAATAGTTTTGACTGAGGGCAAAATCAACAGTATGTTTATACAACAGTTCTTTCTAGTCCTTGAATCTGATTGGCTGTAGCCTTTTTCAGTGGTGTGATATTCTAGTGATAACAGCGCTCCTAAAGTTTCACCATTTGTATCACTTCGTCTGCAGTATTTCTCACAGGGAGTGTTATGGCAGACACCCTAATCCACTATAAATGTATAAATAATACTGTTTTTGTGTCACAGAATGTAATTTTAAGAGTTTTTAGATGAGAATGCACTTGTATAGATGTCAAATATGTGACCCTGGACCACAAAACCAGTCTTAAGTCGCTGGGGTTTATTTATAACAATAGCCAAAAATACATTGTATGAGTCAAAATTATTGATTTTTTTTCTATGGCAAAAATCATTAGGAAATTAAGTAAAGATCATGTTCCATTAAGATATTTTGTAAAATTCCTACTGTAAATGTATAAAACTTAATTTTTGATTAGCAATATACATTGTTAAGAACATTATTTGAAGAACTTTAAAAGTGATTTTCTCAATACTTTGATTTTTTTGCACCCTCAGATTCCTGATATTTAAATAGTTGTATCTCGACCAAATATTGTCCTATCCTAACAAACTATACAATGAAGCTTATTTATTCAGCTTTCATATGATGTATAAATCTCAATTTTGAAAAAATGACCATTACGACTGGTTTAGTGATCCAGGGTCACATATGTGGTTTGTTAATAAAGATCACGTCTATTTGAAAATTTGCTTCTATGTTTTCGGAGATGTGACTGAAATGCGGTTGTAAACAAGGAAGTTATTTTTACATTCAACAACACATTTTAAGATGCAGCCAACAAATGCAAAGTCGCACTTTCATTGGAAATCACCCTTAACAGATGAAATTATATTTTGACAAAGATATCACTTTCCTCAGTCGATATTCAAACTAATGTTTTATTGTGAATATAAGATTGAGCTGAAGAATGAATGCTGTATCAAATGCCGGTAATCACACTCGCTCAGTCCATCTCTCTCATAATACTCTACATAATACAGCGAGCTTTTAATTCAGTAATACAATAAGCTTTCTTTGAGGCAACTCAACATTCCTTTGTTACTAGTTCTAAAGTGACCTTTTCGAATTAGTAACGGAGGCTTGGGCTCGGCGGTTAAACTGTCAATCTGAGATTTGAATACACGGGGGAAGGAGTATTTCACACAAAAGAGGGTTTTCAGTGTGTTTTAATATACAGTAGTCTGTTGTATTGCTTGCATGGATCATAAGGCGTGTAGTTATTAACCCTAGCATGTACTACGACTCACGAGGGTCAGGTGAGTCACAGTTATGACTGACTGGAGTCAAATCTTTGACATGACCCTCTTGCACGGCTGATCCAGAGAAGGACAATGAATCCACGCGGATTGAGTAAGCACCGTGGATCGTGGCTGGTTTTTAGGACGTCTCTGTTCACTTCAGATCACAAGCATTAGTATGCAGACCACACACAAACACACACATTGTGGGTTGTGGGAAGATGCAGGCTTCAGCGATTTCAGATGGGAGTACGGTAGGGCAGGTAGCGGCGATGTGGCATTTCTCCCTTCCTGGGAGTGTCACTGATCCATTTCTAATTCAATTCCTACATACTGCAAGCTATTACAATACTGAATTAGACCGAACAGGGTTGTGCGACTAACCGTATAGAGAGCGAAAGAAAGCTGTTTATATCCATCAAGAGGGGTATTTTAATGGCGCTGCCTCTTAAGCCCAGAGAAACCAGGAGAGGCTTGTCATCCTTAACCGCCATGTGTCTCAACAGCTCTGATTGTTTAAATTACAGCTCATCTTCTCCTGATTTTAGTGCCGCCTACTTTCATTGACAACAATGAACCTCAGTCATGTTTAATATCCCTCTGTGAGTGAGCAACTCTATTTTGTTCTCCCCAACGCTATTTGATTCAGGATTCGTAAGGGAACCGTTATTAAATCTAGGGCTTCAGAGTAAGGAAGGCACAAAAAGATTGACAGGCAGCTGTTAAAGTAAAAGTCGCACTATTCGCTTGAAATCCGCTGACTGTCAGTTTAAATTTTAAAGGCAGATTGAAGTTCAAAAGTTTGAACCAATATTGAAAATCTGGGATTCAAACCAGGAAATAAAAAGAAAGATTTATGATACTGCAATTGCTGAATGTAAAATAAATAAATAAATAAATAAAAATGATGTGAAACTTTTTCTCTTTAAATAATGCTCATAATTAAAATAAATAAATAAATAAATTTGCTAAATGTTAATAATAAATAAACGATTTTGTAAAATTTACAACAAAATGTTACAAAATAAAATTAATAAAAAATATTTCAGATTTTGCACTATTTCTACAGTTTGTCCCCAAACAAACAAGTACTTTTTTAAAACAAACTATTACAACATAAAATTAATAAAGAATATTTCAGATTTTACACTGTTTAAATACTACAAGATAAAAATAATAAAGAATATTTTTATTCTGCACTATTTCCACAGCAGATCACCAATCAAATAAGTACATTTGAAAACAAACTATTACAACATAAAATTATTAAAAAATATTTCAAATTCTGCACTATTTCTAAAGTAGGTCACCAATCAAGTACATTTTAAAACAAACTATTACAAGATAAAATTAATAACAAATATTTCTGATTCTGCACCATTTCTACAGTAGGTCCCTAATCAAATAAGCAAATTCTAAAACAAAATATTACAAGATAAAATTAATAAAGAATATTTCAGATTCTACACTATTTCTACAGTAGGTCCCAACCAATTAAGTAAATTTGAAAAGAAAATATTACAACATAAAATTAACAAAGTATATTTCAGATTCTGCACTATTTCTACAGTAGGTCACCAATAAAATAAGTACATTCCAAAACAAAATGTTACAACATAAAATGAATAAAGAATACTCAGATTCTGTACTATTTTTAGGTCACCATTTAAATAAGTAGGCCTAAATTTTAAATAAAATTAAAAATAAAAACAAAAACAAAAAAATAAAATCAGACTCTGCACTATTTCTACAATAGGTCACCAATCACATAATTAAATCTGTGAAACAAATTGTATAAATAAATCTCTCAAATTCAGATAATTATACTGTAGATCCTATTGCCCTGCTAAAAAAAAAAACAGCTAAACCCAGCCAACCAGCTTAGGTTTAGAGGGGTTTTGGCCACTTCCTTGGCTGGCCAGCCTGGTCTTAGCTGGTCAGCCTGACCAGCCTAGCCAGTTTGGAAGACCAGCTAAAACCAGCTGTGTTTCAGCAGGGTGAACACTGGGTCACACTTTTGCCTCAATAAACTCCTAATTTGCTGCTTATTCATAGTTAGTAAGATAGTTGTTCAGATCAGGCATTGGGTAGAATTAGGGATGTAGAATATGGTCATGCAGAAAAGGTGCCTTATGAGTACTAAAAACAGCCAAGATGTTAATAATAGGCATGCTAATAACAAGTTAATAGTGAGAATTGCTCCCTATACTAAAGTGTTACCAAACATTGATTCTTATTGTAGTTTGTGTTAATGAAAAACATCTGCAATGTAATTTGTATATGGTGTATCAGCTGACCTTTTAGCTAAGCTTGATTTTGCCGTAACCAAGGAAACAAATATTTTTACAATAAGTCCTGCATACCTTCTGACTGCGAAGACATCAGAGTATGACAGCACACTTTAATCTCTGATGAGTGAAAACCTGTTAACTGAACTGCTATCAAACAGTATATTAGTCCCTTTCTTTATCACCGAAAGCATCATCTGCTACCAGCCAAGAACATACGGAAAGATGAAAATGACAGACACTCTAATTATGCATGTATAGAAGTCTATTTATACATATCACTGCACTTTATTATAAAAGTTAGAAAACATTAAAAACAAGAAAAAATATATTTCCATTA
The DNA here is from genome assembly GCF_022985175.1 of Labeo rohita. Lineage (NCBI taxonomy): Eukaryota > Metazoa > Chordata > Actinopteri > Cypriniformes > Cyprinidae > Labeo > Labeo rohita. Next base: position 21,439,805 of record NC_066883.1, on the reverse strand, counting down.
GAAGATGTAAAAGAAAACATAGATGTGCTCATAAGTAAATACAACACAACGTTCTGCTGTTTGAATAAGTATTCAGTGCATGTTTTACAGAAGGAATGTCCTCGCGAGGACACAATTATCTCATAATTTGCCTCTACCTGTGAATCATTACAATTCCTACAACTGCTGAATAAAACCACGACGGTTAAGGGACCATTATTCAGGTTGTGAGTTAAAGGACAGCTGAAAAAATTAAAACTAAAGAGCTTTGCAAACACATTCTAACTAAAGTAAAACAAATGTATCGAGGAGGATGAGTAGGCATTGTAGTTCCTGGCAGTGTATTAATCTAATTGGTTAGGGATAGTTCTCCCAAAGCTAAAAAAATCTGTCATCATTTACTAACCCTCATGCTGTTTCAAACTTGGGCCCTATGATTTCCGCAATGCGGAAAACACAGACGGAATCACAGAATTTACTGTATAACACGGAATGTCATGGAATTTTGCCAAATTTTGGATGAATAAATCAAAAGTAGGTCAGTACGCTCCAATCGAAATGCAATATGGACTAGTGTCTGTAATATTATGCTGTAAAAATTCCATTTAAAAAGGCACGTTCCGCGTGTCTCTGTGTGAATGAATGGCGCAGATGCTCTTGGTGAGTTCACAAGCACATGAACATAATCTCTAGAACTGCTCTGAGAGTCACTTCATGAGCATCTTTTCTTTCGAGAATAAATATCATCATATGTGACCCTAGACCACAGAACCAGTTTGTAGGTACATGTGTAGAAATAGCCAATAACGCTTTGTATGGGTCAAAATTATCGATTTTTCTTTCATGTCAAAAATAATTTGGATATTAAGTAAAGATCATGATCCATGAAGATATTTAGTAAATTTCCTACCATAAATATATCAAAACTTTTTGAATTAGTAATATGAATTGCTAAGAACTTCATTTGGACAACTGCGCTAATGGCGATTTTCTCAATATTTTGATTTTTTTTGCACCCTCAGATTTCAGATTTTCAAATAGTTGTATCTCCATACAAACCATACATCAATGGAAAGCTTATTTATTCAGTTTTCAGATTATGTATCAATCTTAATTTAAAAAAATTTATCCTTATGACTGGTTTTGTGGTCCAGGGTCACATATCATATACAAACAGAAACTTAAAGGACTTCACTGCAGCCTGTCAAGATAAAAGTTTGGTTTAACTTGAAGAAAGTGTGACAGAAATATTTAATTTAATGATAGTACTACTACTACTAATAAAATTATTATTAGACATTATTTTTAAAGGAACATTTATCAGAAAAAAAAAAAAAAAAAAGAATTACCAGAATTTATTTAGCAGTAACACAGTATTTCTGGAAAAAAGAGTAAGTAAAATAAGAGTAAGTAAAATAATACTTTAAAAAAAAAAAAAATAAAATCAATTAATTACAGAAGCCTTTGATTATTAATATTTAATGAAACCATTAAAATGTAATCCAGAAATTTAATGGAAAACAGAATTTGGTCAAAGTAAATCAATTTGAGAGAGAGAAAAAAAAAAAATATTTCATAGGGCTTTAGAAATGTAGTATTTTTTAAACCTTTAATAAAAGGCTGTTAATTCAAGTTTCATGATTTCAATTAATTAGACCTTTTTTTTGATTAATACAATTTATTTCAACCCTTAAAACAGTCTAAAAAATTAAAACAGAAAATCAGAATTTGAAAAAAACATAAAACAAACATATAAAACGGAATTCTGGAAAAATAAAAAAAAAATTTGTGGGGCCCTATCAAATCTGTATGACTTTCTTTCATTAATTGGGCACAAATAAAGATATTCCGAGTACTGTTGGGATCCAGAAACATTGGATTTCATTGACTTTCACTGTATGGACATAACATTATTTTCTTCAATATTTTCTTTTTAGTAAATAATGACAGAATTTCCATTTTTGGGTGAATTATCCCTTTAAAAGGTCTTTTTTTAACCTCAAGTAACCATAATCCTAGGTTATGTGGTTCCATGTGTTCACTATCCATAATTTATCCTGGGTAATTAATTAATTAGGGGTTGATAGGTTGTGAGATTTCACATTGTACACTTGTAAAACCTGGGTTAATTATTTGCATATTTATAAAGGTTACAAGCAATGATTGGACAAACACAGCATGCGACTTGTTTGATAACTGCTTGTCCATCTGTACAAACACAAGGACGCTTGGTTTTAAATTGATTTATCAAAAGTACCATTTAATATATTATAAAATTGTAAGAGAGATATTATGAATTGAAAAAATATATGTATAAAAATGTATAATATTATATTAAAACATAATAAAAATGCAAGGGTGCATATTATTATATTAAAATATAAAAAGCATCATACTTTACAGTATTTGTTTAGGTATAATGTATAAAAATTATACTGCATGTAAAATAACATACACCTCAGAAATGATATAAAACATGTGAATACTCACTAGTTTCCCCAGTCTCGTATTCACTGTCTCGGAGCAGCTCAAAGATGTCCACCTCCAGTTTGCCTGTGGTGGAGCGGTTGCTGGAACGGTTGATGCTGTCTTTCGCCAGAGTGATGGCCAATCGCTCTCCGCGGCTACACTCCATCGGGTCATCGAGAATGGCAGCTGGGACACAGTTCAAGAAGACAGAGACAGACCCAGAAAGTGAGACAAGAAATTTTGACAAACACAGCTGGGACAAAAGAGATTAAGCAGTCCTTAAGATGCCACAGAAATCATTCAACACAATGAAGAATCACAAGTGTTTCTGGGTCGCCTTTGCGCGTGCATTAAACCACATTCGCTTACAGTAAACAAGATGTATGATGTTCTTTGATTTGACAGTTTTTTTTTCTGACTTGCTATGAATGTTGCACGGTACATATATCCTTGCACTATGTTTACAGTCACTGGTGGCTTAGTGCTATTAATGCACATATATGCCCACTTTCGTGAACCCATATTATATATTCAATCCGCTTTTAATATATCTAGTCCGTGGTGAGTTGATACAAGGCGTAGCAACAACATATGCCACAGCCAGTATCTGACGCTCAAGGATATTAAAATCTGCGTTAAGCAAATAAAATGTACACTTTTACCGCTGTAATATTTGACGTGAAAAAAGCCTAATGATATCTGACACCGATTCAACAGCAAAAATCCTGCTTTTTAAACAAAACCGCACGAGGAAAGCTTTATGCAAACCCTGTCAGATGAGCACCTGTCGCTTGTGATGCACGTCAACCTATTTTCAAACTATCCTTGTGATATTTCTGTTACCTGTCATATTGGCATATTGAAATGGTTTATTTTTCCGCCATTCTTCAAGCCAACACATAATTAGCTCTCCAGTGACCCTGAATTTGCGGCATGACTCACACGCTTTGCCCTGAAAGTGCTTTATTTACACTGGAATGCTGGAACTGTGCACGATTATAAAGATTTTTTAATGCCAGTTGTCAAACCCTGACAAGAGCAGTATGCTGGAAGAGTTCATGCTTGTGTGCATAAATATTGCAGTGGAAGTAAGCACAACCCATCTAATCTTGGACTGTACAATCATCAAAAACACAAAAACAAATTACATAATGCATAAATGGAACTGCAGTGATTCAGAACGCTTTAATGATTTAATTCAAACAAGACCGAATCAGCCATGAGAGTCCTCCTATTAAAAAAGGGCAATATAAATAACAGTCCACTTAAGACTGCCATAAATATCGAGATGTTTGTTTAGAGATGGTAAATGGAGATCCGCGGTATGTTGTAAATGAGATTAAATGTATTCGCTTGCGGCAGAGCAGTGAAGGCAGTTAAGCCTCACATTTTTTTTTTGCAATTTTAATGTGCTTTTGGGTAAAAAGCAATTAAATTACTATATACATGAGTCCAATTTGAGTTAATGTGTTCTGTGAGGAGAACACATAGATTTTTGCCTTTACCACTGACTCACAGGGGATATTTAAAAAAAAAATTATTAGCAATTAATGTGCTGTCACATTTGGGGCAAAGCCACATTCATTACGGACGTTTTCCCATCAGTAATACCTGTCATGGTGAATATTTACGCTAAAGCATACATTTATTCGCATTAAAAAAAAAAAAAAATTATAAGAAAAGACGGTAAATCTATACTGGCCGCCCATACAGGAGTCTCCATCTGTCTCCAACGGCAAGCTAAGTCATCTTCTCACACCCCCTCCTCTCTGTCTTAGCCGATAGTAAAAGGCTGTTCCCACAGAACAAGTGGAGAAAGCTCAAACTGGGCAATTCTCCCAGGTTCACCCCCAAATCTCGCAACAAAGAGTGCCAAATGGAAACACTGGCCCTGCGCTGAGCCCTGAGGTTCTTTTCTTGTCCCCAATCCGCGGTCGCAAATGTAGATGTCAAAGCAAGGAACTGGAATTGCCAATGCTAAATGGAATCCTAGCGCAGGGTAAAAATATCAGAAGGGGAGATCTGTTGCGGGGCAATGACATTTTAAAGGCATTGCGGTATGAGACTCTGAGCCGTGTGGAGGTCCACTGCAGCCGAGGTTCTATTCAATCTTCCAGTCTTGGCTCGGCTGCTGACCCTTTTAGAAGAATCGATGGAGAGCAGCAACGCGTGCCGGGGCATGAAACGCATTGTGTAATGTGCATGGATACCAGGGTTGACAGTTATGGTATGAGCAGCACCGTCCTTGTCTTAGTGCATCTTGATACTATCCAGAAAAGCATGTGCAGCAGTGTGTTTGCACTGCTGTGTGTTAAATCAATTGAATTGTATTTATTTATGGGCTTTTTGGACTTGGGGTAGAGAAAGATGGGAAATGATTGAGCATTTTGGCTTTTGACTGATTGGTAAATAAAAACAGACAGAAAATAAAATTAAAGAATGGGGAACTGAATATGTTGCAGACCAGACTTGAACACGTTTTTTCCATATAAGCACTATAACTCCTAATTAGTGGGAGCTTTTGGATGTTTTTGCATTTGACTGATAGATAAATAAAGACAGGCAGGAAATGAAATTAAAGACTGCAGAAGTGGATATGTTGCAGGCCAGACCTGAACCCGTTTTTTCCATGTAGGAACCAACACTTCTAAATAGTGGAATTTTTTGGGGCATTTTAGCCTTTGACTGATAGGTAAATTAAGTCAGACAGCAAATAAAATTAAGGATTGGAGAACTGAATATATTGCAGGTCAGACTTGAACCCGTTTTTTCTATATAAGCACCATAGCTCCTAATTAGTGGGAACTTTTGGGCATTGTAGCCTTTAACTGAAAGGTAAATAAAGACAGGTGGAAAATAAAATTAAAGACTGGAGAAGTGGATATGTTGCACGGTTTTTTTCTCCCATTTGAGCAGCACATCTCCTAAATAGTTGAAGCTTTTGGGCATTCTGGCCTTTTACTGATAGGTAAATAAAGATAGACAGCATATAAAATTAAAGATTGGAGAATTGGATATGTTGCAGGCTATGCTTGAAACCATTTTTCCCATATGAGCACCATAACTCATAAATAGTGGGAGCTTTTGGGCATTTTGGCCCTTGGCTGATAGGTAAATAAAAACAGACAGGAAATAAAGTTAAAGAATGGAGAACTGGATAAGTTGCAGGCCAGGCTTGAACCAGTTTTCCTCATTTTAGCACCGTATGGTCGAAATAATAGAAGCTTTTGGGCATTTTAACCTTTGACGGAAAGGTTAACGAAGACAGACAGCAGATAAAATTAAAGATTGGAAAATTGGATATGTTGCAGGCCAGACTTGAACCCGCTTTTTCCATATAAGCACCATAACTCCTAAATAGTGGGAGGTTTTGGCTGTTGATTGATAGTTAAAGACAGTCGGAACAAGAAATGAAAGATGGGAGAATCAGATATGTTGCAGGCCTGATTCAAACACCTTTAACCAAACACATTCTTCCACATGAGCACTATAACCCCCTAAATGGCAGAAGCTTTTGAGGTTTCCGGCCTTTAGCTGATAGGTAAATTACGCTAGATATGTAATAGTGATGTTAAAGATTAGACAACAGGATATGACAGAGGCCACATTTGAACCTATAAAACACCACAGATCCTAAAAGATAGAAACTGAGCTTTATTTGATAGCTAAAGTGAAGCAGGAAATGTTAAAAATTTGACAATTTGACATGACGCTGGCCAGATTCATACCTGCATCCCCACAAAAGCACCCCAGCTTCTAAAAGATGACCTCAATTTAACAGTTAAATTAAGCAAGACAGAAAATAGCAATGTTACCGATCAGAAAATTTAATATGACACAGACCTAATTCAAACCTGCCTCCCCACAAAAGCACCGCAAGGCTTTACTTGACAAGTGAAGCAAGACAGGAGCAAGATTCAAGCAAGATGGAAGACTGCCATATTCAAACCTTTGCCCTCATAATAGCACCGCAGCTCCTAAATAATGGAGCCTTCATTCTTGCACAGCTGAGTAGCTTAGACAAATGGGAATGCTAATGTATACATAATTCAATCTCTCCATATATTACACACTTCCTTGGCATTACCCACTGCATTATAGAATTACATTGTGTGTTTGTTTATGTGCACTCTGTATCTGAAGTTAGATTCTATTGCACTATATTTCTTCTAGCTACCTATTAACCTGTGTACCTCACAAACCACTATGTATCCTGCAGGCTAAAGAAACACTGAAACAAACCATTTGATCTTACAATACATGGGGGTTTATAGTATGTCCCAAAGGCCCGTTCAACACTACATTCTCAACATAATAAAGCCACTAAACTCTCAAAATCACCTTGTGCTGCTGCTCCCACTGGGCCGTTGGCTAACAGTAGTCAAAAGAGACCAGCCATGGAGGATGGCGGTACTGTGAGGAGAGAGGAACTCATCACTCAACCGAGTTGTCCAATGTACAAATGGCTATTAAATAAGCACCATCACACACTTAATCAACCAGAGTGACTGAATGCAGATAAAATGGACAATTGCATCACCTTTAAGCGCACTAACTGCCATTTAATATGCTTTTCCATTTGAACCGTTAGATCCAAATGAGGCTTGAAAAGCGTCAAAGCAGCAGAATCTTGATTGTGACATTTATACAGCTATTATACTAGACTGATTATCAATGAACAAACTGTCAACAGTAATGACATAAAAGCACACTCATTAACTATCTTTCAAACAGCTGAAAGAGCTTCACCAACATAAAAGAGCTTGATGTACATGATTAAGCTACAAAAGGTACTGCTAGTGCATCTTGTCAGAAAGCTGCACTGAAGTCTTCAGTGTAGTTGCTCTTTTACCTTTTAAGAATTTTCAAAAAATATCCTGTTGATTTGTAAATAAAATTATGTGATAAAAAGCACATTGAGTTAAGATATGAATACTACCATAATACATTTATAGCTGTCTTCTGGATATATAAAATATACCTAAAAATGTATAATATTTATTTTACATTTCAACTGAACCAACTGGAAAATTTAGATGCAAAAGTTACTAAAAAGTTAGATTTTTTTTTTTATTATTATTACAATGTAATAATTATTTAAATATCCTTTTTTATAGTATAAAGGCAGAACAGAGCACATCATGAGCTCAAGGGAGGCCACAGTAATGTTTGATCATTTATGTATTCTCCTTTATGCTCTATGTGTGTTGTAAGCAACAAATATAACTACTGAGGCAAATAAAAATAACCCTCTGAGGAGACGTCAGTATCAAGGCCATTTTAACAGACTGCGCTGCTGTGGGAGTATCTCTTGTTTGGTTAAAAAGAACAAATTTACCATCTTTAACTTGCTGAACCAGCAACTAGGGATGTGGAAAATACATATTTTCAAAATCGACTAGTACACTTATACAATAGGCTTTAAAAACGATCAATTCATTGTGTTTCTTAGGAAGCGTTTACATAGTGTGCTCTTGCTATGCTACAGTGGTAAACAAGCAATGTTAATGTTCAAAGCTACCACCACTGCTAAAATACCCAGGAAAAATATATATGAGCAGTGAGACACTAGATATAGAGTGTTGCTTTTCCAAAATGTTTGATACACAAAACAGCACGTCATCACTTTTATCCACCTTATCAATAATGTACATTAACAACAGGCATAGATATTTTAAATCTGAATGTGCAAGGCTGGGTATTGACAACTACTAGTCATTTTAGCTGTACAAAACAGTCTTTTATTTGGCTTGATACTGCAAACTGGCATTTGTTATAACATTATTTTCATTTCTTATCAAAATAATAGACACACTCATTTGTAGCACAAATAGCTTTCTGTACTTCTAGTTATTTACCCATAACAGCTTACTTCAGTGTTGAAAAACAGGGTGGATAGAACAGTTCAACAAATATGTCAACAATTAGGTCTAACTCACTTTTTAGACACAGTACTACACTGTCTGTTTTTACTCTGCCAGTGAAAAATGAATCCAAAACATGCAGAACAGGTGCAAATATATGAGAAACACAGTAGTGCGGGTTTGTTCATAAAAGAAGCTCTTGTTTAGCTCCTAAATAAATCAGGGTTTTTAAACAAATCCTAATAGAATAGAATCAAAGACTTACTTCACTTGTTTCCTCTCTAATGATTCAGTGTTTTTGAACAAATCTGTTGAATGAATGATTGAAAGATTTGTATGGCTTGCATTCCCGCATAAATAAGTAGTTTTGAACAAATCAGCTGAATAAATGATTCAACGACTCAGGTCAGTTGTTTCCTCCCTGAATGAATCAGTGTTTTTGAACAAGTCTGCTGAATGAATGATTCAGAAGACTTGTGTGACTTGCGTTCCTGAATAAATCAGTGCTTTTGAAAAAATCAGTTGAATAAATGATTCAAAGACTCCCTTCACTAGTTTCCTCTCTGAATAAATCAGTGTTTTTGCATAAATTGGTTCAATAAATGATTCAAAAGACTGGTGTGACTTGCATTCCTAAATAAACTCAGTGGTTCTGTTGAACAAATCAGTTGAATAAATGATTCAAAGACTCACTTTACTTATTTCCTCCCTGAATGAAACAGTTGTTTTGATCAATCAGCTGAATAGATGATTCAACGACTCAGGTCAGTTGTTTCCTCCCTGAATGAATCAGTGTTTTGAACAAATCTGTTCAATGAATGATTCAGAAGACTTGTTTGACTTGAATTCCTGAATAAATCAGTGCTTTTGAAAAAATCAGTTGAATGAATGATTCAAAGACTCACTTCACTAGTTTCTTCTCTGAATAAATCAGTGTTTTTGAATAAATTGGTTAAATGATTCAAAAGACTGGTGTAACTTGCATTCCTAAATAAACTCAGTGGTTCTTTTAAACAAATCAGTTGAATAAATGATTCAAAGACTCACTTTACTTGTTTCCTCCCTGAATGAAACAGTAGTTTTGAACAAATCAGTTGAATAAATGATTCAATGACTTGTGACTTGATAAATCAGTGGTTTTGAACAAAGCAGGTGAATAGATGATTCAAAGATTCAATTTACTTGTTACTGAAACAGTATTTTTGAACAAATCAGTTACATGAATGATTCAAAAAAATCGTGTGACTTGCATTTCAGAATAAAAAAGTAGTTTTGAACAAATCAGTTAAATAAATGATTCAAAGACTCACATCACTTGTTACCTTTCTGAATGAATCAGTGTTTTTGAACAAATCGGTTGAATTAATGATTAAAAGACTTGTGACTTGCATTGCTGAATAAATCAGTGGTTTTGAGCAAATCAGGTGAATAAATGATTCAGAGACTTACTGTACTTGTTACTGAAACAGCAGTTTTGAACAAGTAAGTCAAATAAATGGCTTAAAGATTCACATTACTTATTTCCTCTCTGAATAAATCAGTGTATTGAACAAACCAGTTGAATAAATGATTCAAAGACTCACGTAATTTGTTGCCCCTGAATGAATCAGTAGTTGTGAACAAATCGTTTGAATAAATAATTCAAAGACTCAAGTCACGTGTTTCCTCTCTGAATTAAATAATGTAGTGAACAAATCGGTTTAATGAATGATTCCAAAGACGTGTGTACCTTGCATTTCTGAATAAATCAGTGATTTTGAACAAATCAGTTGAATAGATGATTTAAAGACTCACTTTACTTGTTTCCTCCCTGAATGAAACAGTAGCTTTTAACAAATCAGTTGAATGAATAAATCAACAACTCACATCACTTGTTTTCTCTCTGAATGAATCAGTGTTTTTGAACAAATCAGTTGAATAAATGATCCAAAGACTCACTTCACTTGTTTACTCCTTGAATAAGCAGCTTTGAACAAATCAGTTAAATAAATGAATCAAGACTCATGCCACTTGTTTCCTCCCTGAATGAATCAGTAGTTTTGAACAAATAAGTTGAATAAATGATTCAAAAGACTTGTGTGACTTGCAATCCTGAATACATAAGTGGGGTTTTGAACAAATCAGTTGAATAAATTATTCAAAGACTCAAGTCACTGATTTCCTCCCTGAACGAATCAGAACAAATCATTTAATTGAATGATTATTTAGTGCTTCACTTATGAAGACAGTCGTTTGCCGCCACCTGTTGGTGAAACAATGTTACCACACTGTATATATACATTCAGCAGGACAGGCTATGGTGAATAAAATCAATTTCAACAGCCTAAATCTGATACGCCCAGCTTTTTTTAATGCATTGGTACACTAACACTAAGATATGTTTGTCCTTTAGGAAAGGAGTTTCACGATACGAGATTAAGATGCACTGTCATGGGGCTTAGCTTATCTATACATTGGCCGTCTGGGCACACAGCCTCCTGAAAGCCCAACAACACTGCAATAGGCTGCTTACATTGGATATCTATGTATCAGATGTGAACTACTTAGATCTGCTCTTCACTTCATCCCACTGAGACTGAAAGAGGATATAACTACAGCAAAAGTAAAGACCTGGGAGATAAAGCACTTCAGAGGCCAGCATCACGGTTTTACAGAAGGATCTGCACTGTCAAATGATGAATAGCGAGTCTTAAAATGTTTTCGAAGGTTGTTTGACTTTATTATTGACTGGCCTTTTACCCTTGTCACTGATGAGAATAGACCAGATATTGGTATTCCACCTATCCTTTCCGTTATATGAAAGATCAGCAGGATATTTTTAAATCTGATTTAAATTCTGTTTGCTATCAAGCTGGGACTAAAGTGATTTCAAGGTTATCAATAATGTTTAATGGTCCGCATTCTTCTCCATCTGGAAAGGCCTGATTGTTTGTATAAAAATAGGCCGGTGAAGGTCCCATTCACATATAATTCTGTATAAATCTTCTCTGCGCCAAGGCTTTTTTAAACGGATATATCATCTATCTTTGAATGGGAATGATCTGTCTCGTAAATCAACTTTTAATTACGGATTCTAATTAAATTTTTATTTTCACCACAGCAAGTCTCGTCTAATTCCAGAAATGACACTAATTAGCGGAGCCCCTGGACAAGCCGCTGAAGACTGAATCCATTGCTGAAGGGCGTAAGGTCCCAGTAAATCAAAACCCTGATTGCTTTATAGACATCACAGTCACTTGTCTTCATGTGTCTGTGGGGAAAAAAGTATTTTTATACCTTTTAAGAGGTCTTTGTGTTGTCGAATTGGCAAGGGAATTAGAGAAACTTTATTTGATAAATGAGTAACGCCTGGTTGGGTATTAAAATGAACTGTTTTAAAAGCCTCTGCACACAAAGCCTTTGAAAGAAATGCATGATCCAGACCGATGAGTGGCCAAAAAACTACTTGCACTACTGCAAACAGCACAACCTCACAAAAGAAGAAGTGTAGAAGCAACTTAAAGCGGTTCAGAAATTTCCATTACATTTCCATAAAAAAAAAGTGCACTCTAAAAAATTCTGGGTTAAAAACAACTCAGCGGTGGGGGTAATATGGACAAACCCAGCAATCAGGTTATTTTGACCCAGCGGCTGGTCATTTTCCACAAGTTGATATGATTCTTTAGGGTCTTAATGAAAAGTCTATAATATACTTTGGTTAAACATTCTCAATGGTTGTGTAAAACAACACCCTTTTTACCTTGTCAAAATCAGCTCTGCAAAAATCATCCCATTCTGGTCGAGGCTGCTTTAAATGCAAATAAGCTCTACTTGCCCCGCCTCTCTCTTCTCTCTGTGGAGTGACGAGCCTGTTTACTTTAGCCACTAAACTTGCTAACTAGCACATTATTAGGAAAGGCGATCGCAAAGATTCATAAAAAACCCTTATACTCACTTCTGCTGTAAGTGAAGCTGGATCATGAATGATTTGCGTGAACATAGACGGATATATGTAGATCGGGAGGCGCATTCCCTTCACAAACAAATGTAATCTACTGCATCTTCAGCGGCTCAGATGCCGTGAGTAAATGACGACCACTGCGTTCATTATTACATCCAGCAACACAACACCTCAATCGCTTAATTCTTGTCTAACGTACATCCCTGGCCCATCAAAACATGGAGGTTGGACTGTTACAGCTGATCTGAGGTAAGATGCTCATGTCAATCAACTATCGCGGGAGCGGCCTCTGTGGGTGTGACGCAACAACGACAGGCATCTGAGAATGGCTCGATTAAAAAAAGGGGATATTATTTTTACAGATTAATTAAAAAACACTGCATGGATTTTTATCACTATAGGGTAGATTTGTACATACACTGCCAATACACATTAATGTTCAAACGGCATGTAAAAGTGAACTTAGCATCCAATGACTCCTTTAACTGAACTATTGCTTAAAAAGTACTATATTTCTTCCTTAAAATAAACCCAGGTGACAATTAAAATTTATTTTTATGTTCAGTTAATCAAGATTTATGAATAAGTTGAATAAATAATAATTAAATAATAAATATTTTTTAATTGCTTATTAATAAATGTTTACCTTTTGATCCTTGGTGATGCCTCTAGTAATTATGTGTCTGATCTTTAATTTATAATCTACTTGGGTTTATTTTAAGCCAGCTATATTGTTATTTTAACCAATAGTTGTGTTAAATAAAACTACCCAGAAGGTTGGGTTAAACATTTAATCCAACCGATGGGTCAAAACAGTTGCTGAGTTTGTTCATATTTCACCTTGTGCTGGCCACTTCCAAAACAAAAATTTAGAGATAATGTACTCACCATCTTCATCCAAGATGTTCATGTCTTTCCTTCTTCAGTCATAAAGAAATTACGTTTTTGAATGAAACATTTTCTCCATATAATGGACTGCTATGGTGCCCCGATTTTGAACTTCCAGTTTAAATGCGGCTTCAAACAATCCCAAATGCGGTTGTAAATTATCCCAGTCGAGGAAGAAGGGTCCTATCTAGCAAAACGATTGGTTATTTTCATTAAAAAAATACAACTTAAATACATTTTGATCTCAAACGCTCGTCTTGTCTTGCTCTCCCTGAGCTCTGTGTATTCTGGATCAAGACAGTTAGGGTATGTCAAAAAACTCTGATCATATTTTCTCCCTCAACTTCAAAAATCATTTCAAAATCATCCTACATCGCTGCAGAAGTACTGACCCAGTCTTTGCAAAGATCAAACACCCTTAACAAAAATGTAAAAGAGTGATATAAGACGATTTTGAAGTTGAGGGAGAACATGAGATGGGAATTTTTCGACATACCCTAACTGTCATGAACCGAAAAAAAAAAAAAGTTCAGGCAGAGCGAGACAAGACGAGCGTTTGACATTAAAAAGTATATAAAATGTATTATTTTTATGAAAATAACTGATCGTTTTGCTAGATAAGACCCTTCTTTCCTCGGCTGTGATCGTTTACAACCGTATTTGGGATTGTTTGAAGCCCATATCAGTCCATTATATGGAGAAAAATCCTGAAATGTTTCCCTTAAAAAAACATAATTTCTTTTCGGCTGAAGAAAGAAAGACATGAACATCTTGGATGCCAAGGGGTGAGTACATAATTCGTCAGTTTTTGTTCTGGAAGTGGACTTCTCCTTTAACCCAGCATTTTTTATTATGTGTTTAATTGTGCACATATATTCAATTAAAACAAACACTTATTCACTTTTTTAATGTTAAATGTCATGTATGGTAAGGTAATCAATGAAGAAATCAGAGGCTCTAATGCAAGCTAATTTCTTAATTAACATAAGATGTGTCCTTAATACGATTATATATTTTGACACTCTTTTCATAATTTGACAGACACTGCAATAACTCCAAATTAAAATATTCAGTGATATTTCATTACATTAGAATTCTTTCTAATATTTTCTTCACACATCACATTTTTCTTCACACTCATATTTCTCATATGCTCTTTACCAGCACTCCTGTCTCCCTGTTAAGTATACTAAAACTAGCAAAATATATAATGATAAAAAGTTTTCTTAATACTACAAAAAGAACAAGTTAAAATCTGCTTTAATATCAACCCCTGGGACATAAAAGTGGCTGTAGTTAAACAAAACCTTTATAGTTAAATATTTAGGTCTTTATTTAAATAATTATTTCACCCAAATGTGCAAAAAGTGCAGCATCTATTTTAATGTGCACTTAAGCTAAATGTGGAAAAACTGTGCAGTCATATGCGGTTTGCATTATTTAAGGTGCTGAGCGACAGACTCTCATTTACAGGTGTGAGACTTACACTGAAACACTGGCTGTAATATTTCAGCTGTGAGAGAATCTGCAATTCATGGTTTTAAGTTTTATGTGGCTATTACTGTAAAGCATGGCATACACTAGAGCTTTTTTTTTTTAGAGGAATGATAAACGAGCAGGAAAAGGGTAAGAAAGTTTCTCTCTCACTGATCATGACTGGTGATCTATGTGTCTGAGTGTGTTTGGGCTTTCATTGGTATCTGTGTTTAGCTGTAATAGTTGTGTGTGTGTGTGTGTGTGTGTGTGTGTGTGTGTGTGTGTGTTCACTAAGGGAGGCCATTAGAGACAGGGGAATAATGATGGTATTAATGGCACCAATTGCTCATCCTGGCTGCCATTGGAGTGCAGCCCTTGGGATGCATGTGCAGGGATAATTGTTTACATCTTCAGTTGCCTGTTTTTATCCCTTTTCGCACACTTTATCACTCAGTGCACACATTTACACAGGGTAGAGGAGGAGGAGAAACACACAACGCCCAGGACCTGCCTCTGCTCCACCCTGTGACACTCCTGACTTCCCACCTGACTTCCTGCTGCAGGAAACAGTGAATACTCTATTGAAAAGACTGCATACTTATTAAATTAAATGTAAACACATGTAGCATGTACACATTTTCTTCACGTAAAACCAATTAAAGTCAGTGTAAAGGCAATTTAGAGAATTGCTTCCAAACACAACATATAAATGTTAGAAATGTATTGCTGAAAACACATTACAGAGACTTTGAACTATGCAGTAGTGAATTGTGTAGTTCAAGATATTAATAACTTATTTACTTGCCAATTTTTTTATAATTCAAATTTGGCTGGGTGGTTAATATTTTTCTGTGGTGTTATAAACTCAGAACACATATTTAATATTGCTTTACACGTCAAATAATTAACCAAAGGACAAAGTTGGAAATAAAATGAAAAACAAAGAAACCACTTACAGTACAAGAAATGAACGAGTGATATTAATATTAAGCAATTGGTGCTTTGGGTTTATCAGATATTTTAATAAATCTTTAAAAAAAGTGATTAGATGTAAGAATAAAGCAAATAATTGGTATAGTCTTCACTGCATTATTATACGAAACACTACATTAGTACTACTTCAGTGATATTTCAGTTTGACCCTTTTGACTTAGAGGTAAAAATAAGTTTAATTTTTTTAGACCTAGCTTTGTTCATGTTTGGAGGGCTTTTCAAAGCTACTGACATTATCCATTCAAATTACTGGAACAACTTTACTGGTAAATACAAAAAAAGCACTGTTCACACAGGCAATGACGTTCCGTCTTTTTACCGGTAAAGCACCATTCACACATCAGTTTCAAAATACCGGTAGATTCTATGACAGAATCTATGACAGAACGTCTCAACGACTGCGCCTTCGGGAGTTGTGTTTGTAAATATGGAGGAGTAAACGTGGCCAATGTTTTTGTTGATCTTTTCATTTTGTGTCACACGTTCACATTCATGAAGCTGCTTTAGGCCCAAAGACATTGTATTGAACGACTTCCACCCGAGCTACACAACGCAGAGTAAATGTGTCATCTGCATCCAAATGTTATGATTGGCCCAAGGACCATTGGCTGAACGACTGATGAATACTGCACACAAAATTAGAACACATCAGGAGTTGCGAAGTCGTCATTGGACTGGTTCAGTTATACAGGATTTCGACAGACGTGTGTGTTTTTTTTTTTTTTTTAAAAAAAAAAAAAAAAAAATTGAACTTATGGCTCACTGTTGCAAAGGGGTGCCAAAACGTTCAAAAGGGGCAGGGCTACTTTCAGTAAAATGCCTATAACTCCTGAACGGAATCGGATATCTTCGCCCAAAAAATTGGCCAATTGGTGGCATTATAAGATGGAAAAAAACATAAAAATGGCTATAACCGTCCAACCATTTGTCCTATCAACATGAAAATCAGTGTGCACGGTCTTGGTTCAAAGTGGCACAAGTGTCTACAAGGACATTTGTGTATCTCCAAAAATCATGGCTGCCATTGGCAGACGAAATTTGAGCAGCTGTTAGACAAGGTTAACGGAGGCCGAGCGGAACAAAACTCAGTGGGCCTGTTCGACTCATGGTCCCAAAGGTCTGAGAGAAATTTGAAAGGAATTGCGCGTTTTTCAAGAGCGTAAACAATTGTACGCCAAATAGTTTTTCGCACATACACACGATATTCATATCATATGATAGAACTGCCTCCAGAACCACTGCTGTCAATCAAATTATTGTTAAATGATTGAGAAGATGTAAAAAACCTACTTTTCCAAACTATTCCCAGGTTTTTCTTCCCAGGTCTTTGGGAAGCTATAACAGGGTCGTTTAGAAAAGGGGCCTGTCCAAATTTACCCCAAATCCTATAAAGCAAAAACTTTACGAAACCTGGTGAGCACATGCGACAGGTGATTCTAAACAAGCATGCAAAGTTTTAAGGGGATCAAATCATTATTTAGGTAGGCACAGCCTTGCTAAATAATATGTAATGACTTTTCCCCTATATGCCTACATGTCTTAAAGGGATAGTTCGCCTATTTAAGACATGAAGTTGTATGCAATCCTTACCAGCACTATAGTGTATACACACTGACCCACTCTGTGATCACCTCCCTGGTCAGAGTTCTGGCCGCTGGAAGTTTTTCAAGAAAGTAGTCCCGGTTAGTTTCCGGGGCCTCAAAACTGTGTGTTTTTATGTGAAAAAAGTATATGCGTTTCAAAGCTTGATTAATTTACATCACAAAAAACACTCCAGACAAAATTCATACCTCAGTTTTAATCGGCACTATGTTCTTTCCATTACCGCCAATCCGCGCTGCTGTCAACGTCAACAGTGCGCACGTTCCGATCAGCTGTTCCATAGTGTTTACACACTCGAATGACAACGACGTAAAAAGTAGAAAATTAACAATGGTGCGAACTTGTAAATTCCCAGGTTGTGACCACAAGAATGTGCCGGGATCACCGTTCAGATTCCATCGTTTTTCTGTTTCGGATATGGCTATGAGACAGCTTTGGCTGGTTGCCATCGGCTATTCTGCGGGAGCTAAAATATCCAGCATCAAGGATTTTCGTGTGTGCAGTGCTCACTTCAGCGAAGACGATTACATCCCCAACCAAGGAAGAAAAAAAAAAATGGATTTTAAAGAGTTCTGCTGTACCAGTACCATGGGTAAGCTCTATTTACTAACTTTATGTCGCATACAACAGGTTTATTTTGAAGCTAACGTCAGTTTTTAGGCTACACTGAGAATATGCTAACCGGGGCAATGATAGCATCGAAAACAATCGACTGTCTATGTGGTGAGAAAATCGGCAAATGTCTTTACTGATGAATTAAGTTGAATCTATATAACACAACAAAATATGATGCTTCGCTATTGCTGTTATTGTCTGTAACTATGCGGAACCTGTGTCGGTATCATCGTGTTTATAAGTGAAAATCTTTAAAATCCGTTTTTTGCTTTTTCCTCCTTGGTTGGGGATGTAATCGTCTTCGCTGAAGTGAGCACTGCACACACGAAAATCCTTGATGCTGGATATTTTAGCTCCCGCAGAATAGCCGATGGCAACCAGCCAAAGCTGTCTCATAGCCATATCCGAAACAGGAAAACGATGGAATCTGAACGGTGATCCCGGCACATTCTTGTGGTCACAACCTGGGAATTTACAAGTTCGCACCATTGTTAATTTTCTACTTTTTACATTGTTGTCATTCGAGTGTGTAAACACTATGGAACAGCTGATCGGAACGTGCGCACTGTTGACGTTGACAGCAGCGCGGATTGACGGTAATGGAAAGAACATAGTGCCGATTAAAACTAAGGTATGAATTTTGTCTGGAGTGTTTTTTGTGATGTAAATTAATCAAGCTTTGAAACGCATATACTTTTTTCACATAAAAACACACAGTTTTGAGGCCCCGGAAACTAACCGGGACTACTTTCTTGAAAAACTTCCAGCGGCCAGAACTCTGACCAGGGAGGTGATCACAGAGTGGGTCAGTGTGTATACACTATAGTGCTGGTAAGGATTGCATACAACTTCATGTCTTAAATAGGCGAACTATCCCTTTAAGTGCTTGAACCTTGGTAATCACTGCTTGCAGCTAAATTTATTTATTTATTTATTTTTTGTATTTTTTTGCTGGTAATGTATCTGTACTTCTGCTGTCTCCTTATACTAACAAATACTATCACAATCACTTCTCCACCCTTTATTGTTCCTGCTCATTAAGTCCTCATTCTCACCACAGTTCTCCTGAATAACACGATTCACAATAATTAAAGGTTGTTGCCTTTCTTGGTCATGACATTCCCTCCTGCGATGAAGTGTACAAAACATGTCAGGAGATAGCAGCATGCCCAGACTAACGATGAAGACTTGTACGCTTTCTCATTTTCTGCTCTCTGCGCTTATCTTGCCTACAGTAAACAGAAAGCTGAGCATACAAATCCCTGTTACACTGAACGTAAAGTGCACTCCATAGAGGGCATTATCAGAGCTAAGCACCAAATCGCCCCTCCTCTGCTTTTTTTTTTTTTACACAGAGAGTGTGATGGAGAATTGCAGTGGACTAAATTCAATTGGTTGCACATCTACTAAAGAGCAGGTTGCAGTAATAGCTTCTCTGGAGTCTACATCTGACCAAGGGATTTGTTATTTTGCCTGCCACCATGCGAAATGGCACGTAACATCACCGAAAACAAGCACACACATCATTACCATGAAGAAGCTCACTAGCGTCACACCTACCCACACACTTTCACAGCTCCAGAGACTCCAGCTGATGCTTCCAGACCAGCGTAAAACAACAGACAAAATCGGTTGCCAACAAAGCAAACAATACCTGACTGTACGCTGTGTGAGGAGGGCGTTTATAGTGGAAATGCACCGCTCACATTTCATTTCACACAGAGACAGAAGAAGGCCGGAGATACAGAGAAGCGATGGAACGTGATACAGAGACGACAGGAGAACGGCATGAGGATTCAAAAGCAATGTTGGTCGATTAAGTTAAAAGCACATGGGCCATTGAGCTTAGACTGAGACTTTAAAATGTTGACCGATGAGTCTGTAAACTAGACAGCATGTGCGTGTTGGGATTTTAGTGGTCTGGTGGCCTAGGTGAGAAAATATTTGAATCCTAATGACATGTTGTGAGGTTTGACATGCATTACTTCTTCAAAAACTCTTTTAACCCTTTAACTGTCAGCCCCCACTTTGGAACATAGACATGAAATTGCACTATCCAATCTTAAATTGTTATAATTCATGAAAGCTTTTGAATACAGACCTTAAATTGGTCTCATTTTAAAGACAATCAGCAGATTAAAAGTTATAAAAGTTTAAATTTACTGTAAAGAAAATGTACTGTACTATTTATTTATTTTTTTATATAACATTTATTTCACATAATAGTTTTTAATCCAAAATTGCTATAAAATTAAAGCCTCTTTGTTATGATTTAAATGTTTTGAGTTGCACTCTGGTCAAAAATTAATAATCTATTACTGTTCCTACATAATTTATGACCAAAAAAAAAATATATATATATATAAAATAATAATAATGGCTAAATATCTATTTAGGAGTCTTAGACCTTTCAAGCAATATATAGTTTGTCATGATTAGATTTAATTGTAATATAGTGAAGGTGTCCCGTTAGCAGGACGGTGACAGTTAAGGGGTTACAAGCATTTTGCATATTTTTCCTCATAATTGCTATGCATATGACACTATTAAATTAGAGATTACATGGAATATTATCCTGTAGGACCATTTACTTTGAAATAATAATAAAAAAAGAAACAGAAGTATATGTAATGTATATAAATGTAACCCTAAAATCTAGATTTTTGTGAAAAAATATCTAGTTATCCATGCTGAAACTCTACCAGCACATTATAGTTTATATTTTGTTGAAAGCAAAAAATAAAAATACAAATAATAATAATAACATTATTACTAATATTATTGTTGTTGTTATTATTACTACTATATAATAACTATTTTTTATTATTGTTTTTATATGATTATATTATATGATATTTTTATATTTTATATTATTATATGCATAGTATAAATAATCTGTTTATATACGTACTATATATATATACATACATACAAAAAGTGCATACAATATTACATATTTGGTTGAAAGCATAAAGTAAATTAACAAACAAAAATACTGAATGAATTTGGTTTATGTTGTAGAGAAACCTTTTTCAAATAAACATGATTAATGATCAATTATATATTTATTTTTTATATTTATAGACAGACGTTTTTAATTTAAAGGGATGGTTCCTATGTCTTACATCATCCACTGGAATGACACTCTGTTGTGTACATACATACAACAGTTAGCAGAAGCTAGAGATTATGGTTTCTAAAGTTTTAAAAATGCATCAATTCGTTTGAGAAGGCTTTTATTAACCACCTGGAGCTGTGTGGAGCACTTTTTATGATGGATGGATGCACTTTTTTGGGCTTCAAAGAACAACAACACCCATTCACTGCCATTATAAATCTTTGAAGAGCCATGGCATTTTTAAATATAATTCCAACTGTATTGGTCTGCAAGAAAAAAGTCATATACATCAGGATGGCTTGAGGGTGAGTAAATCATGGCATAATTTTCATTCTTAGATGAACTATCCCTTTAAGTCACCCCTTGCTTTTTGAATCTTTGCTGTACCAGTTGAGCTACAGCAACATCATCTGAAACAAACAATGCTGTCATCTACTAAAGACTGAGAATTACTTACGCTTTATGCACCATGGTATTGTTTGAGCCCCTTTTATGCAGTCCAAGTGTTCACATTGATTATGTGGGTTGGGCTTGAGGTTTGGGAGTTGATCCTCACATTGATTTGTTCACATGGTCCAGTGATTAAAAGAGGAAGTATAACCATTCATCCCCACGGTAAGCCACAGACCCATCAGGTGGGTCTTAATGAGACTCTCACTGTCAAGGTCCCTGTTATCACCTCAAAAGCAGCGGAGCACATCTGAGCTGACCTTGTGCATTTCTACTGCCCCGCATTAGAATTCACAGTGCATTATGAGCAGATCTGGTGCCAAAAACAATACACAGCCTGACAGAGTCATAGTGCGTTATTCCACAAGGAAAATAAATAAAATCTGCTCTGATTCGAACATGTACAGACATCCAAACAAACATCCAGATGATTGTGGTTTCTAAATAATTAACTGTACAGCGCCTCTTCAAGCCAGGGAGCGGGTTTATAGACTCGATGCTTTGCACCCACGTTCTTGAATTTTCAAAATCAGATCTGCCACAGTTCAGCCCAAATCACAGAAGAGCAGGGATGGGACAGACTAAGCGCATTTTAAACAGCTGCTTTTGAGAACTCCTTCTCCGTTCCTGGACACCTGCGATCGGCCATTCATCTTGACAGGGTGGAAAATAGCTTTGCTTCTCTGTGTTTTTTGCCCTTCGTTTTTCAAAAGCCACTGAACTGAGGCGCAAACAGGTAGGATGCAGGTGGGAGATATTTTTGAACATAGCTGCCAGATTTTTTTTTTTTAATTCATGTCCTTTACCCAGAACAACTCAGCTGACAGTAAACGGGCGTGTTTTAAGGTGGGGTTGACAGTGGAGAGATCTGTGCAGCTTTTCTAATACACTCCACCAGACAATGCCAGCACAAAACAGAGAATTGTTGAAAAGCTGCCCGGCATTTGCCATGCAAGAGGATTAAAATGCTTCCTGGCATTGTGTTTGTCTTGTCTCTCCCCCTCCAGGCTCTACTATCCTAAACTCCTTCATTTAGGATCCACCTGAGGCTATATAGCTCTCTTGAATGATGCAATGCATTGTGCCCCATAATAAGGTTTGATAAGGCAAATGCATTCTCTTTAAAACATCTGAATATGATGCATGAATAAAATATCAAGGACTCCTAGGTTAGAGACTTAAAAACAGGTAGAGCTGATGACAGATTTCCTTTCACAGTAGAATAACACATATCTTATTCTAGTTTTTAAATGTTCAGATTGCATTAAAAGAAATTTATATGAAACATATGTCAACACAAATTTCTTTATCAGGTAAATATCACTTTAAGATGAACTGCAATGTGCACGTGGAAAGGTGATGATACAATGGGCAACTTGCTTGGGCAACAAATTTCTATCGGGATACTTTCGATCGGTTGTGGACTCTGTGTCTTACCTGGTTGCCTATTGATGGCAACACTGCTCAAAAAGTTGCCACAATGCATCATCACCTTAAGACAGAACCTAATGTTGGAAAAACTGAAAACAAGACAAAAAACTAAACTAAACAAAACACACAAATCAAAGCAAAACAACAAACAAAGCAAGGCAAAGCAAAGCAAAACGAAAAACAAAAGTAAGGCAAAACAAAACAAAACTAAAGCAAGGTAAAACAAAAAGCAAAGCAAAACAAAACAAAAAGCAAAGAACAAAGAACAAACAAACAAAAGCAAAAAAGCAAAAAAAAAAAAAAAAAAAAAAAACAAAACAAAAGCAAACAACAAAACCAAAGCAAAGCAAAGCAAAACTAAACTAAAGCAAAGCAAAATTAAACAAAAACAAAAAGCAAAGCAAAACAAAACAAAACAAAGTGAAACAAAAAACAAAAAGCAAAATGAAACAAAACAAAAGCAAAGTAAAACAAAACAAAAAAGTAAAATAAAACAAAGCAAAAAAAGCAAAACAAAGCCAAGCAAAACAAAAAGCAAAATAAAACAAAGCAAAACAAAAACAAACAAAAAAACATAGTGAAGCAAAACAAAAAAAATCAAAGCGAAAGTTTTTAAGCCTGACACTTCTAACAAAATTAAAATATAAAATATCTGCATAGAATATTCTGAATTTTGTATTATATATATATATATATATATATACTTCAAACAAAATTCAAATATAAAATATTTGCATAGAATATATATTTTTTTTTTTTCATAAAGTGAAAAAAAAAAAGTAAAGAAGAAAATAGAAAAAATGTTACCTATATAATAGTTGGTCACCACAGATGTAACACTGTATAAAACATGTATAAAACAAAACCTGGATGTTACTTTATAAATATAAAATATATGTATATGTGTATAAATACAGTATAAAATGTTTTTATGAGCATCAAATCAACATATTAAAACACATAAAACATATGAAATTCAGCTGTCATCACAAGAATATATTAAATATATTGAAATATAATATATAAAATATATTTAAATAGATTAGAAGCTATATATTTCATAATATTATGGTTTTATTTTTTTTGATCCAATAAATGTCACAACCCCAAACTTTTAAATCACAGTGTAGAGTTACAGTAAAGTACAGACAGACTCTGTGTGAAGGAGTTTCTCATCATTCATGTACTGTATTTTGTGCTGAAGAATCCGTTTGTGTGAATAAGCCTATAGGCCTATAGTCAGTCCTCCCCTCCCAAAAGTGCACTTCGTGTTAAAGACTGGTGTTGAAAATAAGGCATGGATAACTCATTTCTCATCTATCTTAATGGCAAGAGAAAATGGAACGTGGAAATGAACCTTTTTCGATTTTCTCAAAGATCCCAAAGAGAGACTAGGATCCATTTCAGCTCACTTTCATTTCTGCAGTGTTTAGTGGAGACTGAAGCAGAGCCCAGAGCTGTGTAATGTGAACTCAGTGCTCAGCATCTGCTCTCTGCCACCGGCTCTGCTGATTTATGTTTTTTCTAATATACAGTATATGATTAATGAGGTCATTTAGTCACACAATCAAACAACGCTGGTGTATAAAACATCAAAAGGCAACTCTTGTTTTGTCCAACGTTGCAGCTAATTTGCTTTATGGACCAGATGACATCTTGAGAAGCATGAACAAAGCAATAACAATAATCGTTTCATTTCAATTTCATCATATATTTCCAGGAACTGTAGAGCTGGATTTTTAATGTTTTGCACACCGATGAACTGTCGGTAGAATAAAAATTTCCTGATCATTTACTCACCCCCATATTATCCAAGATGTTCATGTCTTTCTTTCTCCAGTCAAAAAACAATTAAGGTTTCTGAGGAAAAAAATCCAGGATTTTTCTCCATATAGTGGACTTCAATGGGGATCAACAGGTTGAAGGTACAAATTGCAGCTTCAAAGGGCTCTACACAATCCCAGCCAAGAAATAAGGGTCTTATCTAGTGAAACAATCGTTTTTTTTAGAAAATGACCAATTGTTTCGCTAGATAAGACTCTTATTCCTATCTGGGATTGTGTAGAGTCCTTTGAAGCTGCACTGAAACTGCACTATGGAGCTTCAAAATGTTGATCCCCATTGAAGTCCACTTTATGGAGAAAAATCCTGGAATTTTTTCCTAAGAAACCTTAATTGCTTTTTGACTGAAGAAAGAAAGACATGAACATCTTGGATGACATGGGGGTCAGTAAATTATCAGGATTGTTTTTTTTTTTTTTTTTTTGGAAGTGAACTAATCCTTTAAGCTGAACTTTAGCTTCTTAACTTTACTTGTAATATTTTCACTTTTTTTCCCACATTAAATAGATTGAGATCAAACAATAATTGACAGAACACCCTGCAGCACTGCTGTGGACTCCCTGCTGAGGTCCCAAGTTGTAGAGAGTGTTTGAGCTCTTGTATCTTTTAACGTTACTTGGTTAGATGAATTTGATTAAACCAAATCTAAAGGTTAATTTTTGGATCTCACAGGAAGAGGGAGAGGAGAAAAATTCTCCTCTCTCATTCAAATCGCGAACAAGTTCCCCAGTCAAGTCTTAAAGTTCATGACCTCTCTGATCATTGGTGTGTGACTGGCATCAGACTGAAGTGTAAGTGAATTTCCTCAATGACTCTGCGGTCAAGATGGCAAGAGGTGCTGGCACTGCAGTTGGGTCAATCGCGTTGCTGTCGATCGTGTCACTTTAAGCGTGGCCTCTGCTAATGAAACCGCTGAATGTACTGTAGGCCTGCCGTTTTCAAAATGTCTTTTAATGGAATAGTATTAGAATATTTTATTAGACTCGAAGTCAGAACTTATTGCTACAGAACATAACCACGCTAAACATCTGCTTTGATAATCAGTCACAAACTCTTCTAAATGCTATTCGTGAGTCACATTGAATAAGTGCTTGCTAAATGTAAGCTGCGAATACTTGCATACCCAAACCATTTAAGAGAACTGGCTTTCAAGGACTGGCTAAGAATTAACTTTATCACAAGGCTTGTGTAATAAAATATCTGGAATATGTATGTACAGTGCCCTCCAATAATATTGGCACCCTTGGTATATATAAGCTAAGGTGGCTCTAACAAATAAATCATTTATCTTTTTGATCTTTCATTCAAAAAATTCACAAAATTCTCACCTACACTGAAATGTAATACAATGGATACCTTTTTTTGTTTCATCTGACTAAAGAAGCCAGTCATGTTTGAATCTAAAGGATCTGGAGAGATTCTGTATGAAGGAATGGTCTCCGATATATTGTCAGGTGGTCTCCAAACCCATCAGGAATTATAGAAGACTCACATCTGTTATCTTTAGAAAAAGACGTTTCAGTAATTGTGTGCCAATAATTGTGACCAACGTGAACTAGAGAAAAGCATTTATTTCATAATAGGACTTTCCCCCTACTTTCCATTGTTTTACTTCAATGGTAGGTTAGAATTTTGTGATTTTTTTAATAAAAGATCAAAAGGATAAACTATACAGATTTATTTCCACAGCCACTTTTGTTCATATTTACCAAGTGTGCCAATATATATGGAGGGCAATGTAACTATCCCTAAATTATTTATTTTGCAAAACAACCGTAATTTTCTGAAAATCTGTGCCAGTTATGGAGATATTCAGGTGAGTGGATTCACAACAGCTTTGATGTCTACACTCTGTTGCTATAACTCATCATTACTGTTGCGTTTTCTCATTGATTTCTTGGCATGTTGGTGATTTCATACACTAGGAAAGCTGTCCACGAATTCCTCGCCCAAGCGGAAAAATGTGGTGTTGGAGTCAAATCATGATTACCAAAACTCACATTATATGAGTCAACAAACTTGACTGCATCAACTGAAAAAATTAAAACATAAATAATGTAAGTATATTTTCATGTTTTCTCAATCAAAAGTAAATTAAAGATTTTTCTGGTTGACTAGGAGTCATTCATTTTAAACATTAGTCGACTATTAGTCGCACGTTTATTAATAAACCATATAAATCATAATAATGAGCCTTTAATTGAATACATTGCCTAATAAGCGCTCAAGCGCACGTAAAAAAAGCTTGCCACAGTGTCAGCAGATATGATAATTATGAATGTGTCAGGGAAAAACAGCAAGGAGACTGCATTAACGTTTTAATAATGTATTGATAAACTAGCCCTTTCTTTTGAGAGATAAAATCAGCAACACTGACTCATCTCGACAGTAGTGACGCACCTTCATGCGTGTTTCATACGGATTACATAATCTGAGAATATTTATATTTTATCTTAATTGGTTCATTTAATAGTAGACATTTCACTCTTTATAGCTATGTCAGTAAGTTTCAGAGTTTTGCGCGCAAGTTCACAGAGACCTAGACGACAGAAAGCACATCCTTTTTTTTTTTCATTATTTTGCAAAAGCGCAACATTTTGTTGTTATGCTGAGTGCTCACAAATAAACAGAATCTTTTTTTCTGTGACTAATAAAATTTTGGATGACCAAGTTGACTAACGGTTAGTCGACTATTAGGGGGTAGCCCTACTAAAGACATATATTTTGGGGTTGTGTAGCATTCAGCATGGCAAGTTAAAGAAGTCACCATAAGTCACTACTGATATATCCTAAATAATGGAAATACATAGCAATGAGCCTTCAGTCATTAAAATCTTCTAAATACCATTATACTGCTGACAGAAATATATAACCTGAAATCAGAATCTTTGGCTGAAAAAATTAAAAGATACATTTGTGACTGTGAAAAGTCAACTTTTTAACATTTCCTTATACAATCTCAAAATCCCCAGCTTCTACACAAAGCAGCAGAATTTGAGAAAATGCATGAAAGATGTTCTCTGTGATGCCACTACTACACAAGTAGCAATCATCTTTCTCTTCAGCAAGGTTGTGACTGTATAACAAGGATTGTACATGATGTCATAAATCAGCACATTACTGAAGAAGCCTGTAGAGCTGTTCAAACCAGTGAAAAGAATGAACAGAATGAAAAACCATCATATAATATCTCACAGCCTTACCATCTATATCTCATTGAATCTCTAAGTACATCTGCATCAAATCATATTTCAGATATGTTTAAATACATTATTCAGTCAAGGTCAAAAATATCGGCACCTTTGCAATTCTGTCAGAAAATGCAACACTTCTTTCAGAAAATTGTTCCAATTGCAAATGTTTTGGTATTCACATGCTTATTGTTTTTGTTTGCACTGCAACAACACAAAAAAAAACAGAGAAGAAAAGTCAAACTTGATAAAATTTCACACAGAACTCAAAAACGGACTGAATAAAATTATTGACACCTTGTAAAAAATTGTAAGAAATATTTGCTTTTCAAGCATGTGATGCTCCTGTAATTTGTATTTAGACACACCTGTGGCAAGTAACAGGTGTGGGCAATATAGTAATCACACTTGCAACCAGTTAAAATGGAGAAAAGTTGACTCAACCTTTGTGTTGTGTGTCACACTGAGCATGGAGAAAAGAAAGTGTAAAGAGTTGTCTATGGATTTGAGAGAAAAAATAGTGGAAAAACACGGACAATCTCAAGGCTACAAGCCCATCTCCAGAGATTTTAATGTTCCTGTGCGCAATATCATCAAGAGGTTTATAGCCCATGGCACGTTAGCTAACCTTCCTGGACGTGGACGGAGAAGCAAAATTAATGAAAAATTACAATGAAGGATTGTTTGAATGGTGGATAAAAAACCCAGATTAACTTCCAAACAAATTCAAGCTGATCTGCAGACACAGGGTATAACAGTGTCAGCTTGCACTAACCCTCGAAAAGGGGCACTATGGTAGGAGACCCAGGAGGACACCACTGCTGACACAAAGGCGTAAAAAAGCAAGACTGGAGTTTGCCAAAACTTACGTCACAAAACCACAATCCTTCTGGGAGAACGTTACCAAAAAATTCTGGGGAGCAACGTAGTGGCCAGTGTCAGAAAGCTGCGTCTCCACCAGAGGTCATGGGTCTTCCAGCAGGACAATGACTCGAAACACACTTCAAAAAGCACTCAGAAATGGTTACAAACACAGTGCTAGAGAATTCTGAAATGGCCAACAATAAGTCCAGATCTGAATCCCATAGAACACCTGTGGAGAGATCTCAAAACAGCAGCTGGGAGAAGGCATCCTTCAAATCTGAATGACCTAAAGCAGTTTGCAAAAGAAGAGTGGTCCAAAATTCCAGTAGAGAGGTGTAAGAAACTCATTCATGGTTACAGGAAGCAATTGATTTCAGTTTTTTTCCAAAGAGGTGCTACCAAATATTAAAGTTAAGAGTGACAATAATTTTGTCCAGTGCATTTTAGGTTCTATGTGGAATTGGATCAGATTTGATTTTTTTTCTCCTTCTTTCTGTTCCAATGTAAACAAAAAAAATAAATAAACATGTGAGTACCAAAACATTTGCAACTCCAACAATTTTCTCAGAGAACGGTTGCATTTCCTGACAGAATTGCAAGGGTACATCTTTGCATTTTAAAAACAAACCTTTCAAATGTCATCTGTGAATACTTTGTGGTAAGTAATGTGCAATCATTTTGTGCTAAAACTAAACTAAACTGGTGATTTCCATTCATTTTTAGTAAAACAAGCCATTGAAGGCTGACCCGTTAGACCTCAGTCCCCAGGAAATAAAGACACTAAACTACTTCAAGCCTACAAACATGCCCATGCCGAGAAAGGTGCTACCTGGTAAGTCTCCAGCTTAATGAAAGATTATAATCAGAATACCCCAGCATGCTCAGTCTTTAATGACTTGTTCACAAAGATAATCTATCTAACACCGTCCCTAGCTATAAAACACTGGCACAAATTCGCTCTCTGGTCATGGCAGATTTAATAACAAGGCTTGGCAGCTACCAGCAAAGTGCATTGTTGTCTTTTGCTCTGTTCTACTCTGGAGGAGGAAATATTTTAGCAAAATTGTCCCTTCACTACTTAGGGACACTGACAAAAGACGCAATATTGCATTCTGTCTGTGGTGTTTTTGTCAGTATTGGTCTGTTAAGGTAAAAAGGTTTTTTCTCAAGTTCATCTTGAGAACTTTTTTTTAGAAACAGTGTAAGTTCATCAAGCATGACAGTGGAAAATATAATGATTTCCACAAAAATCAGCACAAAAGCATATTAAGCAGCACAAATATTTTCACAATAATAAGAAACATTTCTTTTTTAAGCATAAAATCAGCATATTAGAATGATTTCTGAATGATCATCTGACACTGAAGACTGGAGTGATGATGCTGAATATTCAGCTTTACCATCAAAGAAAAAAGTAGCATTTTAAAATACATTAAAATAGAAAAGAGTTATTTTATATTGTACTAATATTTTACAAAAAATACTGTTCTGCTGTTAGTTGATGAATATAAGAACAAAATCTTACTGACCCAAAAGTGTTTTACTGAAGTGTATATGTAACCAAACGAAAGAGTGAAAAAGTCACTTCTAAATACAAAAAAAAAGAAAATAAAGAAATAAATGAATTATGACTACCACTAGGGGACAAATTACGTTAATTACAAAATGTAATTTTACTTTGCTTCACTGTTTACCTTTTTTGTACAAACAGAAACTACACAAGGGAAAACTTGTTGCCAGGTGTTTTAGCTCGCTGGTTGTTCTTCTTGCTGCCAAGCTCAAATATCTGAAATGACATATTGCTCATAACAGCAACAGTTCTCCGTTTGTTCTGACCAATTAACTTACATGGCTGGAGGAAACTGATTACCTAGTGTGGCTCAATGGATGGGCCAGATAACAAACAATGGCGACGTTTACCGCGGCTGTGTTAATCACACAGCCCACTGCACTGTGATAACTTGCAGAGGCTTTGTGCACGCTGTTAATATAACGCCTGAATGACTGGGGTCATTGACAGGCCCTCGCCGGCTTTATCTTGCTGAAGGTCAACACGTTACCGTTGGGCTGATGCTCATCGTACAATAGTCCAGATTACATTCTAGGGAGCAGCTCTGGATTGCGGCAGACTCTCACCTTAAATATATAACACCGCTGGCTTCCACGGGGAATACAAGCACCTTATTAAATCTTCAGGGTCAACTGCTTCTTGCATATCTGAGCACTAACCAGCAGGAGAAGGGCGGCCGTCACTGACCTGTAAAAGCCTTTGGTACATGCCTGAATCCAAAGGTCTTCAGTATGACAGGCTGAGCGCATACAGTGTGTCATACTTACAAGCATTGTGTCCTGTTTTGAGTGCCACTGAACTCCATGTGGTGTGGAGCTCACCTAAATTCTTAAAAATAAAGGACCTTTTATGGTTCCAAGAAAAAGGTTTAACTTGCATGGGACCTTTAAAATTACAATTCAGTTTCTTTATAATGGACAAAGGTTCTTGCATTTGTTAAAATGTGTTTCACACTAAAAAAATGGTTCACTGAACTTTGGACCAGTTCTCCTCTCTCCACACAACATGTTCCTCAGCCAAGGTGAGCTTATTCTTTTGATTCTTGCTGCTGAGGAGAGGCTTGGTCACTGCAGAGTGCACTTTCAGTCTTAGTTCTCTTAAACATGCTGAGACAGATCCAGACCCTGACCCTGTTCAGTGCTAAACTGGCAAGCAATTCCAGCTGCAGTGCTGAACCGATTCCCCATTGAGAGTCTCTGCATTATCCTGTCTTCTCGTGCATTTGTCTTACGTGGACGATCACCCTTTTTGGGTGACTTGAATGAATTAGTGACATTGTAAACCTTCAATATTCGAGAAATCACAGATTTGGAATGACTAACTTCTCTTGCAATGACTAAAACTGTCATCCTTTTGGGCTTTATCTGAACAACCTCCTGTCGCAGAGTTACAGCCTGGCATCTTGCAGTCTCAGTGAAAATTAGAGGAATGCTGCCAGTTTAAACAGGATTTGTCAAATAATTAAGGAAATTAGCACCAGGTGCCAGATTCAAACCAATAACTTGGAGGCATCTGTAAGTGTTCTCTAATTTTAAGTTCTTTTTTCAAATATCTCATTGAAGTTTTTTTATACTGTGCTTCAGAATAAAATTAATTTATGATATATGCTTACTTCTGCTTCTGTTAGGACAACTTCAAATTGGAATAAGCTGTCACGAATCCAGCCTCTGTCGTTTCCCACATTTACCTCTAGAAATCTCCATCACCTTTGCCTCCCAGACTCCATTTCCCATAAGCCCTTGCATAGGAACTATTACGGACACCTGTTTCCAATCAGGAGGACTATAAAGGTTGAACACCTTTTTACCCTGTCAAAATCAGCTCTGCAGAAATCAACCCATTCTGTGAATGTTGCTTTAAATGCAAATGAGCTCTGCTCACCCCACCCCTCTCCTCTGTGGGGTGAGGAGCCGTGCTCTGTTTACTTAAGCCGCATTTAGCCACGAAACTTGCTAACTAGCACGTTATTAGGAAAGGCAATTGAAAAGAATCATTAAAAAAACCCTTACACTCACTTCTGCTGTGCGAACATAGACACATTTATGTAGATCTGGAGGCGCATTCCCTTCATAAAAAAACTTAATCCACTGCATCTTCAGCGGCTCAGATGTCGGGAGTAAGTGACGACTGCTATGTTCAAAACAATGGCGATCGGACTGTTACAGCTCATTCAGGGCGGGTCTAAGGTAAGACGCCAATGTCAATCAATCTATTGTGGGAGTGGCCTCTGTTGGTGTGACGTCACACAGACAAGAAGCTGAGAATAGCTTGATTTAAAAAAGGGGAAATTATTTTTACAGATTAATTAAAAACCACTAAATGGTTTTTTATCATTATAGGGTGTTTGTGTACACACACTGCCAACACACATTAATGTTCAAACAACATATAAAAGTGAACTTTGCATCCAATGACCCATTTTAAGTTATCTGTAAGCTAGCGTCCTCCAAAACAATGACAAAATTCGCATTTAGATTTAGAAGCATTCAAACCCTACAGTCTCTAACTTTTGCCAAGATGGATCAATGATTCTGATAACATCACCCTGCATTTCAGCTTCTCATCAAACTTTCTGTTCAATCAAATGCTCTCTAGAATGCAAAGCGTCCCACCTACCAGCTTAAAGTAGATGCTGAAGCTGCAGCTGAAATCAGTCACTTGTTCACAGAGTTAGTATTTTCTGTATGGTGAATGGGGATATTATATAGGTGATAGGGAACGACTCAGACAGTGTAAATATGCCGCTGGGGCGAATGAAGTCTGGTTTGAGCAGCGCACACACAGCCTTTCTTTGAAAGGGATTTAGGTTTTTACTTCCAAAACAAGCATCTAACAGCATTTTATTGCAAAATTACTTTAAATGTCTTATTAGAGCTATTATAGTTCTACACCATATTGAGTAATAGGAAATTGCTGTTTTTAATCACAGTGTTTTTTACAGTCTTTTACCATTAAAATTACGATCATTTTTACAGTATGTGGTTTTCCTCTCTCTCTGTAATGGATATACAGTCAAAGGTCTTGCTCTCGAAAACTTCTCTAGGCTCCGCAGGAGAGCTGTTAGTGCTACTTTAGTGTTACGTTGTTGCTCACGCACACACCTTACCACCCTCTCGTGGCAAGCTTCCAGGCACTTGCGCTAAGCACCTCTCTGGGCCACTCTAAGCATTATGGCGAAATGTACTTGGTGGGAAACGTTGTTTCGGCCGTGTATGTAAGATCGCTAACTGTGAGCCACCATTTGTCAAAAGAAACCATAAGACGTGCCATGTTTCTTGTTAAATTATACATCGTGCTAATGTTCATCCGAGCTGTGTTCAGGAACCAACCTGCCTAGTGCTCAACAAACACAACACATGCTGCAATTACAAGACTATTCGTGAGAAAAAAAGCTGAAACAACTCTAAATAGAAAGCAATTATCTTGAGAAATCACTTGGCTGTATGGGAAATAATAAGCAGAGTTTGGTTAGATGGATGTTCCAAGGAATAAAAAGAGAACTGATAATGCATTTCAAGATGAATTCTTGTCATCTATATTGACTGGGGAACTCGCAATTGAAAAGTTAAGAAAACAGCATCTATTTGACATCCAAGAGTGGAAATGATGAGCGCCTGGTAAAATGGCTTAGTAGAAAATATTTTTCCATTACTACAAATTATAAGCGATGTGAATGAGACTCATGATTTGATTTTACAATAATGCATTTTCTTTGAAGGGAGACTGATAACAGAAGGCTATTAGACTCCACGTGGCAAATTCAGCCTGGATGGTGACTGTTCCAGACCGTCTGTCCACAGTCCTTTGTGACGGAAACTCGAAATCTCACAAGCTGAGATCTTTTATTCTATTAGTTAGAGTCGTTTATTGTGTATCACCACATACGTGTTGTAAAGCTAACCTCTGCAAAATTAATCCAATCCCAAGGCACAAACACTTCAGATGATGAAACACAGCCCTGACTGACACACAATTTCCGATGTGTCATCTGAACACGAGTGCAGGGGTGGATTCAGCTGGAGAGAAGGTTAACACTGACTTTCCAGAGGCCACATCTCCATCAATTTCACTTTTTAAATTCTAGGCATCTAGATTCTTTTCAATTTGGAGCAGCTCAGTATTACTAGGATACGTGCTTTTCTTTCAAAAATGTCCTAAGATCTTTATTTGATGAACAATACAATAAGATTAGGCAAATCTAAGATAAATATTAAATGTAACAATTTTCCGTTGGGTGGGCAGCAAGCCATGCCAACCCTTACCCATCTGTTGCCTACAGTGTGATACATTTGTCTGTTGGATCGTAAGCAGTATAAGCACAAACAGAAAGCTAAAAAGACACCTGTCATCTCAAGACACACTCAGTCCCCATCCAGACATCCTTGGACCACACTGACTAATTCAGCATCAGAGTAATAAAGGGCTTGAGAGGAACCAAACCTTTTCCACATTATCTCTCTCCACACATTCGTTTAAATACCGGCTCACAAGCTGTCATATTAAAGCTTCATGAGGCTTTCCGCGTGCTGGACTTTGCTGTGAGGTGTTCTCATGAATAATTGAGGAAAATTTACCACAGGTTGAGATTCGTGTCTAAATGCGGAAGATCAATGAGATTGAAGCGGCGAGGAGACCAGCCGGAGGGTAAGACTTTCACCCTTGCCCTTACTGACGATTGCAAAGAAAAGATCTACTCATTACAAGGCTGCTGAAAATGCAGTTCATATAAAAGCCGACAGTGTCATACAAAGTTCAATGTCAGAGTGTCAGAAGAATGAAGTAAATTAACATGTGGAGTGATGTGCTTGATAGAGACAAATTTAACAAGTAAGGCACATTATAGATGATTGTGGTAACAATTTATGCAAAAACAGGATTATCCTTCTTGCTTTGAAATGACAGAATTTGACGCATCATACAAACTTACTTTAGACTGAGTCCCTTCGTAGCGATATAAGTTCCTTTTGGAATTTCTGACTAGCCCCACACAAGTCCTCACCCTATTGCTCGGGTAATAGGATGAGGAAAGGCTACCTATTTGTTTAACCAATGGTGCATCTTATACACTACTAGTCAAAAGTTTTTAAACAGTAAGAGTTTTAATGTTTTCTAAAGAATTTTCTTCTGCTCACCAAGCCTGCATTTATTTTATCCAAAATACAGCAAAAGCAATACTATTGTGAAATGTTTTTACTATTTAAATAACTGCTTTCTATTTGAATATATTTTAAAATGTAATTTATTCCTGTGAAAAGCTAAATTTTCAGCATCATTACTCCAGTCTTCAGTGTCACATGATCCTTCAGAAATCATTCTAATATTCTGATTTGCTGTTCAAGAAACTTTTTTTTTTATTATTATTAATTATCAATAGTTAAAACAGTTGAGTACATTTTTAACATTTTTTAAATTTTTAAAAGGAATCTTTTTAGCAAGGATGCTTTAAATGGATTAAAAGTGATGATAAATACATTTATGTTACAAAAGATTTCTATTTCAGATAAATGCTGGTTATCTGAACTATAAACCTTATCAAAGAAACCTAAACCTGAATCTACTCAGCTGTTTTCAACATAATAATTAATGTTTTTTTGAGCAGGAAATCAGAATATTAGAATGATTTTTGAAGGATCATATGAATGGAGTAGTGATGCTTAAAATGCAGCTTTGAAATCACAGGAATAAATTACATTTTAAAATATATTCAAATAGAAAAACGTTTTATATAGTAAAAATATTTCAAAATGTTACTGTTTTTGCTGTACTTTGGATCAAATAAATGCAGACTTGGTGAGCAGAAGAGACTTCTTTAAAAAAATAAATAATAATAATTAAAAAATCTTACTGTTCAAAAACTTTTGACTGGTAGTGTGTATATATAACTATAATTTCCTAAATTTCAAAGTCACTGCTCAGTCCAATTTGAAGTTACCCTAACAGGAGTAGAAGGGCAGTTTTTAAAGCATACTTCATAGTTGTATTCTGAAGCACAGTATAAGAAAATGAAAATTAGATATTTGAAGAACTTATACCTCCAAGTTATTGGTGTTAATCTGGCACCTGGTGCTAATTTCCTTCATTATATGACAAACCCTATTTAACTGGCAACATTCCTCCAATTTTCACTGAGGCTGCTTTAGGTAACTGAAACCTGCGACAAGAGGTTGTCCAGATGAAGCCCAATGGGACGACTCTTTCAGCCACCGCATGTTAAGTTGGTCATTCAAGTCATTGAAAAAGGCTGGTCATCCACGCAAGACAAATGCACGAGAGGACAGGATAATGCAGACTCACAATGGGGAATCGGTTCAGCACTGCAGCTGGAATTGCTTGCCAGTTCAGTGCTGAAGAGGCTAACAATCTGTTTCGACATGTGTAAGAGAAGTCAGACTGAAAGTGCACTCTGCAGTGACCAAGCCTTTTATCAGAAGAAAGAATCAAAAGGCTAAGCCCACATTTGCTAAGGCACATGTTGTGTGGAGAGAGGAGAACTGGTTCAAAGTTAAATTTTTTAGTAATTTGGGTCTGAGGGGAAACACTTTGTTTGACGTCAAACTGAGGAAAGATTGAAGCCCAAGTGTGTAAATAAGTCAGTGAAAGGTGAAGAAAGAAGTGTTATGGTTTGGGGGGTGTTTTCTGCAGCAGGAGGAGAAGATACATGGCATGGTGAATGCAAATATTTATCAGAACCTCCTTCAGTAACATGCAGTTCCTTCCATCCAAGCATCTACCAATCAGCCTGCAATTTTGATGCAATGTCCCCGTCACACTGCAAAACAGGTAAAGCAGTTCCTTAAAGCTAAAAACACTGAAATGATGAAACGGCCAGCCCAGAGTCCTGATCTAAACCCAACTGAAAACTGGAAAATCCTTGGCGTCAAAGTTATGGCTTACGAAGCCCAGTTACCAAACTATTGAAGAAAGTGGAAGAAGAGTTGACCAACATTAACCCAACGCAGTGTGAGAAACTAGTGATGTCCTGTGGCCGCAGATGTGCTGAAGACATTCAAAACAAGGGCCTCTACACTAATTTCTGACAGCTGTAATCCTCCAAAATTTCAGTTGTTTTCATCTTTTATGCTACAAGGTTACTGTTCTCTAATTTTCCACAAAATAAAGGTTTCTGTTCTTGGATATTTAGTCAAACATGCTTGTAGAACAGTAGAATACCTACAGCTAATATTTCTTCAAATTTTGAGCAATGAAGATAAACAATATTTCAGAAAATCTCCACTATAAACAGACAAGCAGAAAGTCACTTGATTGAAACAGGTGAATGCACATTTCACTTAAAAAATCATCTGAATTCAGAGGGTCATAGAGAGAGTAGCAAATGATGTTATTTAATGTAATGTTATAAATTACAGTGTTTTGGTGCAAGAAACCGTGACTAACATTATAAATACACGATGTATAGCACAAGATGAATAGGGCTTTAAAATATGAGGTATAATGTTGACAGCAACCAAACATCATAAATCAAGGCTATGGTAATCATTTCTAAATAAAAAGACAACCCTGAAAAATACTGAAACCCTATACAAATGCATTTGGACTTCTCAAGAGTTTGTTC
Source organism: Labeo rohita (assembly GCF_022985175.1). Taxonomy (NCBI): domain Eukaryota; kingdom Metazoa; phylum Chordata; class Actinopteri; order Cypriniformes; family Cyprinidae; genus Labeo; species Labeo rohita. The sequence goes on along the minus strand of NC_066883.1, from coordinate 21,401,940 downwards.
TTACTATCAATTGTGTTGAAATCAAAAAACATCCTTCACATAACCAGCGGTCCATTTCTGTGCATCTGCTCTGTTGTGCTTCATCCGTCAAGGTGATTCTTTTGTTCTAGGACGTTTTCCACACGGCTAATGATTGAAACACATTCAGGACCATCACGCAGCTCTAATATTCCACATCTCCGTTACTGCCAGCCAGATCCAGACGCAGCATTTGTTCCAGCTGCCTTTGAATCTGAGAGGTTGTTTGTCAGCTCTATAGCCCACGTCGGCCTGCTTTCTCCCGATACCCATCAAGCCATCTCTCTAGCAGTCTTGCATTCTTGCACTCTCTCTCTCTCTCTCTCTCGCTCGCTCTCCCCTATACAATTACGGCAGGCCTGTCTGGGGGCACCCACCGGACACAGTTAGCCTGAATGACAGGTAATGACACCCACTGAGAGATTGCCTTTTCCCAGGGCACACCATCGTCCACAGTAGGATGGCTGCATCATTGTACTGCCAAGAGAGGATGTCTCTCTCTCGCTCTCTTTCTCTCTCTCACTCCCTATCCATCTCAACCGCCCCTTTCTCTATTGCAATGAGCATCCGGCGCCTGGCTTCTAAAGGATGGCAGATTGTGGATTGATTAAAATAAATAAAAAAAGTCGGTTGATCAAATAAAAGGCTGTCTGATAGCGTCAGGATCTGTCTAGCGATGAGATGAAAAGTTAGACCACAGGCCGAGCAATAATGACAGCTCTATAGAGGTGTATAGAGCCGCAGGGTCAAAGTGACTGATTCTTAACAGCGACTTAAAGCACTCACTGTTGTTTGTCTATGGGAATATGAGTTGTAAAGTGCAAGTATTGGGCTACATGCTGTTCAGGTGTTAATTCAATATGAGCCAAGCCTGTTAGTGAATAAAAGCCAAGGCTACATGACACGTTTTCTGTTGCTGAGGAAAGAAAGTTCGAAATAGTGATGTGAAATGACCAAAAAGCATGATTTTTTTTTTTGTCATGTACTATGCTAGTACCATGGTATCCTTTCCTGTACCCTAGTAAGTGAATATGATATTCTGGACAAAATTATTGGCACCCTTTCTTTAATATTTGGTAGCACCCCCTTTGGAAAAAAACTGAAATCAATCGCTTCCTGTAACCATGAATGAGTTTCTTACACCTCTCTACTGGAATTTTGGACCACTCTTCTTTTGCAAACTGCTCCAGGTCATTCAGATTTGAAGGATGCCTTCTCCCAGCTGCTGTTTTGAGATCTCTCCACAGGTGTTCTATGGGATTCAGATCTGGACTCATTGCTGGCCATTTCAGAACTCTCCAGCGCTTTGTTTGTAACCATTTCTGAGTGCTTTTTGAAGTGTGTTCTGGGTCATTGTCCTGCTGGAAGACCCATGACCACCAGTAGGGCTTTCTGACACTGGTCACTACATTGCGACCCAAAATTCTTTGGTAATCATCAGCTTTCATGCCAGAAGCAGCAAAGCAACCCCAAAACATCTTTAAACCTTCACCATGTTTGACTGTAGGGACTGTGTTCTTTTCTTTGAAGGCCTCATTTCTTTTTCCGTAAACAGTGCCATGATATCCTTTACCAAAAAGCTCTACTTTTGTCTCATCTGTCCACAGTACGTTCTCCCAGAGGGATTGTGGTTTTGTCACATAAGTTTTGGCAAACTCCAGTCTTGCTTTTTTATGCCTTTGTGTCAGCAGTGGTGTCCTCCTGGGTCTCCTACCATAGCGCCCCTTTTCGAGGGATAGTGCGAGCTGACACTGTTGTACCCTGTGTCTGCAGATCAGCTTGAATTTGTTTGGAAGTTAATCAAGGTTCTTTATCCACCATTCGAACAATCCTTCGTTGTAATTTTTCTTTAATTTTGCTCTTCCGTCCACGTCCAGGGAGGTTAGCTACACTGTAAGCCCGGATTTTGTATCTAATTAAACCATTTAATTACAACTGAACACAATATTTAAGTTTTACTGCATTGCTTATAAAATATAAGTAGATTCTACTAATTTGTAGACATATTTGAACCTGTGAATAAACTTAAGTTAAATTAACTCGTATTATGAAATTTATCTCCTGACCACGCCTCCTCCACCGGTGCTGCGAGTAACAGCGCCATTTTGTCACTGTGATTGTGTATGAATTTAAGCTGTGGATGAATGTGGAAATTTAGATTTAGATAGTTCTGTTGGCATTGTTTTCCGCCATTTATCTTTTATCACGTCCCTCGAGAAACTCTTTGTGATCGGCAAAAGTTGTTGTTCGTCTAAACGACGGGACATTGATAGCTAGTGTTCTCACTCGCCTGCGCTTGAACCCCTGACTGGCGAGTTCGACTAACATTTTTTGCCTTTTTCTTTCAATGATTTCTTTTTCACTCGAGGAGCTGTTGTTTGTGAGGAGTGTAAATTTAGTTTTACTCATACAGTAGCCGCGATTCCAGCCGAGGAGCGACAAAGGTGGAGCTAATATGGTGAGTGCAGTACGTTAATGTACCACGTTTAATTTAGACATGGCTATTGTTTGAAAGCGTAAGTTTTCGTTAATTAGCGGTATAAATACAAAGGCGGATGAATATACTTTTGTTCTATCTAGGTTCAGAGTCCTCTTAACGACTATCTTGTTTTGGAAGAAAGAAGAAATGGAAGAGATGCTTTGAAAGTGTAAGTATGATCCTAATAACTGATAAGAGAGCACTGCTATTTACACATTTTCCTCCTGGTTTCACAGACAAGGCTTAAGGCCAGTCTCAGAATAAAATAACATGTTTAATAACATGACAAGGAGTCTTTACTGAAAATACCTTGTAATGACATATTTTAAAATATGTCAGTGCCATTTTTCTTTTCTCAAGATGCACACCAGTAAAGTTTTTAAGGTGTTTTTATAAAAGCTATTTAAGTATCTTAATTTAACTAAGGCCTAGTCCTGGCTTAAGCTAAGCCCTGTCTGTGAAGCCCTGTCTGTGAAACCCTGTCTCTTTGTTCAAACATGGAAATTATTCAAGAACAAAACAATTTCCTTGTTCACATTTATGCCACCTTCACACCAAAGTTCAAGATCAACTGTATGTCGTGGGTTAACTGAGACCTGTTCTGAGGATGATCACTTTGACTAGCACAGTGTGTGTCAGAAGATTATTCATAATGATGATGGTGTGAGTCTGTCCTGCACTCATTCCTGTTGTTTACAAGCTTTCCTGAATAACACCGATCTTCCTGACCATATGCCAGTAGTGTTTGTATGTGGATTTTACTTTAAATATTCAGTAGATGTACAATTAAACGTAAACCCTAAAGTCTAATTACCATCTGTAAACTGGAAATTTTCTGAGAGCTGTACCACCTAACCACTGTATCTGACTGCTCCAGATTAATTTAGATAGTGTTGCCATAGAAAAGCGCAATTCCCAGTCTATTGACATGAACAGCTCACAAGCTGAACATCACAATGTTGTCCTCTCAGAATTAAAGTAATTATGACATGGTGTGAAGGCAGCATATGACTTTGAGTATTTAACAACAGCATTGTCTAACTGACTTGATAATGTATTTGTCGTTCTGTTTCTTCCTCTGTTAGGAGGCAGCTGACAAGACAGACTTCAGTAAGAATCCTCAGCGTTGATCAAGAAAGTTCACAGCTCACCTCATCTAGAGTGGGAATCATCTTGGAAGAAAGCTTGGTAATGGATGAACTGACCAATCTCAGGCCTTCTATGTCCATTGTTTTCAGACTGATTTCCCTGCCTACACCTGGACTATCCTAAGTGTATGAAAAGTATTTTATATTTTTTGTCGGGAAAAGGTGAGCTGACACCTAAAATTCAGTATTGCCAATAGTGTGAACTCAGAGTGTGGAAAAAACATATTGTTTTGATGCTGTTTGTTGCGATTCTGAGGAAAACTTGTTTGTGTGCTTAACGATAATTTAATTTGTTGAACTAGTATCTTTTTGAACTTTTTTTTTTTCTCCCATGTTTTATGGGGAAATGTTTTCAGGATATGAAAAAATGGTTTTGTTGTGTTTTCAATTGAATATTTGTAATTGAATTGATTTAAAATAAAAGGGAAAATTGCATTAATGTTCCTTTATTTGTTTGCTTTTTTCTTAATTTTCTAGGTTAACAAATTGGAAAAATAAAACATTTGATATAGATTTAACTTGGAAATTAGTATATTTGACTTAAATATAATAGTTATAATAATTGCAAATGAAATGATGTTACAAAACATTTTAAGTTAAATGAAATGACCTTTGTAATTCATATTACAAAACATTTTAAGTTAAATAAACTTTACATTACTTAAATTTTTTAGGGCAACCAGTTTCCTCCAATTTTTTAAGTAAATTCAACTTATCCGGGTTTAGAGTGACAGTGCCATGGGCTGTAAACCTCTTGATGATATTGCGCACAGTGGACACAGGAACATTAAGATCTCTGGAGATGGACTTGTAGCCTTGATTTTTCTCTCAAATCCACAGACAACTCTTTACACTTTTCACTCTTTTCTCCATTCTCAGTGTGACACACACCACAAAGGTTGAGTCAACTTTTCTGCATTTTAACTGGTTGCAAATGTGATTATTATATTGCCCACACCTGTTACTTACCACAGGTGTGTCTAAATACAAATTACAGGAGCATCACATGCTTGAAAAGCAATTATTTCTTACAGTTTTGACAAGGTGCCAATAATTTTGTCCAGTCCATTTTTGAGTTCTGTGTAAAATTTGATCAAGTTTGACTTTTCTTCTCTGTTTTTTTTTTGTGTTGCTGCAGTGCAAACAAAAACAATAAGCACGTGAATACCAAAACATTTGCAATTGGAACAGTTTTCTGAGAGAAGTGTTGCATTTTCTGACAGAATTGCAAAGGTGCCGATATTTTTGGCCATGACTGTATATGCTACCATTTAGGGTTGGTGAGATTTTACACAAAATCTCTTATATATGCTGTTCAAGACTGCATTTATTTTATCAAAAATACAGTGATACTGTGTAATAATATTACAATTTAAACTGTTTTCTATTGGAATATATTTTAAGATGTAATTTATTGCTACGACGCAAAGCTGAATTTTCAGGATCATTACTCCAGTCTTCAGTGTCACATTCTAATATGCTGATTTGCTGCTCAAAAATATCTGTTATCATTCTGAAAACATTTGTACAGCTTTTTGTGGAAGCCCTAATCCTGATACAGGATTCTCTTATGAATAGAAAGTTCAAACGAACAACATCTTTGGAAATTAGTGTCTTTGTCACTTTTGATCAATTTAGTGTTTCCATGATGAAAAAGTATTATCTTATCGACCCTCAAACTGTGCATTTCAAAATACCACAGTATTGCCATCTGATAGCATCTGTGCACTACAGAATCAAAGCCAACCAGTCAAACTAAAACGTTATGTCAGGAACAGGAAATGTAAAAAGTTAAGAAACTGAGGTGTTGAAGTGCAGTTGTCATATCAAGCCCAGATTTTCTCATTTTATATTGTATTCCTTGAGCTTGCAGCAGATGAAAACATATCATAAGAGCGAATGTGCAGTCTGACCCGAAGCTAAAGCACTGAAATGTTGTCAGGTTAGCAGTGTATCCCCATATCCCACAGCTTCCATCCCCAGCAAAGACACTACAGAGAGAGGCTTTACTTGCCAAGGAGAATGAGACATGTTTGCTGCAAGTTTAACCTGTGCCAAGAGATTCACAGCCCTCAGATATGTTTTAATTGAAAATCTTTTGCCAGGTATTTCTAGAACTCTAGTCTAATAGCTAATAACTATAAAATCATTTTAAGGTTTCACAGCATGTAGCTATTAGTTTTGTTTTTTAATATATTGCTTCACTTATGCATTCCTATCCAGTCATTAAGACTGTAATATAATTTACATAAAATATTAATAACACAGTACAAAACAAGATTATCAATATTTCCTTTAAATTTGGAGTCAGCTCTCATAACTAGATTTCAACGACTCAAACTATAATTAAAAACATTATTTTGACTGTTTGTGACTGTTTGACTCATTTTTTAATTCTTCCATCATTTTCGACTGTAAAAAATCACCACAAATGATTTTATGTTGAGGGTTAATGATAATTGGATGAGACAATGTATTAGAAAAAGTGGTACTCAATTTAGTAACTTGTGTAACTTGAATCCTGCAGTTCACTGCGTCTAAATAAACACTGCACGTTTTGTTTGCCCAAATCTATTAAGATAACCAAAAATACATAAAAGATGTGGATAATGCATCTATTCAGTTAAGAAAGTCTATTTATTTTCTGAATTCAAATCATTTTGTGGTCCTTTATGGGGCTTGGTGGTGCAACTGTCTAGAAAATGTAAAAAGGAAAAAGCAAATGTTGGCAAAAATAGCATATTAATAATAATAACTGTTGCTGTTACTAAAATGTTAAAATGTGCCAAAATGTGTGATTATAATTTCAGGAGGGAGGGGGGGGGAATGTCTATTTTTTTGTCTTTTATAAATGTATAAAAGGTCACTTGTTTAAAAAAAAACAAAATCATAAAATAAAATAAATATAATAATAAAAAAAACAAAACATAATAACTTAATATTATATAATATTATTATTAAATATTATATATAATATTAAATGTATATAATCATAAAAAAAAAAAAACAGTGTTTAAACAAGTGTATGTATATGTATATACACAGTTCTGTCCCTAAGTATTGGAACAGTAAAGACAAAATTGCTCTGTTTGCTGTGGAGTCAAGAAATCTGTAAATATGTCACATTTTATTATTGCGTGTTTCAACACATAAATGTTTCACCAGCTAAGAAGATCAGCACTTTTAAAGTTGTAAGCATAAGTATTGGCCTCACAGGTCTTTCTGAGTGATCAGCTGTGTCCTGTTGCATTATTTGTTCAGATATTAAAACAGGGAATATGTCGTATCAGTTATATCCATTTCTTCTATATTCTGAGTCTTGCATTCAATGACAACACACAACAAACCAGGAAGAAGACGAGGGAGCTGACTCTGAGAGAAAAGCAAGCAATTTGGATGCTTAGAGATTAGAGTTTGCAAAAGCCAGTAGAGTTTTGGAACAGAGCTTTATGGACAGATGAGACAAATATTAACCTTTATCTAAGTGATGGGAAATCAAAAGTGTGGAGAAAAAGGAAACTGCAAATTATCCTAAGTATACGACCTCATTTGTAAAGCATGGTGGCGGTGGTGTCATGGCATGGGCATGCATGGCTGTCTCTGGAACAGGCTCTCTCAATTTTCATGATGACTTAATGTATGATGGCAGCAGCAGAATGAATTTGGAAGGGTACAGAACCATCTTGGCTACCAGTATTCAAGAAAATGCCACCAGACTCATCAGAAAGCGATTCAAATTGCATTAGGACAATGACCCAAAACACCCTTCCAGTTCAGTCAAGGAGTTTATCAGGGGAAAACAATGTAAAGTTTTAGAATACCCAAATCAATTTCCAGACTTAACTTCAATTGAACATGAATTTCACCAGCTGAAGAGGAGACTAAAGGCAGAAACTCCCCAAAACAATTAACAGTTGGAACTGGCTGCATTAAAGGCTGGGGAAAAAGCATTTCAAAGGATGAGACCAGGAGTCTGGTGATGTCTATGGCTCACAGACTCACTGCTCTGATTGCACACAAGGAATCGGCAACAAAATAATAGCTTTTTGTCTTTTACACCTTCCTTAAGTTCAGCTGTTCCAATACTTAAGATAACATCAAATAGTGGGATGAACTCTAAAAGTGCTGTATTTTTTATTTGGCAAAATTGTATGTATGTGTTGAAACAGCTAATAATAAAATGTGACATCTTGTAGTTTTGTCTCATATTCATCTTTTAATCACATTTGCAAATGCCTTGACTCCACAGCAAACAAAGCAAAACTAAATTTTGGAGGGCAATACTTATGGAGGGCAGTATATATATATATATATATAGAGAGAGAGAGAGAGAGAGAGAGAGAGAGAGAGAGAGAGAGATAGATAGATAGATAGATAGATAGATAGATAGATAGATAGATATTTTTGTTTTGTTTTTCTTTGTTTATAAAATGTGCCCACCTAATTGTAACCAACATGAAAGAAGCCATTTTTAAGAGATGGTCCAAAAAATGTTACATACTGTATTTTATTTTATGAAATAACAAAAATTTTGTTTGAGTCAAACAGAAACAAAAATTTGAATCAAATCAAACATATTATTTGTTAAGGAGGCAAAGCAAAAAAAAAAATAAAATAAAATAAAATAAATACATAAATAAAATAAATTAAAACAAAACAAAAAATAAAATAAAATAAAATAAAATAAAATACAGTTTTAAAGTTTGGGATGAGTACGATTTTTATAAGAGTATTTTCTGGTCATCAATGTTGCATTTATTTGATTAAAAATACTGAAAAAAGTAATATTGTGAAATATTATTGCAATGTAAAATAGTGGTTTTCTATTTTAATATACTTTAAAATAGAATTTATTCATGTGATGCAAAGCTGAATTTTCAGCATCATTACTCCAGTCTTCAGTGTCACACGATCCTTCAGAAATCATTCTAATATGCTGATTTATTATCAATGTTGGAAACAATTGTGCTGCTTATTATTTTTTTGGAACCTGTGATACTTTTTTTTTAGGATTCTTTGATGAACAAATTCTTAAAAAAAAACAGCATTTATTTAAAATAATATACACAACAGTTCAAAATTTGGGGTCAGTAAATTCTTTCTTTCTTTGAAAGAAATTAATACTTAATACTTTTAAATTGCAATAATATTTCATAGTATTACTTTTTTCTTTGTGTTTTTGTTTTATTGTGGACAAATGGTATACACATTCATGTCTGTAACTAACATGAATTCAATTATTAAATTTCTAAGAAATTGGCACTTCTACTTTGAAGTAGTGTTAAAAGATTCTCCTTTTAGTATTTCAGAGATGTTTGTTTCTTTTTAAAATATGAATAGTTACTATGAACAAACCATCGAATTATACAGTTTACTACTTTTACAAATGTACATCACCCTGGTCGGGAAAAATAAACAGCTGATGTCGAGCTCGCGCACAATGATGTGTGGAGTCCCACAGCAGCAGCTCTGTCAGACAAATACACAAGGTCACTTCACACTCACACCCTCTGGGGAGAAATTAATTTCTAGACTACATAGGGAGGTAAATAGCTGCACCTGTCGTGTTTTTGCAGGCGTGATAAACGGATGGAGACGGAGGGAGCCAAATGGTCCTGTTGGATGGCAGAAGTTGGCAGGGTGGGGTTGTCTCTGTCTGGCTCCGAGCGGGTAAATGTCACAGGACCCTCAGTGCAACTCTGACTCATAATGTGCATGACCCTAAATGATCTGGTGCATTAATAACTTCTTAAAATATCCACGGCTTGGATCTGTTCACAAGCATTATCACAATCAACCTTGTACACAGTCGAGAATAAGTGACTAAAGGCTTTTACAATGCAGCCGAATGTCACAAATGATTCCCCAAGGACGAGAACATTGAGTTTTTTAATTTTAAACTGACTGTATGCCACTCAGAAGAGAAGTTGACAAAATCCATCAGATTGTTATGAAACTGAGTCACGATTGAGGTTCATTTCACAAACACTTGCAGAAACCTTTTGAGCCTGTTCAACCATGTGATCCGAAAAATGTTGACTGTGTGACTTGCACTATCCTAGCAATCATTTATCCAGACAACACACTCAGGCCTCAATCACTCTGTCAAAGTCCTGGATACCGGTGCTTAGAAAATTGTACACGCATCTGTGGGTGCAGGTGTCCCTCTAGCTCAAATTTCCGGAATTTAGCAATACCGGCATCAAGGTTGTGTGTTCAAATCCCAGGGAACTGACAAGTGGTAAAATTTGGGATGTGCATGTCCAAAAGACGCCGTGTTCTGTGCTGTCAAAGTGAGTTTGTCCTGTTTTCATTGCCAAAAGATGATGATGTGAATTTATTTTTTCTATGATACCACAGCAATTCAATTCAAACCTTTTGTTGTGCTCGTCATTTTACCTGCATCTCTAATCTTGGCTTTTATCTTCGTTGGCTTCTAATCTTCTTTATTTGGACTAACAAGCATTTCCGAACCACAACCTGTAAGTACAATTGATATGTTTTGTGTACATTTTCAATTGAGTGCTCAAAACAGCAAGTTGTTTGTGCTAATAAGAGATATATACCTAGCGCAGCTTTAGGTTCCAGGTAAAGCACAATATTACTGAAATAGTTCTGATAATTTGCTGTAAACCCACTATTTCCTAAGTAAGTATTGATTAATGTAGACTGTCATTGTTGTAATTACTTTGTGTAATAATGATGTAGATATATATTGGCTTACAATCTGTGTTGTTTCATCAATTAATCACGTTAGCACTCGGCTAACGTATCCACTGTTATTGTTTTGTTAAGTGTTTACAGTTTAGCAGTTAAACTTTAGCTGTGGGCACAATTCGCTCGCATAAGTGTTCAAATGTTTTTCTGTCATTATTTTAAAAATGGATTGGAGAATTATAGTGTTGTTTTGGTGCATTTTGAAGGGGGTCCCCTATTAAAAATTGCATTCCGGGGTGTAAAATACACATTTTTTGTCAGGGTTCCCTGGTAAATTTACAGTTTACAGACAATATGCTCAGAACTGATCGAACAAATCGTTTTGAAATAGTTGAGAAATGACTCTGTGTATAAATATATTCTGAGAAAATCACAATGTTTTCTAAGCTTAGATGCATTTAAACCTGTTGTAGGGGACATCAACACAATATTAAGATGTTTTAAAATACTATATGACCTGCTCTATAAGTACTGGATACTGTATATTACTGTATACTGGATATTGTATCCGTCTGCATTGGATATTCAAATGCATGGCAATAAATGTTCACTTAATACTTAAAAATGCGCTAAAAATAAAAATGTGTCATTTTAAATGCTACAAGTGAATTTAGTAATAACAACAAAGTGAAAAATTATGTTCAACAATATATATTGTTCAACAAGATGTTCATGTCTTTGTTCAGTCGAAAGGAAATTTAGGTTTTTGAGGAAAACATTCCAAGCTTTTTCTCCATAGAGTGGACTTTAATGGGAGCCAAAGGGTTGAAGGTCCAAATTGCAGCTTTAATGCAGCTTCAAAGGGCTCTACATGATCCCAGCCAAGGGATAAGGGCCTTATCTAGTGAAACAATCAGTCATTTTCTAAAAACAAAATAAAACTGTATATACTTTTTTTTTTACCACAAATGCTCATCTTGCACTAGCTCTGCATCCACGACTTTGCACATTACTTAATCATGTTGAAAAGGCCACGTGTGGTTAGTTCTTTGTCTGTGTACTACTAAAAAGGTAGGGTAGGGCAAAAAACTCTGAAAATCATATGACATTGTTGTTTTACCATTTTTTTGTAAATGTCGTTTGACTTTCTTTGCACGTTCACTTTGTAAACACTGGGTCGGTACTTCAGCCTACGTCAAGCGTGACTTTTCCAACATGACTATATAATACATACATACATACTATATAATTTGTGAAGTCGAGCTAGTGCAAGACGAGTATTTGTGTTTAAAAAGTATATACATTTTTATTTTTTTTAGTAAATGACCGATCGTTTTGCTAGATAAGACCCTTATTCCTCGGCTTGTATTGTGTAGAGCTCTTTGAAGCTCCACTGAAACTGCTAATTGGCCACCGTTGAAGTCCACTATATGGAGAAAAATCCTTTCTTAGAAGTATCTTTACTAGCAGAGATAAGGTACATTTCTACTCTTACTGGACCCATCTAGTGCACTGCTATTGTTATATTGGTTTATGTTTCGTTATTTACTGAACACCACAACAGCTATAAAGCATGAATCACTGTGTTTCTGTATAAAACCCCCTGCAGGCCTAAAAAAAAATGGCCTAGCAGCTTACCTTACCAGCTGTGATCTAGTTGAGTTATATACCACCACTCTCAAGAGGCGCACACCAAATACACATGCACTGCACCTGCATATATACGCTCACACATACTGTACTTATGTGCTTTTACAGCCTGAAAACAGCTATTGGTCAACATTTGAAGGTATAATAAACCTAAGAGGGTCATCTGCTTCTCAGACACCACTGAGTCAATCACCGCTCTCCAGCTGCTGTCTATATCGCCCATTAGGTCATGTCTGAATGGACTTTTAGAAGCGGAAGCTGACAGCGATGGCTGTCTAAGATGTTATCTGGTGCAGAATGTACTATCCAAAGCAAAATCTATAAATTTCTTTTTTTCTTGTTGTCCGGTTATGAACGATCGTTGGTGCTTAGAGATTGAGAGGGAAAGGGAGGTGGCAGCATTGATTTTTCTTTACATCCTCAGTTTATTGTATCGGAGGCTGACAAACACGCACATCGTCAATTATTCAATACGAGAAAAAGTCATGGAAGCGATTCAAACTCTGTAACTTGCAGCTTATCATTTTATAGCCAGACAGAAAAAAATCAAACACGCGTCAAGATATATAAAAGCATTTACTAACTTGAAATCAAAGCATTTCAGGGGATAGAGTGACGTAAGAAGTGACATGAATCTTGATATAACTTTTTCCAGCTAACAGGGGACATTCTCAGAACTATGGGTAATGTTCACCCATATAGAAGTTAGCTGGTCTTTTATAACAGGGGTTATTTATTCCAGGACCCACCTAGACAAGTATAGCCTATCAAAATATCTATCAAAATGTTTTAAAATAATACGATTTATTTTCATTAAAAGTGTTAATTGACATTAGGGCTGCAGCAATTTATCGATTTTACTTTTAAAAAACTGCAACTGCATTTTGCCAGTGTCCAGTAATTGGCAAAATACAGGAAGTGGCGCATTCCACATATTAAACCCATTTAAAAACCATAATAAAGCATAATGCTTTTAAGAAATACAAACAGTATGATTTCATGAAATAAATTTATGCAATGCAGGTTTAATATATGTGACCCTGGACCACAGCCAAAAATACATTGTACAGGTCAAAATTATTGATTTTTCTTTTATGGCAAAAATCATTAGGAAATTAAGTAAAGATCATGTTCCATTAAGATATTTTGTAAAATTCCTACTGTAAATGTATGAAAACATTCTACATTAAAAACTTTATTTGGACAACTTTAAAAAACTTTATACATTATCTCTAGCTTTCGCTAACTGTCGTACGCGTAATACTGATGTAGGGGTAGCGTATACTCTGTTGAGAAGTGACAGAAGTGGAAGCTCAGAGGAGAGAGCAAAACAAAACACCGGTCATGAATTAGAATTACAAAACGAGGATTGGTAAAGAAAAATGTCAGAGGATTTCGATATAAGCCAAGAGGAGACTGTTTTTTTTCTTTGTTGTAAACAAAACTTGGTTCTCGCGAGACTAGCATATTCTCGCTCAATTTGTTGAGTCAGCTTAAAATAATTTGTTACCCTGCTGCCTTAAAAGTTTAAGTTCAGTCAACTCAAATAAGTTTAGTCAAGTTGAAATGTTAAGTTGTATTAAGTGACAACTTAGATATTTGTGTTTGTTAAATTTAAAAGCTAGGTAAGTAATCCAGCTGCCTTAAAATTTTAAGTTGAATCAACTCAAATATCTAAGTTGTCACTTAGTATAACTTAACATTTCAAGTTAAATAAACTTTTTTGAGTTGACTGAACCTTTAAAACTTTATAAAGTTTCTCAATATTTTGATTTGTTTGCACCCTCAGATTCCAGGTTTTACCAATACAAAACCATACAACAATGGAAAGGTTATTTATTCAGCTTTCAGATGATGTATAAATCGGTGTTGTTTTGACAAATTGACCCTTATGACTGGTTTTGTGATCCAGGGTCACATATGCGCTTTAATTATTTATATGCGTGTAGCTTACATACGTGAGTGTCAGGTAAATCATTTATGAACCTATTCAAATACAGGAGGATACATCAATATCTTTCTCAATATGCTAACTGTTCATCACAATTTCAAAATAAAAGTTTAAACCCTCACTCTGAGTTTACATGTTTTGATGTCCACATATTTAAGAAATTACAGTGACTGTAGCATTTATGTCAAAAAGAAATGGCTAAATATTAAAAATTAAGTGGACATTTGAATTAAATGTTGTTTAGTCAATACTAAACACGGATTAGATTGTGCAGTAAAGTGTAAAAACAATCATCAGACCATTAAGGCCCTCTGCAGGCATTTGTTGTAATGTTTATTATACATTAGCTCTATTGTTTACAATACATTATGTATTTTAACAGTTCTGTTCAATAAAACCATTTGATTACTTTCTTTGATACTTTATTTGAACTAATCATAATTGCCTCATTGCTATAATATATGTATTTTAAGTCATTTTAAAGGCTATTGTTCACTTAGGTCTATTTTACTACACAAAAAATTCATTATAGTTATCTGAGTACTCGATTAATCATCAGAACAATCGACAGATCACTCGATTACCAAAATAATCGTCAGTGACAGCCTTGACATAACATTTATTATTACAGTATACAACACTACCAAATATTTTCTGCCTCATTCTATGAAATGAAGCCACATCAGATCACAAAAGCAAGACTCTGGAGAAAAAATACGCTACTAAATATGTATTTAGTTTTCAACAGGTTTATTAATGTTTCTAATTACACTCCAATGTGTGTAAACTCACTGTCGGAGAGAGGAGAGAGCAAGAAAGCACAGTGCTATTGATGTGTAGACACTGTACTGCAAATAAATTACTGAAAGCATTCAACGTTTTCAAGTGTTTTTAAAATGGTACCTTAAAAGAATCATCTCTTAAAAATTTTGCTCATTCACTGGACTAGTATTTGTGTCTTTCACTGCAACAAAAGCAATATTTATACACTATCCATTACAACTTTTTTCCCCTAAAAATAAAACATTCACTTTAAGGGACAGTTCGCCCAAAAATGAAAATTACCCCATGATTTACTCACCCTCAAGCCATCCTAGCTGTATATGACTTTCTTTTTCATACGAATACAGCCAGAGTTATTTTTTTTTTAAATATCCTGACTTTTTCAATCTTTACAATGGCAGTGAATGGGTGTTGAGAATTCAAAATCCAATAAAGTGCACCCATCCATCATAAAAGTAAGTGAACTGACACGCTTGTGTAAGAAAAATATCCATATGTAAAACTTTATAAACCGTAAACTTCCGCTAACCGTCGTACATGCGTTCACGAGAGAGTGGTGTTCCACACTGTAAAAAACAATTTGTTGATTCAACTTAAAATAATTTGTTACCTGGCTGCCTTAAAATTTTAGGTTCAGTCAACTCAAAAAAGTTTATTTAACTTGAAATGTTAAGTTATACTAAGTGACAACTTAGATATTTGAGTTGATTCAACTTAAAATTTTAAGGCAGCTGGATTACTTACCTAGCTTTTAAATTTAACAAACACAAATATCTAAGTTGTCACTTAATACAACTTAACATTTCAACTTGACTAAACTTATTTGAGTTGACTGAACTTAAACTTTTAAGGCAGCAGGGTAACAAATTATTTTAAGCTGACTCAACAAATTGAGCGAGAATATGCTAGTCTCGCGAGAACCAAGTTTTGTTTACAACAAAGAAAAAAAACAGTCTCCTCTT
This sequence comes from Labeo rohita, assembly GCF_022985175.1. Lineage (NCBI taxonomy): Eukaryota > Metazoa > Chordata > Actinopteri > Cypriniformes > Cyprinidae > Labeo > Labeo rohita. The sequence goes on along the minus strand of NC_066883.1, from coordinate 21,386,292 downwards.
GGCTTATATCGAAATCCTCTGACATTTTTCTTTACCAATCCTCGTTTTGTAATTCTAATTCATGACCGGTGTTTTGTTTTGCTCTCTCCTCTGAGCTTCCACTTCTGTCACTTCTCAACAGAGTATACGCTACCCCTACATCAGTATTACGCGTACGACAGTTAGCGAAAGCTAGAGATAATGGTTTGTCAGGTTTTAAATATGGATATTTTTCTTACACAAATGCATCGATTCAATTCAGAACCCAACAGGCACACAATGTCATAAGACGTTGATATTAAGTTTGGTTGCGACACCTGGTGACCAAAATTCAATGTCAATTCAACGTCTAATGTCAATGTTAATTTGATGTCCAATACGACATCAGCTCACATTAGTATTTGTTGTTTTTAGGTTGTGTAACCAAAATCCAACTCTTAGTCAATGTCAAAGTGGCGTCAAATACTGACGTCCACCCAATTTTAATTTTCAACCAAAATGCAATGTCTGTCCGACGTCATGTCCATTATTTTAACATTATATTGACATCCTGTGCCTGCTGGGAAGGCCTTTATTAACCCCCCAGAGCCATGTGAAGTACTTTTTATGATGGATGGATGCTCTTTATCGGACTTCAAAGTATGAACACCCATTCACTGCCATTATAAAACCTGGAAGAGCCAGGATATTTTTTAATATAACTCCGATTGTATTTTGTATGAAAGAAGAAAGTCACATGCACACTTAGCATGGCTTGAGGGTGAGTACATCATGGGGTAATTTTCATTTTTGGGTGAACTATCACTTTAATGTTTGTATAATCAAGAAAAAATGTTTTCAAACCATTTAAAAGCAAGCAAGAAAGAAAGAAAACTATCTCGTTACGCTAGTTAAGAAGCTACCAGTACACATCCCAAGTTGTGGACAAGTATCCAAACACCACATATCTGTTTTCCTGGCAGTGTGATGCTATTTTGGCCCACTGCTTTCATTTGTGTAAGCCAGACAGTGACATTCAGACTTGAGGGGCAGCAGTGTTAAATATCATCTCCTGCAGAGCAGTCAGCATCACGTCAATGTGCGGGGAAAGAAAAGACGTTAATGCCGCCCGCGCGCTTTACACAACCTTCGGCAGAGGAGCTTCGCATCAGAGCGGTAAAAACAGAAACCACACGTTTTAATTAATCGTCAACTAAACGAGACAGCAAGGGTTTGTTGCGGAGGTGCATTTTGTAGGTGCAGGAGGTGAGGAGACGGGGGAGAAGTGGAGGAGGAGAGCAGCACCGGTTAATTACCCAACTGTACCCGGGTAAGTTGGGAGCGGTTTGTTTCGGCGTTTGAATGACAAAGGAGATCACAGAGGCAGGCTCAGGAGAGGCGGCGATCGCATCGGCTGCTTAATAATTGATCTACGAAAGCAGGAGCTTGTTTTGTGGAGATGAGAGCACGCCGCCTCATCTGATCCCCGAGCCGCTGGAATCAGAGGGATTGTTTTTGTAATATGCCACCGAATAAGCAGATCAATGCTCTTTTACCAAACACAAACATCTCACGACCGAGCCTTACCACAGTGAATTAACAGCTTCACACTTGTACACACAACACATGCAAAACCACACGCACTCCCTTTGCTAAATCAGCTGGAACTAAATTTACATTTTGCACTGCTCAATATGGCGCCAGATAGATTAGACGACATTTTCATCATCATTGAAAGCCCAGGCCTACATTAAATGGGTTCTCTTTTTTTTGCCCTGTCTCGCTTTTTCTCTTTTCGTTCGCCTTCCAAACCGTAATGAAGTCAGTTTAAACAGCTATATTCATTTCCTTAATGAGGGAAAGGTCCTTTAATGCTTTTCTCCAGTGAGACAGAGGCTGTGTGGGCGCTAATAAACACAAGTCACAAAAACAACATCTCTTAACCGAGTATCTGAGGCCTTCGCTAATTTTTTTGTTAGCATTTAATTATACTTCAGCATTATGACTGACATTATTAGCGCTCTCTCTGGGAGGATGTAATTGAAAGTAATTTTGCATTAATGCTAATTCTGAAGTGCTCTTGTGAATAAAAAAACATCCAGCGCAATTTTTTGGACGCTAAAATGACACTGGCGATACAACGTGGTGTTGGGAATGACGAAACTGATTTAAAGAGCCAAAACCTGTATGAAATTTTACAATACCTTTGCTAAACTGTCACATCTACTGCTTTCTGATCTAAATATTGAGTAATTCCATTATAATTTTAATTTTAATTTCATTTTATTACATTTAATTTTGTAATAATATATGGAAAAATATGTTTCTATATTTAAACACATATGTATATACATAAATATTTTTTATTTATTTATTCGTTTGTTTGTTTTTTTACAATTACCTTCTTTAGTTTTCCCTGGAATAATTAAAGTCATACAATTTTGAACTGACATGTGGGAATTTTTATTTTTTTGGTGAACTACCAATTCCATTTTACTGTTAAGAGACAATTACAGTGAGGTCGAAAAGAGTTTATTGCAAATTAAGGTATTAGAATAACAAAATGGCTTAAAAATTAGCATGAATTTCACACTATCTTATTATTTGCTCCTCATTTGCATTAGTGACAGCAGCTCTCGAGTGGCATGAATCCACAAGTTTGTGTAAAACCTGACGATCATGTGAACAAGCATGTTTTTAAAATGATCCTAAGAACATCTTGTAGTTCAGTGAAAGCATAAAACATCTAACAATTGGACTCCTAATGAAATATTTTATTCAATCAACCTGGATTTTAGTGTGGTCTCAGATTTTAGACCCCACTGTACAAGTAAGCCAACTGTAGGCTGATTTACCTGAAATGTGAACTGTGCGGGAATCTTTTTATAGAGAGTGACCTCTATGAGTCAGACACAATCTGTTTTAGCGTAGCTTCCTCCACAGTGTTACACCACCGCAAACCGTTAATTTTTCTACTAGCCTTTGTTTACAACATCAACGTAAAACAAGAAGCGTTCACATGCTCATTCTCCTTTTCCAGTGTGTTAATTCTGGGAGTTAGAGTCTGCCTTAAGGCAGCAAATCTGGTGTGAAACCCCATCACTTTAATTAACAGTGATTACAAATTACACCGTTCAACGTGAGGACTAACGAGAGATACGGGCTATAGATAGTGATGCGCTTTACGGCTTGAAAGCGGCAGACATTACTCACCTATTCTGAATGAGAGCGGGCCACTGGTGGCGTTTCTCACCCACATGGCTAAGAAGAGCAGAGGCGCCCAGGCTGCGAGCATCTTCTTTGACTCCTCATGGGTCCAGCCCTGGGGGTCCCCCTTCACACAGCCACCTGCCACACACCAAACACAACAGCAACACTTCAGAGGAATGTAAAACACACTTTTCAATCAAAGAAGTTATATGCGCATGTGGTACAATAGTTTGTTGGTGGCAGTTTATTTCACTGCTAAACTTGTTTTGGTTTCTAAGAATGCTGCAATAAACTTTCTTAAATTTTTTTTTTTTTTTTTACTTTTACCAGTTTGTCAACAACAATGTGTATAAGTGTCTAAGAATATATTACAGAAGTGCTTTGTCATAATTCTGTTTTTTTTTTTTTTTTAAAGCAATAAAACCATCCCACCATAGTGTCATTTCTACCATATCTCAAATGATTTATTGTGCTTAATAACAGCCTGTGGTGAAAATGACAGCTCTGGAAATTACATTTTTTGATGTTTCCATTTCCATTTTTATATATTTAATCATTGACAATATACATAAATAATACATAAAAGCAATGGAAAATATGCCAGATTTAGACAGCGTGGCTAATTTTCACCCCAGGGTAGTAAATAATAAAAAAAAATAACAATAATAAAAAATAAAATAAAATAAAATAAAATACAATAAAAAAGAAATAAAATGAAATAAAATATAATAAAAATGTAATAAAATTAAATACAATAAAATAAAATAAATAAAATAAAATAAAATAAAATACAATACAATAAATAAATAAAATTATATTAAATTAAAAAATAAAATATGAAATAAATAATAAAATAAAATAAAGTAAATTAAAACGAAATAAAATATAATAAAATTAAATTAAATTAAACACAAGAAAATAAAAATTAAATTAAACAAAATGAAATACAAGGAAATAAAATGAAATAAAATACAATAAAATAAAACGAAATCAAATTAAATTCAATAAAAAAAAAAAAAAAATAAAACAAAATTAAATAAAATAATAAAATTAAATTAAATATTAAATTAAATACAAAATTAAATTAAATACAATAATAATAAAAAGATAAAATATAATAAAATACAAGAAAATAAAACTATATTAAATACAGTACAATATTAAATTTAATTAAATTTAAAAAAATAATTAAATTAAAAAATTTAATAAAACAAAATAAAATAAAATACAAAATAAAAAAATCCAAATTAAAATTAAATAAAATAACATTTTTCATACTATAGTTCCTATAAATCTTCACAAATTTGATTTAACAACAACCACTGTTTTTTTTTTTAATATCTTGTCTGACTCCTTTATCTAACTGAGGTTCATTGCATACTTAGCATTTACATTTTTACATTACAATTTGCATAATTAAACAAAATTACAACTAGATTGGAAATCATGCACAATAAATTATATTTTGCTTACTAGTGAAATTTACCTTGTTATTTCTTTGTTTTCTTCATACGTCATGTCTAATATTTTGTCTAAAACATGACCTCCACTTAAGGCTAGATTTTTTAAAAATCTTATCAATTGTTTCCTTGAAAAAATGTACACTAACCTTTAATTAAAAAAAAAAGATTAAGTTGCTACATTTTCAGTGTGGTGGAAATGACACCACAAATAGACAAACATAATTTTCATAAAAAGATTCTACATTATTTTCTACACAGTAAATATTAATAAATATTTTTTGATTATTTCATGTTTTGATTATGACAGTTTTACCTTTACCAGTTTTATTTCCAGATTGGAAGTCTGAGTCTGGGACAAGGATAAAACAATAAAATCTATACAAAAACGCATTCTAGAATGACAAAAGTAGCAAAATAAAATAAAAAATAGATAAAATAAAATAAAATAATTTGTACGAAATGGTTATAATGTGTATAATGTCCTTTACATAACAACAAATTAAAATCTATTAAAAAAAAAAAAAAAAAAAAAAAAAAAACCTGGGATATTACATTGAAGAAACATTTTAAAAATAAAACAAAATAAAATGAAATAAAAGGGCACTCTATAAAAAAAGTATCAAAAATAAAATCAAATAAAATCAAACCAAAACCACACAATTGCCTTTGCTGGATATTTCAAATGTTTCATAAAATAAGTTCAGCTGTAAAACAAATTATATCTCGTGCTCCCGTAATATTGGTTAAACTCACAGCTGTTTATGCGACAGCAGAGACAGACAAAGTAACAAGAATATCTCAGTGTCTAATTGCAGCTATGATTCATGTTGCTACAAACATATGTTTCATATCAGCTGCATTATCCAAATATAATTAAAAAGAACAATCAGATGAGCTACTTGAACGATACAAGACTGATGCTTATTACCGCACTCACAAAAGAGCACTAAAGATTTTTTTTTATTTAGTTTAACATCTCTTCAAGAGTTTTGACAAAAATACACTGGGATGTAAAATGCTTTTTCACTGGGAGAAAAACATAAATAACATTTATTGATTTTACTTGTAATGACACATCTACCACAGCCGATTATGTGACACAGCAGATGCTGTAAATTCTAAGTAGAAATGATAAATATGAAATCCTTACAAACCATGTCGGTTATATTTGCTTCAGAGAAGGCATAAGATTAAAAAGTTGGTCACGATACACATTTATTTTATTAAAATACTCCCGCTTTCTGCACCAGCTCTTATTCATTACAACTTATCTTCTTTTGCTTATGTAGACACATTAAGGATCAAACAGATAGACAGAGAGTTCAAGAAAGGGTTGCGCGTGAGGAAACACATGCCTAATTCATTTACTGAAGCAGGCTGCAATGACAATTAGAAACTGCACGCACATCCAAATCATTTTGCTCAAATGCAATTACACTAAATCAACTTCAATGGTTTCGCATGGCCTGTGCACAGCACCTTCAGCAGCAGAATACAGAACAGAAACGGCATTTGTACTGACACTTGTAATTTCATTTTACTGCCATACAGCTAATAAATATCTGTAATCTTGTGCTGTGCAAATGAGAATGGCTTTTTCATTTTCTGAAATAGTTAGCAGCAAAATAATAATCACACGGATGAATTCATTTACATTGATAATTCTCCCAAAAATAAACATTCTGTCATCATTTACTCACTTTCATGTTCTTTCATGACTTACTTTTCTTTGTAGAACACAAAAGAAGATATTTTGAAGAATAACAACACTCCTTTTGCTCATTTAACACAAAAGGAGATTGTTGTTTTGGACTCCATTAACTTCGTTTCTTCATCTGAACAGATTTGGAGAAACTCATCATTACATCACTTGCCCACCAACGCATCCAAATCATGATGGACTGTAGTCGTGTGAATTACTTGTGATGGTTTTATCAGCTGTTTGGACTCTCGTTCTGACGGCACCCATTCACTGCAAAGGATCCATTGGTGAGCAAGTGATGCAATGCTAAATTTCTCCAAATCTGTTCTGATAATGAAACAGAAGAAAGTCATCCATACCAACATGTTTGCAAGATTTTCCTTTTTGGGTGAATTTAACACTAAAACCTGCATTTAATCCATTAAACAACCCACAATCCACCTCTAAAACTGCTTAAACAGCACCGTCTTATTCTTCTCAGCAAATCCATTTTTTAAGCCCTATTCACAAAAGTTTGTGCTATTTAATCGATAAAAGAATGTATTAATACCAATGAGAAACTCGCCCTGGAAATACAGGAAGCTTTTTAATATGAACCGAGGCAGGAAATGTATCTGGCTAAAGGCTCCGTTTAGAAACTGACAGGCAATTAAAAATACAGTAGAGAGCCTGCAAACACCACACAGCATACGATGTAGTCTTTTGACTATGAACAGAAGGATGAAAATAGAATGTGTTCCGTTTCTTACTCGTTTATGAAATTGTCACCGCTCTCAAAGGGAATCATGCGAATCAGACCCGCTGTGTCTTCAATTCAAACCGCTACCCGTCTCTGCCCAGACAAGCCATATACAGTTTTGTTTCTCTCTCTGTCTTTCAACAAACACTGCTTGGAGAAAACCTGTTAAAGGTGAAATGGGCAACATTAATTTTTTTTTCTTTACGCAAATGACAACTGTGGCTGTCTTTATATCTTAGGTCACATCTACACTATAAAAACTGATTTCGAATTTGTAAATAAAACATTATTGGAGCATGTTTTACATAAAAAATATGACAGGAGAGCTGTGAATTATTCACAATACAGCAAGCCTCGAGTACCTTATTAGGGCTGTGTATCACCAGCAAAGTCATGATACGATACATATCTTGATACAGAGGCCATGATACGATACGTATCACGATACAGGACTGCACTGAATTTCGCCCCAGCAGAATTTAGTAAAACAGCTTTTTATTAAACATGGCATACTATGCCAGAACAAGCAGTTGACCTCTGCATTATGAAGGGCCTCCATAACTTTACCACAGTACAATATAGGTAATGGCATCTGTTTTATGTTTACATTGGGCACTCCCCACCAGGTACAATATTCTGATTGTTTGCAACGTGGTTGCCAGGTTGACAAAAAAAACAAAACCCGCCCAATTGCTACTCAGAAATAGCTCAATGGCTTTTCAGGGGGGATCCCTTGGTAAAATGTGCATTCCAGGGCCTAAATATCACGTTATTGGGGTCGCTTCAACCCGTGGACATAAAAAATATCCCTCGGCAACAGTGTTAAAGCAGGGTTGCCAACTTTTAAGTTCAGCTTGGAGTGAGATTTGGGGGGTTTGGGTGCATTTCTGGAGATTCGATCACTATATATATATATACTGTAAATATAAAGGGATAAAAATGTTTTGTTAAATGCACCATTTTAAACGTGGGTTAAATTCAGTATTTGCTTGCATTCATTGTATATACTTCTACGAGTATCATTTAAAAAAGATGTAAGTTATTAACTTTTTAAATTTCACATTTAAAAACCTAGTGTTTAATCATGTCAAAACATTTAAATGAAAACCTTACAAATAAGCAAGCAGGTATGACCTGCAAATATTCTAGATACATGTATATGTATCTAAATACAGGTCGTGGGTAAACCATGGCAGTGCAAATGAAAATCATGTCCCATCACTCTCCAGAATAAAATGATACTGTACATGTCATCCACGTAATAATCAATGCATAATGCTGTAATGTTTACTAAAAATTGCTGCCTGTATGGTGAAGCTGTATTGTCAAATGTATTGTCAATGCTGCTTTGTTTGAAGAGTTCAATAAACCACGTGACCACGTGGCGGCGACATCAAAGCTTGCCGCAACTCTGATTTTCAGTGGCTCTGGCTTTAACTGAAGCGCTACATTTTACAATTTGACGCCACATTAGGGGCACCAAAACGGTATTTATTATTTGAATTTAGTAAAACTTACAAAATTTCATATCGCAAGCGATTTTGCCAATTTGGCGTGAGATTTACATGGGCAGAGTGAGAGCGTGAGACAGAGCCTGAAAGCGTGTGTCTCATGCCAAATGCGTGAGAGTTGGCAACCCTGGTTAAAGTAGCCCAATTCTGCAGGAAAACCACAGACTTGGCAACACTGCACTTAGCAGATATTTCTGTATTGCGCAAATGAGAAGCTCTGTTTCGGGGATTACATCTCTTTATATCAGGCATCCCCGGACAGATTAAACCTTTTTGTAGCCTATATATTATGCCCTATTTATTACTTTTTAGAAACCTTACACTTTTCTACTCTGCTTTAAACTATGTTCTTGTATTCAAATTAACACTGCTGCGCACGTGTCACTGTGTGTCCATACAGAGACATCGATACTCGTATTAAATCTCTATGACGATATATCGTCGTATCGATGTATCGAACATAGCCCTATACTGTATTGTGATGATAAAACAGTTACCACACAATAAAACAAAAAAATGTATCCTACTTTTTTTGAAACAAGTTCCTTAAATGCTGTACTTCCGCTAAAAAGTAGTTCCTGACAGCAAAATTGAACGTTCCAATGTAACATGCATTTCCTCACACGCATATAAAGTTATCTATTTGTCTCTCAGCTTAGCGCAAGCCTCGTTACAGTGTAAACTGATGAACATAACATTCAGATTCATACCTGAAAAACTCAGCAGAAAACTACTGGAACTAAATAAAAGCATTCCCTCCACACAAAATTTAATATTTAATTCAGTGCATTTTTTGGGCAATTTCACACAAATATTTTTTTCTGGTCTGTTATATTTTGGTCTACTAGATTCTCAGTGGATTTTTTTTTTCAATGTTTTGTCAGGTGATCAATCAAAATCAATAACTTTTTCACTCAAAGGGACACCTGGTCTTAAAATTAAAGGTTTTTGAATGATGCAGTCCAAAACAAAATATTGGGCCCACTGAATTTCATTGTACGTAAAATAAATAAACAGTTAATTTGGCTGAACTAATACATAATACATGGAACAGTTTCCATATCTCGATTCCATATCTATTTGTATGTATATACTGTACATATAAGGGAATAAAAATGCAGCTGAATGCTTTTTTAGCACCATTTAAACTTGGTTTAAATTAAGTATTTGCTTGCATTCATTGTGTGTACGAGTATCATTAAAAAAAGGATGTAAGTTATTAACTTTTTAAATTTCACATTTAAAAATATAGTGTTTAATCATAAGTAAGCTTAAAAATAAGTAAGCAGGTATGACCTGCAATATTCTAGATACATGTATATTTAGTAAAGAACCATACAGGTACCTAGTGGGTAAACCATGGCATTACAAATGAAAGTTTTTCAGACCACAAAATGACTCTAATTTGCCTCTTTGCATTGGAATTTAAAACCATTTTCTCTATTTAACCTTAAATACTACACTAATTGTAATATAAGTATTATAAATATAAAATAATATATGTATATTTTAAGTCATTAATGGACCATAATTATTGGACAAATAGTATTTAGTACTAAATGATAAATGATGATGAGAAATATTGAACTAAAATATAGAACATTTATTTAACTGAAAAATAATTAAGCTGTATGGTCACATTATAAGTAAGCAATATCTGAGGGTTAAATACAGGAAAATCATATTAACCCTTACGAAAATTAACCATGGTTTTATTATAGTAAAAGTGTAGTAACCATGTTTTTTTGCACATTGATTACCATTTGTATAACCATAGTTATACTACAAATACCATGGTTAAACTATGGTTAGTGTAGCAAGACCATGGTTAATTTGTGGTTACCATGGTTTAACTATAGGAACCAGGGGCATTTCTAGGATTTTAAAACATCTGGGGCTGGTGCCAAAACATCAGGGGCTAGTGGTAGTGGGTGGGAGATTTTGTTGGACACAAGTGGTTGAACCTGGATCCTTCTAGGTGGGTCCGGGGGCATTAAATCGGGGGTTAAAGACCTTGTCAGACTATTAACAATAGTACATAGTAATCACTGCAAATAGCAAACATATCAAAGTATTATAACAAAATTATAACATTACAAAAATATGTTAGACAAATAAAATAATACATTTGAAAATGTATTTATAACTGTAACAAATATATAGTTGCATGCAAAAATAGGGCCCTATTTTTTTTTCCCAAATTCCATTTTATTTATTTTTTTTTTATTCTGTTTTTTGTTTTCATTTTTCTGGTCTTCTTTTTAATGGTTAAATTTAATTTTATTAATCAAAATGTCATTAATCATGTGTAATTAATTAAAACCATGAATCTTATACAATTTACTGTCAATTTATCAAAAGTTAAGAAAATGTACATGTTTGGGACCCTATGAAATATTTTATTTTATTGTTACCAAATATGTTTTAGCATGTCTGTTTATTTGAATGCATAAAAACAGCTTTTATTTATTTTTACAATAGTTTTATGGAATTCTGTATTGTGTATTTTTCTGGTTATCAGATGAATGTATAAAATATTGATTTAATTGATCTTTTAATGAAAATTATATTTTATTTTTGGCAAATAAAGGGGATTTACTATTAAAATGTAAAACATGGAAGAAACATTGTGTGAAAAAAAATGTATACATTTTTATTAATTAATAGTAGTAGTAGTAGTAGGCACATACATTATACTGAATAATGAATAAAGTTAAACCAAACTTTTATTTTGACGGGTTGCCGACTTGCCGTGAATACCTTTACATTTCTGTGTATATATTTGACGCTTGTTTTACTCAATTGAAAGTGAAAGTGAAATGCTCATGAAGTGACTAATGTATTTATGCCCTCATTTAGTGAAACGGCAGACGCTAAAATCACTGTGCGTGTCAGTATTACATGTGTAGAAAACGAAACTGCGCATCTGCGCCGTTCATTCATAAAAAGATACACAGAACATGCAGGATTCATATTTAAACAGTCTTTTGCAGCATAATATTTACATATACTAGTCCCTATTGCGACTTGATTTAAGTTTAATGACTAACTTTTGATTAATTAATTCAAACTTTGACAAATTCTGTGGAAATCATAAGGCCATATGAAAAAACATTCAGGGCTGGAGTAAAAACTTTCAGGGCTCGAGCCCCGAATGATTAGCTGTAGCAACGCCCCTGATAGGAACCATGTTTTTTGGTTTTATTTGTAGTAAAACCATGTTCAATTTTCGTAAGGGTTGCCTCTCCATCACTCTCCAGAATACAATTATACTGTAAATGTTATCGACGTAAAAATCAAAGCATAATATGCGCCAAAATAGTATTTATCGTTTGAATTTAGTATTAAAACTTTGTTTAAAATCGGAAGCAGGGTTGCCAATTTGGCGTGAGATTTACATGGGAAGAGTGAGAGCGTGAGACAGAGCCTGAAAGCGTGTGTTCGCAACCCTGCTTCCATACAGGAAAAGATGCAAAATCTGCATTGTGATATTCAAATGAAAATTAAACTGGACTACATATTCCCATTACACTATATACTGATGCTTTTTTTTTTTAATTTAATAATGTGATATTATATCTTCTAGGACTTCTGCGGAAAACAGTACATACAATCACACAATAGCCATGCCCCCCGAAGTGAAAAGGTCTTTTCAATGCTGGAAAGCTATTAACTATTGTTATGACAAATGACAAATGTATACATTTAAAGAAAACCAATGCCCAGTTTCCACTTAAACCTCATTTCAGCATCTGCACGAAGCCTTTCCCCCTGTGAATTACTGTGTGTGTGGGACTGAGTCATTTGATAGGAGGGTTGAATCAGTAATGGGATACCACAGAAATAGCACATAGCTTGTTTTTGTAAGACAAGTGCTCGCTGTGGGGAGTAAAACAAAGGAGAAATCACCATGTGTTGTTACGTACGCACTCGGCTGCTGTCATGTGGTGAAACGGAGCTTGATTTGGACCGGCCAACGCAACATTACCATCCGATAGGGGAAGAACTCTGCCACGAGGCTTACTATTGACAATCTCACGACTAAAGCCAAGTGACTGCTTCGATACAATACGGAGTAATTCAGTCCAAACATTAATTAGTCCTGGCTCAGTCCCCAGGATGCCACCCTTTTGTAAAAGGCATCAAATTAAAGTCTAGCAATGGAGGAGCTCTTTTCAATTAAAGCTAGATAAAGGCTGCTAGACCACAAGCACCTCAAAGAAGTCAAACCTGTCAGTCATAACCGCAGCTTCATCGCATATTCTCTCCAAATACCTCTAAGTGTCCATCAAAGCTCTCGTCTCAAAACAACAGGCAGACTGTATTGTTACGGCATTTTTATGCTGCACTCACAGCTGACATCCGCTGCCAATCAAAAGCAAGACGGGGAAGAGGAATCCTCTTCTAGATGTCAATGAGAAGACTGAACCGCAGGGTAAATACTTTCTGAATATATGTAGAGTTTAGAGCCGGCAGCAAAGAAAGATAATAAACATAGTGTTTGTCTTGATGTTTCGAATGTCTTGAAGTTGTAAATGACTAGAAGCAGTTGGAAGTAAATGAACACACCAGGAATTAAATTAATCGCCTGGCAGAAATAAAATCAACATGTGACAGTTCACCATTAAATCTCATTTATTATTTATTCAGAAGAATCAAACGCAAACAATGCGAGCAAGGAATCTTTAACAGGATTGCTGTGAGACACACTCTGGGCCGAAACGCTGCCAAAACAAACATCGCGCCACATTACGAGTAGCTCTTTACTATTTCGAGATGGTAAGAGAATTGGTAAAATAATTGACTCAAAAGACACATTAGTCACTCACTACTTAGCTACCCTGCCGTGCAACTGGTGCATTTTAGTGCGCTTTTGGGGTTGAGCATTTTCTGTGGAATAACAACGGTGTATGAGAGCCAGCAGAATTTGGATAAGTGCCTCTTTTGAATTGTCTACTCGAAAAATCATTTTGATTTTGAAGTGAGAGGAAAAAACTTCAAAGATTAAGTGTGTGCTTTTTGTAACACTGAGAAAAAGGTTAACTCTTTTTAAACTAGTTTTCTGTGTGCACAAAAAGTATTCTCACAGCTTCATAAAATTAATTTTAACGACGTCCTTACTACATTTGTGGGCCTTGAATGTGGTAGCGCTGTATATGCAAGGTCAGAAAGCTTTTGGATTTTATCAAAAATATCTTAATTTGTGTCACGAAGATGAACGAAGGTCTTACGGGCTTGGAAGGACATGAGAGTGAGTAACACAAAGCAATTTTCAAAATTCTTTTGAGTAAAAAACCTATTTAACTTGCAGGCTGTCTTGCTGTAGTGATGAGTAATGTTTTTGTTTGTTGTAAACAGTATGCTACTTATTTTACTTTACCGCGAGCCAAAAAGCTGCATCATAACTGCTACTGCTACACTTGGTCTCAATCACAGTCTGAATCATAAGAGACGAGACGGCCTGTCACGGACACAAAAGCACAAAGTGATCGTATTAGGTAAAGCAGGGTGAATTAAGGTAAACTGGAACATTTCTTGTCAGAGAGATGAATGGCATGAAGTGACTCAATTTACCTGAATTTCCATAAAACTTTAAAACTTTCGTTTGGTGGAGCAGTTCTGGGATATCTGCCAGTGTTAGCCTACCTCTAAAAGATTATGGATTTTCACTGATATTGAATATCACAAAGCAAATACAGACTGAAGCACTATAAAACAGGGCCATACTAAAGCTGAATCTTTAAAACCCTGGATCCACCCTGGATCTAAATGGATAACAGAAGAAACCTGTGACAGAAGAAATGATGTATGGCTCAATATTGTCTATTTTCAAATCAGATTTTAGGAAGGCAGGCAAACGTTTGAGCGTTTAGCGGTGACATCCAACACAAATGAATGAATGAATTCAATCAATGACCTCTGTATGGAGAATAAAAAAGATTATATAAAGTTCCTGGTCAAATATATATATATACGTATATCAGATCTATTCTCAATATATTGTGCAAACAGCAGAGATCAGGTATATATATATTTTTTTTTTTTTCAAATTTTTGACTCATACACTTCATATATGTTTAAAACATTTTTTAAAAATACATTAGCTTAAACTTTAAAATATTTATTAGAAATAAATGTTTGTTCCATTTCTTGTATTTATTTTGAATAATATACGTTAAATATATTAAAAATAAATAAATAAATACATACACTACCAGTCAAATGTTTTAGAACAGTAAGATTTATCATGTTTTTTAAATAATTATCTTATTCTCACCAAGACTGCATTTATTTAATCCAAAACACAACAAAAGCAGTAATATTGTGAAATATTTTTACTATTTAAAATAACTGCTTTCTCTTTGAATATTAAAAAATATATATATAAATTATTCCTGTGATCAAAGCTAAATATTTGGCATCATTAGTCCAGTCTTCAGTGCCACATGATCCTTCAGAAATCATTCTAATGTGCTAATTTGCTGTTCTGGAAACATTTTTTATTATGATCAATTTTTAAAACAGTCGAGTACATTTTTTTCAGGATTCTTGATGAATGGAAAGATCCAAAGATCAGCATTTATCTGAAATAAAAAGCTTTTGTAACATTAAGCACAATACTGTTAAAAAGCTTGTCTGTTTGGGAAAGAAATTATAGACATTATGACTTTTATTTAGCAAGGATGCTTTAAATTGACCAAAAGTGATGATAAAGACATTTATAATATTACAAACGATTTCTATTTCAGATAAATGCTGTTTTTCTGAACTTTCTATTTATCAAAGAAACCTGAAAAAAACTTCTCAGCTGTTTTCAATATAATAATAATAATAATAATAAATGTTTTTTGAGCAGCAAATTTAAATATTAGAATGCTTTCTGAGGGATCATGTGACTGGAGTAATGATGCAAAAAATTCAGCTTTGAAATCAAAGGAGTAAATTTTGATCAAAGTACATTTTGATATATATTTAAATGGAAAACAGTTCTTTTGAATAGTAAATATATTTCAAAACTTCACTGCTTTTGCTGTACTTTGGATCAAATAAATGAGGCTTGGTGAACAGAAAAGACTTCTTCAAAAACATTAAAAAAATCTTACTGCTCAAAGACTTGACTGGTAGCATATATCTAGAAGTATATTTTTGTTTATGAGAATGAAAAGTTGAAATACAAAAACAACGAACAACAACCAAGGGCTAATATACTTCAATCCCTATTCCAGCTTTAGCAGGGCATAAACAAAAAGCTTGTTAAAGTCAGTAGGTTCACAACATTCTAAACAAGAACCATAAAAGGGAATGATTGGTGTTTCAAGACGCATACTGAATCACCACGATATCGGAAGGTCACTTGCAGGTTAAAACTTTATTGCCGAGAAATGTGCGATATCCTCGCTGGATAAATCCGCCTGGTGTTAACACTGTCCGACATTCTCAACTATAACAGCCGTTGTTGGGGTTATTTAGCCTCCATGATAAATCAGCGGTTTAGAAAGCTCTCAGATCTCAGTTCACTTCCAAGAAGTGGGTCAAAAGTGAGAAAACAGAACAAAGGAATGCATACAAATGTGTTTTACTATTTTGATATGAAGAGACTGCAGAGTAAACACATTCACTACAGCACTGTCTTATTCAAAAAGAAAATGCAAGCATCAAAGTGTCTGCTTGAAAGAACATCTGGGGGGTCAAATGGCTTTTCAAGGCTTCACCTTCAAAACAAATCTGCAAATCTTTACTTTATTAACCCTCCGTTGCACAGATATTACGTATGAGGAAACAAACCTTTCCCAAAACAATTAATGATGTGTTTGACGTCATTTTGACTCACCCCTTTGTCATCCAAGATGTTTATGTCTTTCTTTCTTCAGTCGAAAAGAAGTAAGGTTTTTGAGGAAAACATTTTAGGATTTTTCTCCATATAGTGGACTTCAATGCAGTTTCAATGCAGCTTCATAGGGCTCTACACTAGTAATGTGTCGTTCATGAGCGATTCATTCAATTTTAACTAATCTTTATGACTTAGGAAAGATGAGTCATCTCAGGAAAGGATTCGTGTTGATCATGCATGCGCACCAACCAATTAGTTCTTTACAGGAAACAGAAATTATTAGTTCACCTCTAGAGTCTTTGGATTCAGATTCGAGTTGCTCGTTCATCTTGTGACAGCCCTACAGACGCTACACTGTCTGTAACAGATGGAGAAATGATTAGCTCACCTCTCGAGTCTTTGTTGCAAGATACTCAGCCAGGAAGCATGCAGGTGACAAAATAAGGAATGACTCAAACCCGAAGACACGAGAGGTGAACGAATCATTTCTGTTTCCTGAGACTGCATAGCATTGTAGCCTAAAGGGCTGGGAACGAAAGACTTGAACCTGAAGACTCGAGAGATGAACTAATCAATTCTGTTTCCAGGACTGCATATTGTTATAGACTATGCACTCTAAAAAATAAAGACTCTTTATTGGCTTCAATGGTTTCACAAACCTTTACCATCCATGGAACCTTTTCATTCCACAAAAGGTTTTTTACAGTAGATTATCAAAATGTTTTTTGAAACTAAGAAAAAATGGTTATTTTAAGAACTGTTCACTGAAAGGTTCTTTGGGGAACCAAAACTGGTTCTTCTATGGCATCGGTGTGAAAACCCCCTTTTGGAACCTTTATTTTTAAGAGTGTGGGGCTGGAAACGAACGACTTGAACCTGAAGACTTGACAGGTGAAGTAATCATTCCTTGTTTCCGGTACAGACGGCAGCTTCGGTTTATGCCATAAACTTTATGGGGATGTGACGTGTCAAAAGAACGGGCGATAAAGATCGGCAGGTGAGGGAATCTGAAACAATGAATTAAACGTTTCTGTTTTTCATAATTTGGCCTAGGTTGCATTATAGTTTTACTGCATTAACAGTCTTTTCAAAACGTTGCATAAGTAGATGTGTTGTGGAATTTGGCTATTAACATATAATATTTTTAACTATATTCAGCTGAAGTAAACGAAGTGAGCAAACTTGAAAAACTTGACTTGAAAGATTCAAAGATCCGAGTCAGTAAACTGATCCGATCTACCCATCACTACTCTACATGATCTCAGCCGAGGAATAAGGGTCTTAATCTAGCAAAACGATTATTTTCTAAACAGCCATTTTTTTAAGATTTATTTTTGGCTTTATTATGATAGGGCAGATCATAATCAAAATCGATTCTCCGAGGCATCACGATTCTCTCTTCAACGATTCTGAATATTTCAGAACACGAGTGCATTGCTTTACAGTGTGTGCTTCCAGCTGCCGTGTTTTACTTATGCTTTCATTAAAGGAGAAGTCCACTTCCAGAACAACAATTTACAAATAATTTACTCACCCCCTTGTCATCCAAGATGTTCATATTGTTCTGTCTTCAGTCGTAAAGAAATTATGGTTTTTGAGGAACACATTTCAGGATTTTTCTCCATATAATGGACTTCATTGGTGCCCCAAATTTGAACTTCCAAAATGCAGTTTAAATGCAGCTTAGGGCTCTAAATGATCCCAACCGATGAAGAAGGGTTTTATCTAGTGAAATGTTTTTCAAAAAATAAAAATGTGTATATTTTTAAGCACAAAAGCTTGTGTAGCACAGGCTTTGAACAAATTTTTAATGTGACTCAGGAAGAACGAGTCTTCTTGGGGAATGATTTGTTCAGTCGCGCATGCGCAACATCCTATTAGGTTCTGTACTGGAATTAGTTCACCTGTTTGGAGTCTTCAGGTTTTTCGAGTCGTTCATTCATCTTACGGGGCTGTCATGTGATGAACGAACAACTCAAACCAGAAAACTTGTCAGCTAAGAGGTGAGGTGAGCTAATCATAGACTAAAGACCCAGGTAAACAATGAATTAATCTTTTCTGTGTCTTATAGCATTATAGTTTTGTCTTGTTTGTAGTGTGATCAACGTTTGTGTAAGCAGTAGATGTGTTAGGGAAGTAACACGTAACATTTTAATTATATTTTGCTAAAATTAACGAAATGACTCGAAAAAAAGATTTGTTCATTTTGCTGAATGAGACTCAAAGGTCCGAGTCAGTAAAATGATCCGAACTTCCCATCACTACTACGAATCACATGTAAGTTCATCGTCTGTGTACTGAGTATGGTGAAAAACTCATTTTTGTACATTGTTGTACCTTTTTGTTTGTAAACAGGGTTTACAAACTCACTTGCACTTTCTTAGCCTTTGCGCGTTCGCTTTGTAAACACTGGGTCTGTAGTTCCACCTACGTTTTGAATCACCTGTCGACGTGACTCAATAGTACGTAGCGTCGTGAACATGCATTGGAAGATGCCAGAATCAGAATCGGAACGGATCGTGATGTACCTAAAGATTCCCACCCCTAGTACACTGTAAAAAACAAAAAAACACAATTTGTTGAGTCAGCTTAAAATAATTTGTTACCCTGCTGCCTTAAAATTTTCAGTTCAGACAACTCAAATAAGTTTAGTCAACTTGAAATGTTAAGTTGTACTAAGTAACAACGTAGATATTTGTGTTTGTTAAACTTAAGTAACCCAGCTGCCTTAAAATTCTAAGTTGAATCAACTCAAATATCTAAGTTGTCACTTAGCCCAACTTAACATTTCAAGTTAAATAAACTTTTTTTGGAGTTGACTGAACTTAAAATTTTAGCCAGGCAGCCAGGTAACAAATTATTTTAAGTTGACTCAACAAATTGTTTTTTACAGTGTAGGAATGGGGGGGAAAAACTCCATCTCATTTTCTCCTCCAACTTCAAAATCCAACATTGTTGTTTTACCTTTTTTTGTAAAGGGTGTTTGACTTTCTTTGCACATTCACTTTGTAAACACTGGATCAGTACTTCCACTTACATCACAAATGACCTTTCCAACATGACTACGTAAAGCGTGAAGTCGAACTAGTGCAAGACAAGCATCTGTGGTTAAAAAAGTACATAAATATAATTTTTTTTAAGAAAATGACCAAATATCAACTGCACTGAAACTGCAATTTGGACTTTTAACCCACTGATCCCCATTGTCCACTTTATGTGGAAAAATCCTGGAAAGTTTTCTTTAAAAACCTTTTTTTTCACTGAAGAAAAAGACATGAACATATTGGATGACAATGGGATGAGTAAATTATCAGGAACTTTTATAATAGAAGTGAACTAATACTTTAATGGATGATGTAGCAAAAGCATCTGGGTCATATTTGCTATTTCTTTTGTCACTGGTTATAATTCAAACCCTGAAATCAGAATTAGGAAAGATAGGAATCATGTCTTTGTGGCTGTTTTTTTTTTTGTGTGTGTGTGTGTATATAAGACGTCTTCACCTACAAATGGTTTCCAAAAGCAAAGATGCTACAAAATGCACTTATTATGTGAAAAAATGTGACATGCTAAAGCAAAACAGCCACTACTTTTAGAATCAGCACCCCAAATCAGGAAAAAACACGAGTATTGGATTTCATTCAACTAGTAGGATGCACAACAGTGTAATATCAATACAATTTGACAACGATGGTTTCAAAATATATGCTTCTTTAGCTCAAATCATGTAAAATTTGTCCATCTCCTCCTTAAATAATGTCTCTGTCTATAGACTATGGGCATGTATATCTTAAAAATGATGTCACGTCAGGAAATCAGATGTTGCTGTGGTGCACTGTTTGTAAGCAGTCCATTTTCGATTATAATCATTCACATCAATCTCGGAAAATGGGTTCTTTAGGTTCAACTCAATTTGAACTGAATCAAATGAGTCTTTGGTCTAGAACAGATCCTTACCAGTCATTTGCAGAGGCTTCCAGCTGGACTGATGGTGCTTAGCTTGTGCTGACATGGCAAAAACAATAGCATCCTATTTAAATGACTAGGGCGGAATCGACAGCTACATTAAGAGTAGTGACAAAAGACAGACCTCCTCTGAACACAATAAAAAATGATGCCTGTCGACCCTTCTGCAGGCTCCTGATCAAAGAACGAGCTGTTTCTGAGGAGACGGTGAGCATAAGGTGACTAAATCTGCTCTGATAGAAGGCCAAGGACACTGAGGCAGTGTAAAGAATCCTTTATCTGAAGTCACTAAGGACATGCATTCATATTCATAACCTCAATAAACCACACTGCAACTCCGCAATGTCATATTAACACTCCAGCACAAGACTTTAGAAATGTCTGCGCCAGTTATTGGAGATTTGATCTTTTGGGTAAGCAAATGAAATGCACTCTCAAATAGATGCTTTCATTAGTGCTGGGATCTGATACTCTGGTGTATCGGGTCCTTTCAAAAAGTCACACCACCAACAGAGGTATTGCAATAAAGGCCAACGGTCTTGCGGTTATCTTACTTTAATGGAAGAGAAAGCAGTTGTGAAAGTGCCTCTATTGAAGTTCTGTCTCAAAGTAAGCATAGAACTGATCTTTCTAAGATGGAAATAAGTTAAATTAGAAATAAAATAAATTAGAAAACTCTTGATATACGCTGCCGTTCAAAAGTATGGGATTTTAATGCTTTTTTTAAAGAGGTCTTTTCTGCTCATCAAGGCTGCATTTATTTGATTAAAAATATAGAAAAAACTGTAATATTGTGAAATATTTTTGCAATTTAAAATAGTGTTTTTTTCAGGATTCTTTGATGGATAAAAAGTTAAAAAGAACAGCATTTATTTAAAATAGAAATCTTTTCTAACAATATAAGTTCTTACTATCACTTCTTATCAGTCCAAGACGTCTTTGCTGATTAAAAGTATTAATTTCTTTCAAAGAAAGAAAGAAAGACAAAATTTACTGACCCGAAACTTTTTATCAATCCAACAGCAGTACAACAGTTTCAACACATAATAATAAATCAGCATATAAAATGATTTCTGAAGGATCGTGTGACATTGAATACTGGAGTAATGATACTGAAAATTCAGCTTTGCATCACAGAAATAAATTGTATTTATACAATTTATACTATAATCAAACAGAAAACCACTATTTTAATTTGCAATAATATTTCAAAATATTGCTGTTTTTTCTGTATTTTTAATCAAATAAACATAACCTTGATAAGAAAAACAGACTTTTGAATGGCAGTATATAGTCATATTATGTCATATGTTCGATTAGTGAGGTCAACTAGTTTATTTTAATCTACAGTTTTTTTGCATTTCTATTGCATATATACACATACACACACAAACAGAGAGAGAGAGAAAATATAAGCAAAATTAAATATTAAAATATTTAAAAATATATTATAAATATTAATATGATATTATATACATATAAAATTTAATAAATTTAAATATAAATTTATTTTAACAGAGCTCTTTTTAAGAGCTCTAATATATAAATATATGAAATACAATCATTATGTAATGTAATATTTTATATTTATAACACAGTTAGATATTTATATTAAAGCCGAGAATTTGACTTTTGAAAAAAAAAATGATATTATTAATCATTTTAATTTATTTTATTATTAATAATATTATTGTAATTTCAGGGTTTATTTTAATATTTCAAAAGCATCATGCACAGGTGTATGCTGATTGACTGACGACAGTACATTAAAATTCTATCCAAATATGACATGAGAAACAAGTGGTGCGTGGATGAATTTCAAAATGACCTCATACGATGCAAAATTTGCAATATCACAAAGCCTATGCTTTTAAAATCAATTTGCAATTCTTTAAAGCACAGCCACATCAACACTTTTATAACTAACCACCTTCAACAATACATTTCAAGCAATTACCATCAGACTCACCTGCTGTGAGCAATGCTCCCATTATTGTGCATAATATGTTTCTAGCAGGAACATGTTCATTTGGTGAAAAAAGGGTTTAGTTCTTTATTTGAATATCAGTCAGATGTCCTGTTGAAGAGCTCCCATATAGTCCATATATATCGGATCACGTCTATAAAGCAAAACTGTAAAATAGACTAATTATTGTTATTATCTAGACAATTCAGTGGGCTGTGAGTTGAAGAAAATGTGTAGTTCTGCACATTCTGAATGAGTAAGTACATGACTGAGTGGACTAAAAGGAGGAGATGTGTGGCAGACTAAAGCAGCACTATGCAGTGCTTGTCGTCTCCAGTGCTTTGCCGTTATCTGCCCATCTGAGAGACTAACCACAAATGACACGAGGACCGCTAGGGGAGAAACCGGCAAATCGATAGCCATCTCCACAGGGAGAAATGCATGGGTTCAGCGCCCCCACACCCCGGTCTCTCAATTCAGGGCAACCGCACTGCCTCCCATCACGGGCCAGGACCCTGATTTAAGGCTGACAGGGCTGTGATGCAGCGCCTGTAATAACAGGGTTTTTAACTGCATTTAAGTGTAGCACTCCATCTTGAAGAGCTTCCCGACATCCTCAAGTCCAACAATCACTCCTATAGTAACTGCTGGATGTTTTATCACATGCACCTCATGATAAATTACAGCAGGTAGCATGGGAACACTTTATATCACAATATTTATAGTTATTTCGCTGGAAAATAAACCTTTAGTTATTTTATATATTTCACAGCTCCCTATGTGAAAGTACTATTTATGAGTTGAACACATAAATGTCACCCAGAAGTAGCAATTGTAAGTGAGAAACTTTGGATTTTCTTAATAGTTCACCCAAAAATGAAAATCTGCTGAAGTTTCAGGTTTTTTCAGAACAGATTTGGGGAAATTTAGCATTACATCTATTGCTCACCAGTGGATCCACTGCAGTGAATGGGTGCAGTCAGTAAGAGATTCCCAACAGCTGATTAAAATAGTTCATCAATTATCCTCTAGTGAAGCGAAAAGCTGTGTTTGTAAGAAACAAATCCATCAAGATGTTTTTAACTTCAAACAAGAACTCAATAGCGCTTTCTCCTGTGAGAAACAAACTCTGATTCAGGAGAGAAATATGCACAGATCATGACCGTTTACAAGCGAAAACAGTCTAAAACAGTTCTAAACAAACATTTTGGTGTATTTTGATGTGAGAGGGCAACAGGGGATGGACCTTTTCACTGAAGGATATGTTATTTTAGATGGTTTGAAGTTAAAACTTCCCAGCTCTTTCTCTGCTAAACCCTGAATGTTTTGATATTTATGAGATAACACTTCTCTGCCAAACACTGAATTTTCCGCCATTTATGAGAGAACTCTTCCTCGCCAACACTACATTTTTTTTGCTATTTATGAGACAACTCTTACCCGCCAAACACTGAATTTTCCGTTGTTTATAAGACAACGCTTTCCCACCAAACACATAATTTCCCGCCAAACACAGAATTTACCGCTATTTATAAGGTAAGGCTTTCCCGTCAAACACAGAATTTTTAGTTATTTATGAGACAACGCTTTCCCGCCAAACACACAATTTACCGCTATTTATGAGGCAATGCTTTCCCGCCAAAAACAGAATTTTCCATTATTTATGACACAACGTTTTCCTGCCAAACACCAAATGTTCTGCTATTTATGACACAATGCTTCCCCACCAAACATGGAATTATCCAATATTTATGAGACAACGCTTTCCCACCAAACACTGAATTTCCCGCCAAACACAGAATTTACCGCTATTTATGAGGCAACACTTTTCCGCCAAACACAGAATTTACCGCTATTTATGAGGTGAGGCTTTCCCGCCAAACACAGAATTTTCCATTATTTATGACACAACGTTTTCCTGCCAAACACCAAATTTTCTACTATTTATGACACAATGCTTCCCCACCAAACATGGAATTATCCAATATTTATGAGACAACACTTTCTCGCCAAACACTGAATTTTCTGTTATTTATGACACAACGCTTCGCCACCAAACATGGAATTATCCAATATTTATAAGACAATGATTTTCTGCCAAACACTGAAATTTCTGTTATTTATGACACAGTGCTTTCCCATCAAACATGGAATTATCCAATATTTATGAGCAGTGTTTTGGGGGTAACACATTACAAGTAACGCAAGTTACGTAATATTATTACTTTTTCCAAGTAACTAGTAAAGTAATGCATTATTTTTTAATTGACAAGAAAATATCTGAGTTGCTTTTTTCAAATAAGCAACGCCAGTTACTTTTCCCCCCATTTATTGATTAAAAGCTCTCCTTTCCCCATGTTGAGAGAAATCGGGAGTAATATGTTAGTTCTAGAATAAATGTAAACATGCATTAATTCATCTCACTCACAAAAAACAGATTCAGTATTCCTCAAAATGAATAAAAACAGTGAAATTCTGGGGAAGGGCTCCAAGCTGTGGCCCGAACCCAGAGAACCCCCCTAGGTGTAGTGAGAACTCGGAGTGAGGAGATGGGGTGGTGGTGGGATGCTGGTAAACCGTCAAATGGATAGAGGCAAGTCAGCTGTATTTAAATTTGTAGCGTTGATTAGCTTGAGTGAGCTCCCCTTGTGATAATTAGGCTAGGTATCTGACGCACTCCTCCCGAACCTTGTTAATAAAACATCATTAAATATAAACAAGCAAGCCCTGCCCAGATTTAAAAAGTAACGCATTACTTTCCATAAAAAGTAACTAACGTAATTAGTTACTTTTTTAGGGAGTAACTCACTATTGTAACGCATTACTTTTAAAAGTACAGTACTGTGCAAAAGTCTTAGGCCACTAGTATTTTCATCAGATAAAAAATTGTTTAAAGACAGTTAAAGTCAGTCTTTTGCTGTAGTGTGTCAGTAGGAAATATCAAATTACATTTCTAAACATTCATTTTGCCATTAATTATAATAATCCAGTGAGATTTTTGTACGGAGCACAGGCTGTTGTCAGACTCCTTGTGCAAACAGAGATCTGATCTCTCCATCATTCAATCCAGTCTGTCTTAAGAAAGACTAAAAGACAGACTAAAACCAGAAGAACTGTGGCAACATCTCCAAGATGCTTTAAGAGACCTATACCTACAAAGCTACAGTATTAAAATTTTTAGGCAGTTAGGCACATAAAATGAGGATGCTGTCAAAAACAATGTCATAAATAGATTTTCTTTATCAATGAACTTCTATTTACTAAAATAAATAAGCATTTGATGTGACCATCCTTTGCATTTAAAACAGCTTTTGTTCTAGGTGCACTTGTGCATAGTTTTTCAGGTAGCTTTGCAGGTAGGTTACTTGAAACATCTTGGAGATGTTACCACAGTTCTTCTGGATTTAGTCTGTTTCAGTTATTCTGTTTCTTCATGTCATTCCAGAGACAGACTGGATGATGGTGAGATCAGATGTCTGTGTGGAGCACTGGCTGTTGTCAGACTGCCTGTGCAAACAAAAATCTCACTAGATTATTACAATTAATGGCAAACAGAATGTTTGGAAATGTAAACTGATGTTTCCTACTGACACACTACAGCAAAAGATAGAAATAACTTACTTTAAACCATTTTTTAGCTGGTGAAAATACTAGTGGCCTAAGACTTTTGCACAGTACTGTAACTTTCCCCAACACTGTTTATGAGACGCTTTCCCGCCTAACAAATTTTACGTTATGACACAACGCTTCCCCACCAAACATAAAAAAAATTGATATTTATGAGACAATGCTTCCCCACCAAACACCACATTTTTTTTTTTTCATTATTTATGGGACAACACTTTCCCACCAAACTCAGAATTTTCCTTTATTTATGAGACAACGCTTTACCACCAAACACCAATTTGTTTTTGTTGTTTATAAGACAATGCTTCCCCACCAAACATGAAATTTCAATTATTTATGAGACACCACTTTCCCACCGAATTTTCTGGGTTTCCGCAATGTCACTGTTACGCTATTACACATCTCCTGAATGAGTCCAGAATCTCCCGATCATAAACACAGACAAAGAAGATGCAGAAACAAACAATCTCATATGTAAGCATATGAAAAATAATGAGATCATCAACAATAAACAGCATATGAATGAAAACCGCCAAATGTTACAGAGTGAAACGTCGATCCAGGAAATGGTAAAGGACTGTGAAGCTTTGGGGGTGCTGATGGAAGCAATCTACTGCATCTTTGCTTTGATCATCGTACTGAATATGATCCAGATGTAATTTTTGATAAAAATGCATGTTCAGATATTCAAGTATTCTGGGGGCCATGAAATTTTAGTGAAAATGATTAAAAATGCTGGCAGTGGCTAACAACTGTTTTTCAAAAACGCTGGTGGGGAAAGAGTTAATGATGAATTTGTTTATCACAAACTTGAAACTTTTTTTGCTTTACAAGATGGTAACTGATGGACTGGAATCATTGTCGTGCATTACTTGTAGATCACTGTGATGTTTGGACTCTTATTTTGATAGTAGCCATTCACTGCATAGGATCCACTGGTGAGCAAGAGATGTAATGCAAAATTTTCAAAAACCTGTTCTGATGAATAAACAGATTCATCTATATCTTAGATGGCCTGAGAGTGAGTAAATTGCCAATTTACAGCACTTTCATAAACTGAATAAAAACAAACAAAAATACACTCAATGTGAATTTTTGCATCTATCATTTTACAAATGCATAGTTAAAAAACCATCAAAAATATATCACCATGTTGTTTTAACCAAAGTGATTTAAACTATGACTTCCCAACCTGTAAATACAAACTTCCCATGCAGGCTTCAACTTGAACCTATAATACAACTATACAGTTAACATATTTCATGCTGTGATATGAAAAAAAGACTGTCAAACTGTAATTGCTATTGTCTTTAAATATAGTGTACAGTAAATCTATTCTGAGCTCTTTGCAGCACAAGAAAAGACGACTGCGAGTCAAAGCCTATGGTTTACACAACATGCCCCCACAATTTATCAAATAAAAATTAATTAACGACGAAGAAGAAATAAACAACAATGCAGTTATTGAGAAAAAAAGAACTCTTATGACACATATGATCCTAATTAATCCACTTACTTTTATAGTGCACAGACTACCTGCATAATGGCCTTTAAGTAAAAGAAAGTTTTAAAACTTCATTTGAAGTTCAGGTCTAATTTAACCAATCAAACTGCTCTCTCTTCTCTTTAGAAACGGGGTGCCATTGTACGTTTCAGCGTAATAAGATGCAGCATTCAGAAGGAACAACAGGTCAATTTTATAATGAGCCGAGAGAATACTTTAAAAATCTCCGTAATGAATTCCAGCGTTCACACCTACAGTCGTCTGCTGATTGGTGTGGTGTTTTGATCTGTGGGCCGAGTGAAAAGAAAAACGCCAGTGGAATCCTCAGCAAGCTGCCACAGAGATGAGAGGTGAGAATGACAGAGATCCAGACTGAAGAAAAAGACATGGAAATAAGCGATGTGAGCACAATGATGATGAATAAACATCTCTTTTTAGTTTTCTTTCTGCAGCTGAGGTTGATATTAACAAGCCGTAAGCGCAAAACTGACACATAACACACTGTCCAGTGAAATGTCACAAAAAAGTCTTTTTTTTCTGTATAAACACATTAGTGTTACTACACAAATAGGCTCATTAAAAGGGTGACTGAGCCATAGAGCCGTCTTTATTTACTGCCACATGACCAGGCCTGCTAGAATTTGTTTCTGTGATGTTTGTAACCTCGCAAACAGCAGCGTGATCAGTTGCAGGGGCGGCTGCACTAGAGCAGGGGTGCTCAATCCTGCTTCTCGACTTCCACCCTCCTGCCGACTTTAGTACCAGCTTTAATCAAACACTTCTGAAACGGCTAATTAAGGTCTTTGGGTTTTCCGGAAAATTATAGTCAGGTATGCAAAAACAGGACTGATAGTTAATTTGGTAGGAAGGAATACAATCAGGAGAAGGACCGCCAAGCTCAGGATGGGACTATTAGTTGGGTAATGTTTTGATATTGTTAAGATATTGTTTACATTTTGGGGAGAAAAGATCAGTATACATCTGACCTACTCAAACATTTTTTTTTTTTTTAAATAAAATAATTCTAAATTAATAAAAAATATAAATAAGTGAATAACTTACTGAAAAAAAATAAATAAAAATAAATAAATAAAATATATATATATATATATATATATGAAATCTAAAGTTAAAATACATTTTATGTACAAAGTAATATATACATACTTCTAAATACATATTTATGTAAAAATGAAATGAGTTAATGAGTAATGAGGGCAACAATTTAAACATACAAAACAAATATAAAAAAAATGTATTAGTACTAAATACTTAATACTAATATACTTAATAAGTATTTTTAGATTACACACAGATTTAACAATTACAGCAGTAAACAAAAAAAGATAAAAATATAGGCAATTAAATTAAATATACAGTTAAAATAAATATCATGTACATATTTAATAATAATAATGTATATTTTTATTACACACTTTAGCTTTAAACGATTTAAATAAAAATCAAAATAAATTAAATAAAAATAAATACAATAAAATCAAATATTAAAGTATTTGTTGAAAGTATATTTGAAACAAATATAAAACATGATATATATTTTTAAAAGTATTTTTATTACATATTTTAGCTTTTACTACTAGATTAGACAATTTAGAAATAAAAGTAAAAGCAAATAAATACAAACATTATATAGTATATAAAAATAAAAGTTTAAAGCAAAAATAAAATATTTTGACAAATTATTTTAAAAATACACAATTGCTTTAGCAACTACTGTAGACAAGATTAAAATAATAAGATAAATTACAATAATAATTATAAATAATTGTGAATATAAAAAGTTTAATTAAATGCAAAAACAAATGTAATTTTTTTTATTTAAATTACACATTTTTTGAGATTTAACAACTAGAAAACATTACATTAAATAAAAATAAATGCAATCAAAATTGAATAATTTAATATACAGTTAAAATAAATGTAATAAACATATTTAATAATAACAATGTATTTTAATAACAGCTTTAAAATTATATAGTTTTATATTAAATTAAATAAATGTAATAAAACCAAATATTAAAAAAGTTTAAACAAAAATAACAAATACATAAAATATATTTTGAAAAAAAAAATATTTTAAGTTAAAAGAAAATAAATATATCTAAATTATATAAATGAATATATATCTAAAATATTTTTAATTATTTTAAAAATACACAGTTGTTTTAGCAAGTACTGTTGATAGTATTAAAAGAAAAAATTATTTCCAATATAAAGTTTAATTAAATGTAAAAAAAATATATATATAAAAAATAAAAATAGATATTTTTAAGAATTACACACTTCAGCTATACTACACTACACTTTATACACAGCAATAAATTAAATACAAATATTTTAAATCAAACAGATAAAGTTAAAATATAAATGTATAGATATAAATAAATAAAACAATTCATTTTGATAATCAGTAATTTAATTACACACAACTAGATTAGGCAAATTAAAAGCAAATACATAAAAAATAATATAGTATAATAAAAAGTTAAAGCAAATAAATATATATAAATAAATAACATAATTAAATATTTTGACAAATTATTTTAGAAAATACACAATTGCTTTAGCAACTACCATAGTGTCACACAAACCTGGTCGGTGTTCCATTGTCTACTCACCACCAGATGTCACTCTCGCTCCACCCACTCACTCTGACTGTCACTTTGCATCTTAGACTGCATCTCCCATCCTCCACCGCTCTGATTGCGTCAGCCCCCGTGACCAATCAGGCATCCTATAAAACCCCGGTCCTCCTCAGTTGCACTTCCTGGTTTGTTGTTGTATTGTATCGTGTTATTATTCCTGTTCTCCTAGTGTGTTCCAAGTTCCTGGTTTTTTGATCTCCTGCCTGGTTTTCTCGTCTACGTCTGTCTAGCCGCCTGCCCTGTGATTTATCGCTCGTTATTATCGGACTATTCTCTTGGATCGCCTGTTACACTCCTGTCTGCTCCTGTCACGACCCTGCCTGTATGACCATGTCTCTGTCTAGTCCTTCTAATAAAAGCTCGCTTATGGATCCGCTCGCCTCTCGTCAATCACTCCTTGTAACAGAACAAACCAGCACAACAGGATCCAGCAGCTTTTCCCTCGGTCATTCCGGTATGGACTTTGGACTATTGTGTGTGGGCGCGTCGCTTACTGTGGGGGTCGCGGAGGAGGAAAGCGACAACGCGGTAATGGCGGCCGCGCACCCCGCTCATATAATGACGGCCGCGCCGGAGCGCGACGCCACAGATCCGCTGGCTGCTTGGCTCACTCGGGGAAATGCGGCCACGCTGGAGCGCGCCCGAGCCATGACGACGGCAATGGATCGTATTGCTCAAATGGCGGCGAACGTAATGGATAGCATCGCTCTAATGGCGGCGACAGCTGTGCCCGTTCACAAAATGGCGGCCGCGTGGGAGCGCGTCCACACAATGGCGGCAACGGCGGAGCCCGTTCACAAGATTGCGGCGATCACAGAGCTCCGTCACGTCACAGCTGCCATACAAGAGCCGTTTAAAGGTACAGTTACATTCCCTGAGTCAAGTCAAGTTGCAACTGTGTTTCCTGAGTCAAGCCATGTCGTTCCTGAGTCAAGCCATGTCGTTCCTGAGTCAAGCCATGTCGTTCCTGAGTCAAGCCATGTCGTTCCTGAGTCAAGCCATGTCGTTCCTGAGTCAAGCCATGTCGTTCCTGAGTCAAGCCATGTCGTTCCTGAGTCAAGCCATGTCGTTCCTGAGTCAAGCCATGTCGTTCCTGTGTCAAACCAAGCTGGAGCTGTGTCAAACCAAGCTGGAGCTGTGTTTCCTGTCTCAAGCCAAGTTGCAGAGCCACCGCACAAGATGGCCGCCACGCCAGAGCCACCGCCCAAGATGGCCGCCACGCCAGAGCCACCGCACAAGATGGCCGCCTCGCCAGAGCCACCGCACAAGATGGCCGCCACGTCAGAGCCGGCTAAAGCCCCGTCAGCCAAGCCACAGCCTGCTCAGGCCGTCTCAGTCAAGCCACAGCCTGGTCACGTCATGTTTTCTGCTCCTGAGTCGGCACCCATCATGGCCGGTCTTCCCGAAGCGGTTTCAGACTCAAGTCACGCCCCGTCTGGTCCCAAGTCTGCTCCAGAGATCACGTCTGACCTCAAGTCTGCTCCAGAGGTCTCGTCCGGTCTCAAGTCTGCGCCAGAGGTCCCGCCTGATCTCAAGCCTGATCCTGAGCTCCTGTCTGATCTCAAGCCTGCTCCAGAGCTCCCGTCTGACCAGGAGACAGACCCAGAGGCCTCACCAGTCGGAGAAGCCGTGCCAATGCCTCCTGAGGTGTCAGCTTCGGCTGTGGATCCTCCCATGGAGGCGGCGTCCCTCTACAGACTCTCTGCTTCTCCCCATACTCTTTCTACCTCCTCTATCTCTGCTTTCCCCAGGTCCCAGACCGTAACGCGGGTTCCTGTTCCGCCCCGGAGGGCTGCTGCGCCCCGGCTCCGCCCCGAAGGGCCGCTGCGCCTCCTGTTCCACCCCGGAGGGCTGCTCCGCCCTTTCCCTATTCTGTCTACCTCCTCTGTCCCTGCTCTCCCCAGGTCCCAGACCATGACGCCGGTTCCTGTTCCGCCCGGAGGGCTGCGGCGCCTCCTGTTCCGCCCTGGAGGGTCGTTCCGCCTCGGAGGGCTTCTGCGCCTCCTGTTCTACCCTGGAGGGCGCCCGCGCCTCACGCTCTGCCTCCGGCTCCGCCCTGGAGGGCTCCTGCTCTGCTTCCGGCTCCACCCTGGAGGGTACCTGCTCTGTCGGTCCTGCCTCAATCTCTGGGCTTCCCTCATGGACCTGGTCCTCCAGCCCTCGCCCTGTCTCCCTCCCATCCCACCGCTTCCCTGGACTGTTGTTTCTTTCGAGCGTCTGGAAGCCGCTCCTTGGGGGGGCTATGTCACAAACCTGGTCGGTGTTCCATTGTCTACTCACCACCAGATGTCACTCTCGCTCCACCCACTCACTCTGACTGTCACTTTGCATCTTAGACTGCATCTCCCATCCTCCACCGCTCTGATTGCGTCAGCCCCCGTGACCAATCAGGCATCCTATAAAACCCCGGTCCTCCTCAGTTGCACTTCCTGGTTTGTTGTTGTATTGTATCGTGTTATTATTCCTGTTCTCCTAGTGTGTTCCAAGTTCCTGGTTTTTTGATCTCCTGCCTGGTTTTCTCGTCTACGTCTGTCTAGCCGCCTGCCCTGTGATTTATCGCTCGTTATTATCGGACTATTCTCTTGGATCGCCTGTTACACTCCTGTCTGCTCCTGTCACGACCCTGCCTGTATGACCATGTCTCTGTCTAGTCCTTCTAATAAAAGCTCGCTTATGGATCCGCTCGCCTCTCGTCAATCACTCCTTGTAACACATAGGTAGTACTAAAAGAAAAATAACTTTAAATAAAAAATGTTTAATTAAATGTAAAAATAATAATAATAATAACAAAATAAATAATTACACACTTCAGATATACAGTAGAGTATTCAATGAAATAAAAATAAATTTAAATTAAATATAAAAAGTTAAAACAAATATAAATGTATATATACAGAAATAAATTAAAAAATACATCATCTATATATTGATAAAAGTATTTTTAATGACACACTTCAGCTTCAATTACTAGACCATACCACAAAAGTTTTCACAAAATGGCTGCGGCGTGTTTCACACCACAGTATCCCATAATCCTCAAGGCGAATGTTTCAGCAGCTCTCGCTTTACTGTGCATATATGAATGCGGTCGTTCAGTCAGCAAGGGATCTGTGGCAGCGGTGAGTTGGCGGATGACATTAGGCTGAGTTAGCATTGCGTTCGTGGCTAACTAATGAGAAACTGCAGAGATGAGCGACCCACTCCTCCGCTAGGGTTCGTCAGAATAAAAGCGGCCTTCTCGCGTTGCACCATCCCTCCGTTCCCGTTGCCCTACCCCCCGGCTGACACGCTGATGCTCCTCTAAACCGCCTCTCCTGCCTCCCGAAGGCCCCTACGGCTGTCTCTACAGCAGGCCTAATGAGCCACCGGCCTGACCGGCTCTTAATGCTGCAATTATGTGCCATGCCCAGAAATCCTGAGGGTGTTTGCTTGTGCTGAGCAAAGCCTGGGCCATAAAAGCAACTTTTCTCTGCCTGCTGCTCTCCCGTGATGCACACATCCAAATTGCACACATTAATATCTGGTAGCAGAGAGAAGCCGCCCTCGTCGACCCCCTCGACCCTCTCAGCGAAAGCGCTGCGCTGGAAGGGTGAATCTAGTGGAGGGTGAGCGAAATTAAATAAACAAGTAAGCTAATGGGAAATGTATGCCAATTAAGGCAATTACACCACACATTTAAATTAAAGCAATATCTCAAGGATTTTTTTTTCTCTCCTCAAAAGAGTGTTTCATGAATGCGTTAGAGACAGACAGAAGAATTACAAACAAGTTACTATGGTAAATACGTAAAATAAAGTGCCACTGAAAAATCTATTCCACACAGACTTCTACTTAAACAAATACATCACCAAATGTCCTTTAAAATGTCAATTAAGTGAATTAAGTGCTAGCAGGCGACAGTGGCATAGTGCAACATTTACGAATTTATTTTTCAGGAAACTGTTTATGGGATGTGTTTTCTCCATTGCTTTAATTCCTCTAAAGTGCACTAACATATGCTGATTGTGAATTAATGCCTCAAAGCAGATTTATAACAGCAGGGAAAATGCAGCTTTCCCAGCAGCCACTGAATTATCAGGATGTGATAAATGGAGATCTGAAAAGACAGTGGTTGTGTGGAATGGAGAGAGAGGAAGAAACACAGGGGGAAGAATACATCTTTACAGATGCAACTCAGTGAAAAAGAGGGGGACAGTTGTCAGACCTACTGTTCTTACTCAGAAGTTCTCTGACCAAAAAAAAAAAAAAATATATATATATATATATATATATAGCTTAGCATTTTAGCCTCATAAATAAATAAATAAATAAATAAGTATATAGAATTTATATAATATATAATTTTAATATGTCTGCATTTTTATATAAATAATTTTCTATATTATATATCATTTTATATATTTTAAATATATATGTTTTTGCAGTCTGAGAATATATGTTACTTAGCTAACATATGCATTAATTAACACATTAATTTATAATTTTATATTGCTTAGCATTTTAGACTTATCCATAAATAAATAAATAATTATATATATATATATATATATTTATTCTCAGACTGAAAAAAATAATGTTATATGTGTTACTTAGCTAACTTGTGTAATTATTAACACATTAATTATAATTTTATATTGCCTAGCATTTTAGCCTCATAAATAAATAAATATACAGAATTTGTATAATATATAATTTTTATATGCCTGTATATATTCTATAGAATACATAAAATTATTTAAATAAAAAAAAAAAAAAAAATATATATATATATATATATATATATATATTTAAATAATTTTATATTATATTGAATTTTATATATATTTAAATATATATTCTCAGATTACAAAAAAATTATCTGTTACGACACATTAATGAATACTTTATATTGCTTAGCATTTTAGCCTTGTCCATAAATAAATAAATAATATATATAATATAATAATATATAATATAATATATAATACATACATGCATACGTAATATATATATCATATAATATATCATTCACACACACACACACGCACACACACACACACACACACACATATATATATATATATATATATACACTCAATTACTTACCATTTTAGTTTTATCCATAAATAAATAAATATAATAATTAATATAAATAAAAAATGTAATACATTTGTGTACATAAAAGCATATAATAAATATGTGTATGTGTATTTTTGATTTTTTTTAATATATATTTTTTCTTATAATAAATATCTAAACATTAACTGTGTCTAAGAGAATATACAATTAATATTTATAATGAACAATACTTCTACAGCAATGGTCATTTCAGCATTTACTAATGTATTATTAAAACCAAAAGTTGTGTTTGTTAACATTAGCTAATGCACATTAACTAACACGAACAAAGATTAATAGTGAAATAAATGCATTGTTTATTGTTTGTTCATTTTAGTTAATACAATAAATAATGTTAACAAAAGACAGCTTATTGTAAAGTGTTACAACTATTCCATTAGCACATTGTTTTTTGTTTGTTGGTTTGTTTCTTCTTTTCTCTTGTTTTAAGCATAATCTAACAGACAAGAAACAAAAAAGCCAATAGGGTTGGAAAAATAAACAATTCTAAATTTAATCTCTGAAAACAAATACATTGTTGTATGCAATTTTGCTTCTCAAGCAGATGTATCTTGTTTTAAGGGTGTTCAAGACAAAAATAATGAGAAGGTTTTCTTTTTCTTTTTTTTTTTTTTTTTTTTTTTTTTTTTTGGGATCGCACTGTAAAAAAAATATGCAGCTCATCACAAAGCCCAGAGAATAAACAAATAATAAAAAACAATAAAAATAAAAATCTTGCAAAATGGCCATGAATTGGTTATCTCAACACTAATATTGTTTTAAGGCAAAAGGCTCTCATTATACTTTGGAAAAGTTTCAAAAACTGTATAGTAGCACATTGCCATTGTATTGTGGGATTATTTAAGATTTGAGGTGGAACTTGCTACCAAAAAGCAGTAAACAAACCTAGTGCCGTCCACCTCCAAGCTGCACAAACAAGCAAAACAAAACCACTCATTCATCACTGAAACCTGTTCGAAAGCAATCATTGTGGCCGTTGCGATTATGGCAGGTGGAAGAGGGAAAAGTGCGTTCTCTGCAAAGAGCTGTGCCAAGTGTAGCCATCATCACTGCGGCATGAAACTCACTCAACGTGTGGTTATTCAGATCAAACCTTCTGGAAATACCAGCCATAGAAATGACTCAGCATTGGAATTCTCTCCCTCAAAGCCATTAAAAACCTGCCAGAGAAAAACCTGAAGCACCACTGGTTCTGA
Source organism: Labeo rohita (assembly GCF_022985175.1). NCBI lineage: Eukaryota > Metazoa > Chordata > Actinopteri > Cypriniformes > Cyprinidae > Labeo > Labeo rohita. The sequence continues at coordinate 21,349,835 of NC_066883.1, read as the reverse complement.
CCTAGAAAGTGAATGATTAGATGTGGTTCTGGTTTGAGCTCTTAAAATAGATAAATAAAACAGATGGATAAATAAAAAACAGAAAGAAAGAAAGAAAGAAAGAAGAAAGAAAGAACATCTATTATACTGTAATGTTCGTATAATAAACAAAGAAACAAAACACAACAAAATCTGGCAAAACATCTACTACACTGTAATGAAATACTATAAATATATAAAATTACAAACAAACAAATAAATACAAAATGTATCACTGGTAAAACATCCACTACACTAAGTAGATATGCGTAGCTGTAAACAAACAAACAAACAAACAAACAAATAAATAACTGGGAAAACACCTACTAGACTATAATTAGATATCTGTAGTTGTAAACAACCAAACAAACACAAATAAATAAATAAATAAATGGAAAACTGTCTGGGAAAATGTCTACTACACTATAATTAGATATGTGTAGATGTAAACAAACAAACAAACAAACAAATAAATAAATAACTGGGAAAAACACCTACTAGACTATAATTAGATATGTGTAGCTGTAAACAAACAAACAAATAAATAAATCAGTGGAAGACCATCTACTACACCATAATCAGATTTGTGTATCTGTAAACAAACAAAAACAAACATTAATAAAAAAATAAATAACTGGAAAACATCTACTACACTAAAATTAGATATGTGTAGCTGTGAACAACCAAATAAATAAATAAATAAATATATCTGGTAAAACATCTACTACACTACAATCAGATATGTGTTGCTGTAAACAAACAAACAAACAAACAAACAAATCTCTGGTAAAACATCTACTACACTATAATTTTATATGTGTAACTGTAAACAAACAAACAAACAAACAAAATAAATAAATAAATGGAAAACCATCTGCTACACCATAATTAGATATGAGTAGCTAGACACAAACAAAAACAAAAACAAAAACAAACATGAATAAATAAATAACTGGAAAACGTCTACTACTCTATAAATAGATATGTGTAGCTATAAACAAACAAACATAAATAAATACATAATTGTAAAGTGTCTACTACACTATAATTAGATATGTGTAGCTTTAAACAACCAAATAAAAAAATTTATAAATCTGGTAAAACATCTGCTACACTATAATTTGAGATGTGTAGCGGTAAACAAACAAACAAATAAACATAAATAAATAACTAAATAAATAAAATGGAAAACCATCTACTACACCATAATTAGACACATGTGGCTAGAAACAAACAAAAACAAAGATGAATAAATAAATAACTGAAAAACATCTACTACACTAAAATTAGATATGTGTAGCTAGAAACAAACAAACAAAACAAAACATAAATAAATAAATAAACAAATGCAAAACCATCCACTACACTATAATTAGATATGTGTAGCTGTAAACAAACATAAACATAAATAAATGAATAATATAAATAAATAAATAAATAAATAAACTGGGAAAATGTCTACTATACTATAATTAGACATGTAGCTGTAAACAAACAAATAAAAAATAAATGGAAAGCGTTTACTACACTATAATTAGATATGTATAGCTGTAACAAACAAACAAACAAATAAATAAATAAATGGAAAGCATCTACTACACTACAAGTAGATATGTGTAGCTGCACACAAACAAGCAAATAAATAAATAAAATAAACAAATCAATCAATCAATAAATAAATAACTGGAAACTGCTACACTATGATTAGATATCTGTACCTATAAACGAACAAATAAAAACAAACACAAATAAATAAAGGTAAATGTCTACTACACTATAATTAGATATGTGTAGCTATAAACAAACAATAAATTAATGAATGAATGAATGAATTAATTAATTAATATCACTGGTAAAACATCTACACTACAATATGTAGTAATAGATATGTGTATCTGTAAACAAGCAAGCAGAATAAATACACAAACAAACATCTCTCGTGAAACACCTGCTGTACCGTAATGGAACAGCAGAAATATTTTCCTTTCAATAAATAAATAAGAGCACACTGAATTATTTACTGGTAAAACATCAACTTCACTATAATGAAATAGCAGAGAAATGTGTTGGTTTCAAAAAAAAAACAAAAGTACACTGCTGCTTCTGAATATGTCAATTCAATAACAATGCCTTAGTACTCAGAAAGCGCAGAAAGTGTAGTTCCAGATATCTAGCAGTTGGCTAACAGGGTCATACTAATCGTGGAGTAATGTCCTGTCTCAAAAGTACTCACATTCACTCTGCAAATGATGGCTGTCTGTGCAAATGAACATTGGAGAAAACTGTGTTAACTTCAATATGATATGGTAATTACAATAAATTCCCTGAACAAAGGACCGAGAGTGAAGAGTGCGCTAGCCAGAATGACAGGATGCGAAAATGAGCCAGAGACCCAGCTGCAGGGAAATTGAATTTCACAGGTATTGTTGCTAGAGTTGTGTAAGCCCGGCGACGCCGCATACTAATTAAGCAGCAATACTATACAGGAAATGAGCGCGGAGATTAAACATGCTGAGTTTTGTGTTCTTGGTTGTTTCTTTCCTGCTAATCCAAAAAATGACTCCCAATCCTCACATACAGCGCTCTAACAGGGGTGAAACGTTCAAGGGTTTTAAAGTCACCGCAGGAGCTCTCAAACCAAAACACTGAAGATTATGCTACTGAAATACTATACATTACAACAGTATTTAAAAGCAACAGTAATAACAAAGTCATTTCGAGCCATTTCATTTTGTTTATATGGAAATCGTTACAAAGCTTGGTCTTACATAGCCGTTACACATAAACCAGACAAGAACTGCAGTTAAATCATCAACAGTAATTAAGGTCAAGCTCTACTTGATACTGAAGGAACTCGCAAATGCAATTTCTCACTGTGTAAGAAAATAAGTCAAATACAGCTAGAAAACCCATATAAACACTTCAAACCATCTTTAGTGATCCAAATTTAATATGGTTGCACATATTAAATTTATTTAATTACCTACCAACTCAGCTGTTGTTTGCTGTCCTTGTCAAATGCAGTTTGAAAGAGAAATATTTGCCCAATTCTCTCTGTCTACAGTCACTTCAGTTACAGAATGTGTAAACAGCACTTCAGAGCAGCACTTGATAAAAGACTGGTTTCAAGAATACAGTATGCGACAAGCTGGTATTTTTAAGCATTAGATTAATTAATCTATGAGATAAGTTTGTTACTATCTAATATACAATGACAATACAGTTGAGGTCAAAAGTTTATATCCCCCTTTCAGAATCATAAAAACGTTAATCATTTTACCAAAATAAGAGGGATCATACAAAATTCATGTTATTGTTTATTTAGTACTGACCTGAATAAGATATTTCACATAAAAGATGTTTATATATAGTCCACAAGAAAAAAATAGTTGAATTTATAAAAATGACCCAGTTTAAAAGTTTACACCCTTAATACTGTGTTGTTACCTGAATGATCCACAGCTGTTTGTTTAGTGATAGTTGTTTATGGGTCCCTCGTTTGCCTGCTGCTCTTCAGAAAAATTCTTCAGGTCCTACAAATTTTTGGGTTTTCCAGCATTTTTGTGTATTTGAACCCTTTCCAACAATGACTGTATGATTTTGAGATCCATCTTTTCACACTAAGGACAACTGAGGGACTCATATGCAACTATTTCAGAAGGTTCAAACACGCACTGATGTTTCAGAAGGGAAAACGATGTATTAAGAGCGAGGGGGTGAAAACTTTTGATCAGAACGGAGATGTGTACATTTTTCTTCCTTTGCCTAAATAGAATATTTTTTCATTTAGTACTGCCCTTCAGAGGCTACAGAAGATACTTGATACATGTTTCCCAGAAGATAAAATAAGTTAAATTTACCCTGATCTTCAAATTCAAAAAGTTTTCCCCCTCCGGCACTTAATGCATCGTGTTTCCTTCTGGAGCATCAGATTTATTATTAATGTTGGAAACAGTTGTGCTGCTTAATTAATATTAAATTAAATTAAAAAAAAAAAAAAAAAAAAAAAAAAAAAAAAAAAACTTATGAAACTTTCAGGATTTCAGGATTTCTTTAAAGTAGAAATCTTTTGTAACAATATACACTACTGTTCAAAGTTTGGGGTCAGTAATTTTTCTTTTTCCTTCTTTGTTTGACAGAAATGAATACTTTTATTTAGCAACGATGTGTTAAATTGATAAAAAGTGACATCTATGATCTATTTTGAATAAATGCTGTTCTTTTACTTTTTATTAATCAAAGAATCCTGTAAAAAAAGTATCACAGGTTCCAAAAAATATTAAGCAATACAGCTGATAATAAATCAGCATATTAGAAAGATTTCTGAAGTGACACTGAAGATTGGAGAAATGGTTGATGAAAACCAGCTTTGCATCACAAAAATACATTTCCATTCAGAGTTTATTAATGTTCCAGAAAAAAAGTCTTATGTCCCACAAGGTTGCATGTATTTAATCATAAATGTTTTCTCTTTGAATATATTACGAAAAATTGTAATTTATTCCAGTGATCAGTTGGATTTTACAGGATTATTTGATGAATACAAAGTTAACACAATAATGGATTTATTTGAATAGAAATCCAAATCATTTTAACATTATACATTTTTTGTTCCTTTTAATCAATTTAATGTGACCTTCATGAATAAAAGTATTCATTAAAAAAATCTTACAGACCCCAAATTTTTTAAACAGTAGTGTTTTGGTGAAGAAAACAAAATCAGTTGCCTTATTTACAGCTTCAGCAAAGCACAATACCATTAAATCAGTTTACGAGCAGTGGCTATGAATACAGACAAACGTATCCACTGTCTGGAGAGACTGTCAATTTACACTTGTGAAAATAACACGCTGTCATAACACGCAGGGTGTTACATCATCGCTCGCTTTCCTCATAACAGCGTAGCTAAAGGTAGTTAAAGAACAGGAACGGGTTAACGCTCCTGCTCCTCTGAGACCCCGCCACCACTTCAGAGAATGTAGAGGAGCGTGATGGATTGCAATCCCTCTCCACCATAACTCCTCCAGTGCTGTTTTACTTCAAATTTAAGGAGATTTTCTACAGCACTCTCTTGCTCTTTAACTTGTTTTTACTGCTTTGCAAACGTCTTAGCAGCACAGCCAGAGATTTTGCATGAAACTCAAGCAGGTGATGTTGAACTTTAATGATTGCTCATCAAAGGTTAACAGTGGACAAGGCAACACTTCTAAAATGAATATAAAAATCAATAACCAAGTCTCTTACATATCTGCAGTGCATCACAGCAGGAAAAACACTGAACTGTATATGGCTGCATGTATTAGGGATGCACCTGTATTAAGATATCAAGAAACAAAAAATAAATAAATAAATAAAAATAAATAAATAAATAAATAACTGCTACATTCTGGAATTTAGGCATGACAACATTTAAACAGTAGAAAAAATGGATATTCATTATGAGATTTGCTAAAGATTGCATTTAACAGTGTTATAAAATTAACATTGTGAGCATTAGATGATAACAGAGATGATCTACATATAAAACCAGAGCATGTAAATTAAATTTATAATTTTAACAAGTGTTGTTTTAGTATAATTGCAATTTTTTGCAGTACATCAAATCAATAAATGTTGCAGTTTTTATTGTTTTTTATTTACGTTTTAATTATTTGCAATTAATTAAATAATAAACCCTTTTTAATTATTTAATTATTATTTTATTTGCCAATATAGTCTTACTAATATAGTCTTATTTAATATTTTGAATTAGGTTTTATTTTCAATTTTCATTGTAGTCACATTAGCATTTTAATTTCATTTAATTTTATTAGCATAGTTAAATTACCATTAATTTTAATTTTTTTAATGTTAATAAATGACTAATTTTGTTGTTTTGTCTGTTTTTTGTTTTATATTATTATTTGCAATGAATTAAATAACTAAACCTCTTTTTTTGCTTTGGCCAATAGCTATATATATATATACATTAATTATTATAATATCATAAAATTATATAATAATAACAGTAATAATAATACATTTTATAATAATAAATAATATAGTCTTATTTAACATTTTGAATTAGTTTTTATTTTTGTAATTTCCATTTTCATTGTAGTTAAATTAGCAATTTTTCACAGTAACTTTTCATTTTAATCTGTCTATCTATCTATCTATCTATCTATCTATCTATCTATCTATCTATCTATCTATTTTTTTTAATTAATATTTAAAAAGTAATAATTTTTTATGCTTTTGTTTTTTAAATAATTTTAGTTTTACATTAAGTTTTAATTTCATAACCCGATTTCAACTGATAAATATCCAACATCAACTGATAAATTTAAATGAAAATCCAATAAGCTCAGTACTCAAATAGGCTTTGTTGATTAATTAATATGCTCATGTTACAAGCAAATATCAACATTATTTCAACTATCTTATGAAAAAAAAAATCCACAGCACTGAAATATTCTAGCAACAGTGAACAGCACACCGTCTGCGTGAATGAACTCGCTAGGTTGACTAAAACATACCAGTATCACGGTTGTTACCTTATTAATTTTTCTTTTTTGATGAAAGCATAGTCGAAACAAAACACATTTATGCTAACCGAAAGCACAACCCTGTTTTAAATCTACATAATTCAACCACTCCTCATTTAAATGTCAAGAGTTCTTAATCGTCTTTACTGTAAGTGTGTCTTTAAAATCGGTAAGTTGTCTGAATGTAGCCCCGGGTTTAACACTGCTGAAGCTCATGAAAACTGATTGTACTGAATTTAAATGAGGGTTTTCAGCTCTAACTGTGGCAAGAATACACAAGAGAAACAGCGGAGGCAGATGTCAGTTATTTTACATCAGATCCAACAGGTGCGGCTCGGACCAAAACACTTCCTTCTTTTAATAAAAGAAAGCAAATGTATTCAGAGGGCACAAAGGTGAAAACGTGTGATTAGGAGGGACTTTGTTGCTCAGTACCAGAGGAAAACGAGCAAAGGAACATAATTGGAATGTAAATTGGCTGTTTAAGCAGTCAGAAAATGTGAATAAAACAAAGAAGTTCTGTCGACGAGAACGTAAAGCATTAAGAAATGCCCTGAACTGCCTTGACGGAACACATTTCTGATTCATATTTTCAGTGATGAAATACCTCACGCAAAAATGGCGCAACTGAATTCGCCTCAAGACTTAAAATGTAAATTCAAGTGATGCTATTTTTGTGAGTTCGGCCAAAAACACCGAACAGATTTCTACATGGCTGGTCCGGCTGAATGCATGAAAGAGACAGAAAGCGGAGCAGAACTGATCCCGCCGTTGTATCTCCGCTTTGCTGAACGCCAGCTTACGTTTGGAGCTCAGCTAGAGTTCATGGCTAGTGCATGGCGATTATGCAAGGTTATAGTTCTCCTCTTGCTGCAGGAAAGAACGAAGGGCTCGCAAACTGCTGAACTTCGGCGCTCTTCAGAGGTTTGTTTCTCTTGTCGGCAGATGGCTCAGACTGAAGATGCCAGCGCGCTGTGCAGACAGAGTTGCCAGAGGGCTGGTGCCGAGGTTAGAGTTCAGATGCCTTCAGGCTGGAACCGCGCTTTCACAAGTAAGGTGAGACGTGAGGTTTGAGGATATCAGATGGAGACGGAGACAACTAGGTCTTTTGGGGGAATGATATGTGAATGTTGAATGACGCTGAGTTTTTGAAACACAAAACTAGACGGCGTGTTGCCTGAAAGCTTTGTAGGTAGGATGTGAGGAAACACATTTTAGCTTAGAGACACAACCACAGCAAGGGAATCCCAGGAGTCTTCTACCAAAAGAATTAAAATATGTCATTTTAAATCTATCTATCTATCTATCTATCTATCTATCTATCTATCTATCTATCTGTCTATCTGTCTATCTGTCTATCTGTCTATCCATTTTTTATTTATTATAATATTTAAATTTATTTTATAAAAAAAATACAAATTCAAAATAACAAAATGACACATTTTTATTCATGTATTTATGTAAAAAATCAAATGTTTCATTTTAAATAAATAAACAAATAAATGTATGTTTTCAACTTTGTGTGTATATATAACATAGAACAAAATATGGATCATAACATCCATAGTGGATATAATAATTGTGGATAAAAACAAATGTTTATTTATGTATTTCTAATATAAAATAAATAAATAATAGTTTTAAACTATTGTGTGTGTGTGTGTGTGTGATCAAATGCAATGTACTTCAATACAGATATACGTAACATAGAAAAATAATATAGAACATAACATCCATAGTGGATATAATAATAATAATAATAATAATAATAATAATAATAATAATTAATATAATAAAATACATAATAAAGACTAAAAATAACAAAATTACACATTTAATTTATTTACCATTTTTATTATGAAATTATTATATAAATGAATAAAACATTTTAAATAAATAAATAAATAAATGGTATGTGTAACAATAATATAGAATATAACATCCATTGTGGATATAATAATAATAATAATAATAATAATAATATTTAATATAATAAAATACATAATAAAGACTAAAAATAACAAAATTACACATTTAATTTATTTCCCATTTTTATTATGAATTTATTATATAAAAGAATAAAATATTTTAAATAAATAAATAAATGGTATGTGTAACAATAATATAGAATATAACATCCATAGTGGATATAATAATAATAATAATAATAATAATATTTCATATAATAAAATACATAATAAAGACTAAAAATAACAAAATTACACATTTAATTTATTTCCCATTTTTATTATGAAATTATTATATAAAAGAACAAATATTTTAAATAAATAAATAAATGGTATGTGTAACAATAATATAGCATATAACATCCATAATGGATATAATAATAACAGTAGTAATAATAATAATAATAAAATTTAATATAATAAAATACATAATAATGACTACAACTAATAAAATTACACATTTAATTTATTAAACATTTGTCTTATGTATTTATTATATAAAAGAATCAAATATTTCATTTTAAATAAATAAATAAATGTTTTAAATTGTCTGTGTAACAATAACATAGAACATAACCATAACATAACCATAATATGGATATAATAATACTAATACTACTACTAATAATAATCTTTAATATAATAAAATACATAATACAAAATTAAAAATAACAAAATTACATATTTTTATTTATATATTTATTATATAAATATAAAATATACATGAACAAGTTTAAAGTAATCTGTTAAGTTCATAAAATCTGCAAAATATACACACACATACATATAACACTTATTTCTTTGCCGTTATCAGTGTCACATGATCATTCAGAAATCATTCAAAAATGCTGATTTGGTGCTCAAGAAACATTTATTATTTTTATCTATATTGAATCTGTGGTGTAATATTTTTTTGCGGAAATTGCATTTATTATTATATATATATATATATATATATATATATATGTATGTATTTTTTTTTTTTTGGATCAACTGTAATTGCTTATTAAAAGAAAAATAAATAAATAAATAAAATACTGCCCCTAATACTGCACCTAAACTCTTAAATGGTAGTATACAATGTATTTTCTATATATTTATATACTTCTCAAGTAGATGATTGTCAGACAACTTATTAATCAATCTCTAGTAAAATGGTGGTTTCCTATGCTACAGCCCATTGATCTTACTCCAGGGCATCGTCCTCAGCCTTCAGGCCTGCCACGGTAAACCCTGGCTCCTCAGCATGTGCAGATAGGGGTTGGGAAGAACAGCTGGCCCCATCAACTCCCCACCGACACTACTCCATCAACTCCACTCCTTTGTGCCTTAGCAACCTAACCAGCAAATTGCCCCATAAATTTCCATCCAAGCTTTCGAGATGCACAACTTCCCATTCTGCTGGACATATTGTTGGCTTGTGGTACAAACAGATGAGCGCTGAGGGCCTAAACAGGAAGTTTATGGGTATAGGAACAACAATGGCTGTAGCATAAGCACGCTAGCCAGAGGGAAATCAAATGCTGACAGGGTTTAAGTGCTGCCGGAGCACACAGGAACAACCTCGTTTGTAAGCGAGAAAGTGATGATCGTGCACTCATTCTTCACTGTAAATTACATCTTGTGCTCTTCCTCCAGCATGTAAATGATCCTAAAACACGGTAAGTCTAGTCTGACTGAACTGATCTTGTCCGTGTGTTATAGACTGGTGAGAGTGAGAATGAATTGACCTCTTGTCTTCACTCCATATGTTTTACCTGCCATGTAAATCAATCCATCATTTTCTTGGTAATTGTTAACTCACCAGAGAGCCACAGGAGAACATCTGTCTCGCTGTATTAACACTTAAGATCCACATACGATAGAGACTGAAGGCATGATGGAGCACTGAAACATGCCTAGCATTGAAAAAGCTTAAACCAGCCTAAGGTGGTATTGTGGTGGTATTATGGTCTTAGCCGGTTTACGATGATCTCCTAACCAAGCTAAGCTGGTGCTTAACTGGCTTAGCTACTGTAAATAGTGGTCTGTTCTTCCAACCTGATTTATTCCAAAGCTCCTCTTACATCAACAACTAGACCAGGCTAGAAAACCTGAAAACTAGCAACTTAAGATGTTTTTTTCACCTGGTTTGTTTGAAAATCCTGCCAATCCTAGTTTTAGCTTGTTTATGCTGGTCTTCCAGCCTGACATGTTCCAAAGCTCTTTTCTAATCAACAAACTAGTTCAGGCTCTGAGACTAGAATAGCAGCGTAGGCCAAATTAAGATGTTTTTTTAGCAGGTTACTACAAAAATCCTGTAGGAAAAAAAAATTAATCAACAAACTAGACCAGGCTAGAAGATCGGAAGACTAACATTGGCCAATTTAAGATGTTTTTCAGCTGGTTAGTATGAAAATCTTGGAGGAAAAAATGTTAAATCAGCCTAAGATAGTTTGCTGGTTTTAGCTGGTTTATGCTGGTTCCACAGCTCCTCTCTAATCAACAAACTAGACCAGGCTAGAAGATCGGAAGACTAACATTGGCCAATTTAAGATGTTTTTCAGCTGGTTAGTATGAAAATCTTGGAGGAAAAAATGTTAAATCAGCCTAAGATAGTTTGCTGGTTTTAGCTGGTTTATGCTGGTTCAAAGACTCCTCCCTAATTAACAAACTAGACCAGGCTAGAAGATCGGAAGACTAACATTGGCCAATTTAAGATGTTTTTCAGCTGGTTAGTATGAAAATCTTGGAGGAAAAAATGTTAAATCAGCCTAAGATAGTTTGCTGGTTTTAGCTGGTTTATGCTGGTTCAAAGACTCCTCCCTAATTAACAAACTAGACCAGGCTAGAAGATCGGAAGACTAACATTGGCCAATTTAAGATGTTTTTCAGCTGGTTAGTATGAAAATCTTGGAGGAAAAAATGTTAAATCAGCCTAAGATAGTTTGCTGGTTTTAGCTGGTTTATGCTGGTTCCACAGCTCCTCTCTAATCAACAAACTAGACCAGGCTAGAAGATCGGAAGACTAACATTGGCCAATTTAAGATGTTTTTCAGCTGGTTAGGTTAGTATGAAAATCTTGGAGGAAAAAATGTTAAATCAGCCTAAGATAGTTTGCTGGTTTTTATGTTTATGCTGGTTCAAAGACTCCTCCCTAATCAAAGTTTATGCTGGTTCCAAAGCTCCTCTTTAATTAACAAACTAGAACAGGCTAGAAGATCAGAAGACTAACATTGGCCAATTTAAGATGTTTTTCAGCTGGTTAGTATGAAAATCTTGGAGGAAAAAATGTTAAATCAGCCTAAGATAGTTTGCTGGTTTTAGCTGGTTTATGCTGGTTCAAAGACTCCTCCCTAATTAACAAACTAGACCAGGCTAGAAGATCGGAAGACTAACATTGGCCAATTTAAGATGTTTTTCAGCTGGTTAGTATGAAAATCTTGAAGGAAAAAATGTTAAAACAGCCTTAGGTAATTTTCTGGTTTTGGCTGCTTTATGCTGTTTCCAAAGCTCATTTCTAATCAACAAACTACACCAGGCTAGAAGATCGGAAGACTAACATTGGCCAATTTAAGATGTTTTTCAGCTGGTTAGTATGAAAATCTTGGAGGAAAAAAATGTTAAATCAGTTAAATCAGCTGGTAAGCTAGTTTATGCTGGTTTTAGCTGACCAGTTTTTTTTTTGGTTAGCAGGAAGGAAAATGTAATCAGTCTAAGGTGGTTTGCTGGTTTTAGCTTGTTTATACTCGTTCCAAAGCTCCTCTTTAATTAACAAACTACACCAACTACACCAGGCTAGAAGATCAGAAGACTAACACTGGCCAATTTAAGATGTTTTTTCAGCTGGTTAGTATCAAAATCTTGGAGGAAAAAATGTTAAATCAGCCTAAGACAGTTTGCTGGTTTTAGCTGGTTTATGCTGATCCCAAACCTCAAAGATCCCAAAGAAGACCAGAAGATTAGTGCAGAACAATTTAATATGTTTTTTCAGCAGTCTGAAAATCCTGCAGAAGAATACAAAAATTAAATCAGCCTAAGGTGCTTTGCTGGTTGTAGCTGGTTTATACTGGCCTGACATATTCCAAAGCTCCTCTCAAATCAACAAACTAGACCAAGCTAGAAGACCAGAAGGCCAATTTAGGATGTTTTTTTAGATGGTTAGTTTAAAAATCCTGGAGGAAAAAAAAAAGTCAAAGGTGGTTTGCTGGTTTTAGCTGGTTCATGCTGGTCTTCCAGCTTGACATGTTCCAAAGCTCCTCTCTAATCAACAAACTAGGCCAGACTAGTAAACCAGAAGACTAGCATAGGCCAATTTAAGATGTTCTTAGCTGGTTAGTATAAAACTCTTGGTGGAAAAAAGTTAATACAGCCTAAATGAGTTTGCTGGGGTTAGCCTGACATTTTTCAAAGCTCCTCTTAGATTAATCAATTAGACTACCCTAACCAAGCTAGAAGACCTGAAAACTAGCATAGACCACTTTAAGATGGATTTTTTGTAGGGTAATAGTATAAATATCCTGCAGGAAAAAAAAAACAAAAAAAAAAACAGCATAAATGAGCCTTAGGTGGATTTCTTCTCTTAGCTGGTTTAAGATGGTCTTCCAAACAGACCAAAGCCCATCTTTAATCAACAAATAAGACTAGCCTAACTAAGCTAGGATTCCATAAAACTAGTGAAGACCAGACCAGTAAGATGTTTTTCTTGTTGTTGTTTTTCAGTAGGCTAGCATGAAAATCCTATAGAGAGAAAAAAAAAAAACATAAATTAGCCTAAGGTGGTTTTCTAGTCTTTAGCAGGTTTACACTGGTCTCCCAAACTGACATGTTCCAAATCTCATCTCAAATCAACAAACCAGACCAGCCTCACCAGGCCAAAAGACCAGAAAACCAGCTTAGGTCATTTTTTTCAGCAGGTTCGTATAAAAAATCCCGCAATTATTAAATTGAACCAGCTAGGAGACCAGACCAATTTAAGATTTTTTTTTTTTTTTTTTTTTTCTAGGTTAGCATGACAATCCTGTAAGAAAAAAAACATCATAAAGTAGCCTAAAATGGTTTTCTTGTCTTAGCAGGTTTACATTGGTCTTCCAAACAGACCAAATCCCATCTCGAATCAACAAACTAGACCAGCATGACCAGGCTAGAAGACCAGAAGACTAGCTTAGGTCAATTTTTTTCAGCAGGTTATTATAAAAATCCTGCAATTATTAAAGTAACTGTTCATGCTGGTCTCTGGCCTGAAAAACCAACAAAAACCCAAACCTCTCTCAAATCTACCAACCTTACCAGCAAATCAGCTAAGGCTGGTTTAAGCAGTTTGAAGAGAACAGCATGAAAACCTTGCTGGGGGGAAAAACCTATATAACTATAATGGTTTGCTTGTCTAACAACTGTTTTACAAAGTGACGATTTCTATGAATGTAAATTATACGAACACGCATAATTTTTAGAAACAATGTTAATTAGGTCAATCACTAACCACATCCCAACAATTAAGTAAGTAAGTTTATCATACGAGTGTACAAATTAAATCATACAAATTCATGCAAATTAGCTACCAATTTGCCAAAACATAAAATACACACACTGCCATGAGATTGTGTTGGATATGTCGCATTAACATCCAAAAGCACACGGTTATCTGCGTGTGTGTGTTTTACATTCCTCTTGTCTTTCATTATCACATCACATTACGGTAACACAATTCAAAGTCACTCCATAATTTTGCATCATTCAGACAAAGTGGCTGCTGCTTTTTTTCAACGATAAAAGCCACCTGGTGATCTGCGAGCCCTCAGTAACAAAACACATGGTCATAATGGCAGAGTTCACGTTAGGCCCGATGTCAAGGCCCTCTCAGCGGACGTCTCTCCACAGCAAGGGTCTAAGGACAGCATGTGACTGACTCCTCCAGAGCGCCGCGTTCATATTAAACAGGATTTTACATAAATCATACCTGACAGCGGAAGGCACTTGACCCACCTCCTCCTCTTTAGATGAATTGCTCTGCAGTACTGCAATGTGCCTAGAATAAGTATGATAACCAAGGACAAGCTGTATTAAAAAGCAATAAGAAATAGCTATAATTGAGATGCCATCAACAGCTGCTGAATTCTGGTGGTACGTTTTTTGTTAAAGCCATCAACCCACATTATTTTAGCAGTGGAAGTTCTAGTAAAAACTACATTACCCATAATTCTGCAAAAAAGCTTTCAAAAATCATCCTTTCAAAAATTATTATGATTCCTTAGGGTCTTCATGAAATGTCTGGAAAATACTTTGGCTAAAGAGCAGGTCATATGTCATATGGTTTTGTTCTAATTGTGTTGGAGTCCCCTACAACAGGTTTAAATGGATCTAAGGTCAAAAAAACATCGTAATTTTCTCAGAATATACATTTATACATAGAGTCATTTGTCAATGAGTTCGAAACAGTTGGTTTGAATCAGTTCTGATCGTAATGTCTGTAATGCCTGTTGATTGGTCAGCTGGCCAAGTTCTGGTACAGAGAGTATTTGAGCAAGTTAGCGAATGCTACCATGTGTGTTGCCAAGTCCGCGGTTGTTTTTGATGTCCGTAGGTTGATGCGACCCCAGTAACGTCATATTTAGCCCCTGGAATGTGAATTTACCAGGGGAACCCCAACCAAAAACGTGTGTTTTACACCCCGGAACACGTCTTTTAACAGGGGGATCCCCCTCAAAATGTGATTGGGCTAGTTTTGAGTAGCAATTAGGTGGGTTTGGTTGTGAAAACCTGGTAACCCTACTATTAACAAAGCATGCAGAGTCACATAAAACAATAATATAGTGCTTCAATCCGTTCTTAAAATAATAACATAAAAACATTTTGTTTAAGACTTATGCAAGTGAATCGTGCCCACAGCTTAAGTTTAGCTGCTAAACTGCAAACACTTAACAAAACAATAACAGTGGATACGTTACAATGCAACATACGATGCAACAACACAGTTTGTAAACCAAAATATGTCTAAGTTACATTCTTTATTATTAAACGAAGTAATTAGAACAACGACAGTCTACATTAATCAACACATCCTTAGGAAATAGAGGGTTCACAGTGAATTATTTCAGTAAGACAATAATATTGTTATTTACCTGAAAACCTAAAGCTGCACTAGGTATACATATTAGCACAAAAAAACTTGATATTTTTAAGCACTCAATTTAGAATGTACACATAACATATCAATTGTACTTACAGGTTGTGGTATGGAGACACTTGTAAGTCCAAATAAAGAATATTAGAAGCCAAAGAAGATAAAAGCCAAGATTAGAGATGCAGTCCTGGGTAAAATGACGAGCACACAACAAAAGGTTCAAATTGTATTGCTGTGGTATTGTGGAAAAAATACATTTACATCATCATCGTTCCACAATGAAATAAAAAAAAAACAACTTACTTTTACAGCGCAAAACACAGAATCTTTTTTTGACATGATGTAAACACACTAACTAGTGGAAATGTTTGCGAGCAGGCGGGAATTATGATATTATGTTACCGAGTGGCGTAGATCGGTAACAGGCGGAAGATTCGAAAATATGACGACTCGTTAAGTCGACTCTTTCTTTTGAGAGACAATATCTTTATCATGCACTTTTTTGATGAAAAATTTTGTGTTTACATTGGATAGCTATGTTACAAACAGCAAAAAATATTTTTTTCACCCATATGACCTGCTCTTTAAAATTCCTCAGTGGTCACGTAAAACAACATCTTTTTACTTTGTTCAAAACAGCTCTGTTCACAGTGACCTGTTTTGCTGCATGTATCTTTAAATGATAATGAGCTACTGCTGGCTCCACCCACTCTTCCCTTTTTTGTGTATTCAGTGGCGAAGACTCTTATATTGACTTTTTCAACTACACCTGCATCGATTACAAGACATTGTTGTCGCCACAGCTGCTCAAACACAGAGAAAATGGTGGACAACATACAAAAGGCTGAGGAAATATGCTAATACAGTACAGTCTGTCAGCGGCCATAGGCGGGGCTTGAGTAGTATGACATCATACTGCTCAGAAAGTCAAAACAACTTGATAATTGATTTTGTTTTTTTTTTTAGAGATTAAAAAAGGAGTGAACGGATTTTTATCATTTATATTTTATCATTTATTTGCAAACCATCCAAAAGTGAATTTTGCATCTGATGTCCCCTTTAAACAAAGACTTTTTTAAACATCCCTACACGGGAAAAAATGCCACTTCCAGGACGCTGACAAAATGGGCGGGAACACTCTATTGGTTGAGCCAGTGTTGCTGTTGTCAGGCAGGCCAGGATGCTTAAACAAACAACAATGTTTTGAAAAAGCACCTCAGAGACACAGTGTTTGAACTTTTGTGGGAACTCAACCTATGAATGGTTTATTTAAAGTTGTCTCTGCATATTAAGCTTGGACAATACATTTTAACATTGACTAAAAATAAGAAAAAAGCTTTGAAACAGTGGGAAAAAAGCCAAAAAGCCATTTGAGGCAACTGCTACAGGTCTTATTAGTAAATCCGGATGAAGGACGGTTTCAATGTTATAAACCTGATCTTTTACAAGCTCATTAAATTATTTTTAACTACTTCCATAAATCTATATTTAACCAGGCACGTAAACATGAGGACTGGAACACACATGCGCACACATACACAAACAGCCCTAATGAATGCAATAAAAACTTTCACAGCTCAGCTGCATGGAAATTCTCCTGATTAAATTCCATTAACTGCAACTTGAGTTTTATCAAATCATAAATCGAAGGGAGGCTGGAGCGGCACGGGGGAAGCTCGGAGAGACCAAAGCCTGCGCCCCGTTCTTACACTCTGCTGCTGTCAGTCCAGACGTACTGCAAAACAAACAACAAGCTCACTGATGTGCCAACATCCACAATACAGCTCCGCAGCACACCAGACAGAGGCAGGCCTGCCTGGCTCGCACTGATACAAATCCCAGCATTAATAGATTCTGCTTTTTTTTTTAAACAGACAAAGCGTTTATATTATTTCCGTGTTACGCTGACAAGTCACATTACAGCAAATGCATCAGGAATGAAACGAGAATGCCTCAAATCTCATTTAGTAAATATAATTTGTAAAAAGAGCATTACAGATATTATTCTGACCGTGTTGCTTTTTACTTGACCTTTTGTTATGCTTTGCCTTAAGGCGCTCAAATCAACGCCATTCATGCTGATTTATTGTGCCGTGGGTTTTATAGCCTATATGGACAGAATCAGATTTGTAAGATTGCCTTCCAAAAAGATACCAATGCACAAACATGTATTATCACAGATTCATATTAAAATGTCACATCACTGCCATTTCAACAGTGCTGCAGGACACAAAACATGATTCTGTGATATACAATGTGATACAAACGTCTGAAACGTCTGGAATTTTTTTTTCAATGCAAACGATAAATAAAAATAGTTTAAAAAAATATAGTTTTTAATTTAGTAATATAGCTTAAATAAAAAATTACTACTATAGAAAAACTATATAGGCGTATTTTTGAAAAAAATCAAGCAAGAAATACAAAAAATTCCCCTAAAACTTTATTTGCATTAAAATGAAAACAGAAAAAATAAATAAAAACTAATTCAAAATAATAGTGGAAACTATAAAATTACAATAGAATCTTCTTGTTGTTGGTGTTGTTGTTGTTGTTCATTTTGATATGTCCCTATATTTCTTTAAAAACAATACAAAATATAAATAAATAAGTAAATAAAAATAGCTTTCATAAATAGAATCTTACTAAATTTCGATTTTTTATTTAGTAACATAGCTAAAACAGAGGTTAATAAAACAATATAGGCATATTTTTAAACTCAAGCACTAATAAAAATAACTAAACATACCAAAAAAAATAAAAAATTACTAAAACTTTCATTAAAATAAGAAAAAAAAACCCACTTTTAATTCAAAATAATATTGGAAACTATAATATATATTCATTTTGACTTGCTCCTTCATCTCTTTAAAAACAATACAAAATCTAAAAAGTAAATAAACAAAACATTTTAATACCTGAAAGAAAATAAATGATAACTGAAATTAAATAAAATAGTTTTTAAAAAATCAAATTGGCTAAAATAGAAATTAGTAAAACTATATAGGCATATAGCTGTTTTCTTCAAAAACAATATAAAAATATATATATATAAAAAAAATAATACAAACATTTTCATATTTGTAATAAAATAAATTATAATTAAAATTAAAATATAATTAATTCTAATTTAATTGAGTAAAATAGCTAAAACAGAAATGAATAAACACCATATATACATATTTTTGATAAATCAAGCACTAATAAAAATGACAAAACATATTAAAAAATCCTAAAACTTTAATGAAAATTAAAACTGGAAATAAAAAATAAAAACTAATTCAAAATAATAGTGGAACCTATAATAGTATAATATATATATATTTTTGTCATTTCGCCTTGACCCTTAATTTCTTTAGAAACAATACAAAATCTTAAAAAGGTAAAAAACAAACAAAACAAAAATATTTTAATCATTGAAATAAAATAAATGATAATTGAAATCAAATAGAAAATAGAAATTAGTAAAAACTATATAGGCATATTTTTGAAAAATCAAGCAATAATACAAATTACAAAATGCACAAACATTACTAAAACTAATCAAAATTTTAATGAAACTGGAAATAAAAATAAATACTAATTTAAACTAATAGTGGAAAGTATAATAGTATAATAGACTGATTGTTTCATGTATGAGTGGTAAAATAAATCTCAAACTTCTCTGTGTAAAGTTAAAAAATGTACACAAACAACCTTAAAATAGCTTTAAAATGATTAAAGGCTTTACATGTCAAATAATAAATAATAATATAATAAAAGTTCTAATGTTATACAACAAAAAATGTACTAATATTATGCCATAAATGCTAATGATTGTGCTTAGATAGTTATAAACACAGAATATTCCCTTTAAATATATTAAAATGATTATTAAAAATAACCAAAATGTTTTAGAATATTGTGATTATTTTATTGCTTTCCATACCCATTTCTACATTTAAAACAGATCTAAAAATCCATCTTTTCTATGTGGTCTCAGACTTTTAGACCTCACTGTATTTCTGCAAGTGAAGCACAGCACGATAATAGCCCAGTAATGAACATTATTGCCCCCGCAAGACGAATATCTCCATTACCAGAAATCATCCGAGTGAACAAGGAAACAGAGGTAAAAAGAATAAAAGACAGAAGCACTGCAGGGAATGAGTGATGGCATTTACACACTAACTGTCACATGATCTCCACTTGTCACATTTATTATGTGAGCTTTTTCCAATTCTGTTAATGACAGTCTCCATCAGAAAATATCAAAACCTGACGAAATCTCTCAGTCTATCATGGGTGAACGAGTTCTCAAAGGCATTTACTCATGTTCTGTCACACAGGTGTGCTTCAGCTAATGGAATATGCCTCGCTCTTCCTTAAGCGTTTTCAAAAGCAGCATTTACAATTTTCCCAGCTGGAGATGAATTTGTAAGGCATCAGCGAAAGCAGGAGACGGGGAAAAGTCCGGTCATTACAGTAATTGGAGGGTAGATGTTATATGACAGAGAATAAACAGCTAAATGTAACAGCTGTTGCTTGGCAACTCTTAATCCTAACTTTCGCATTGTCTCCTGCAAATGTAATGAACGCTGGACCAAAGTAGATTTCAGTAATGAATAACAACGTCAGTGAAAAACTCAAACTGAAATTTGTCTTTGATACACTTCTCACCAGAATAAGTATTTGTTCACATATGGGTGTTTCTTGTTATGAACTCATACGCAGTGCAATTTAATTCACCGAATTCACCCCAACACCACAGCGTAAGATGCTTCAGGAACTCTCCAAGAACTGCTTTTTTGTTTTGTAATAAAAATTGACCTAAGTAAACTACAGCCTGTAAAATTCCTTAAAAATACATATATAATAGCAATGAGGTAACAATAATTATTAAAAAATAAATTATCAAAAGCAAGTAATCATATGGTTTTACTGAACAAAACTGTTAAAATACATAATGTATTATGAACAATAGAGCTAATGCACATTACGCATTATAACAAATGACTGCAGAGGGCCCCAACGGCCTGACGATTGTTTTCATACTTTACTGCGCGATCTAATCCATGTTTAATATTGACTAAACAACATTTATAGCAAATGTCAACTTAATATTTAATATTTGGCCATTCTTTACGACAAAAATGCTATACAGCCACTGTAATTTCTTTAATATGTGGACATCAAAACATGTAAACTCAGAGCAAAGTTTTAAGCTTTTATTTTGAAATCGCGATGAACAGTTAGCAAAAGCTACTTAAGTATTCTCCTGTGTTTGCGTCGATTTATAAATGGTTTACCTTACAGTTCTGATGAAATGGAGGATGTTGTGTTCCCAGATGAACGTTATAATAAACCCAAACTTACAGCAATATGCAAAGATGGATTTTGAGATGCTCCACATATGTAAATGATAACAGTTCATGCAGAGCAGGATTAACTGTGAACGGACTGGGAGCCGCTCTGAGACGCACATACATAACCTACAGGCACGTAGAGCGCATATATTTATTTATTAAACCTGCATCGCATATATTTAGTTAATTGAGTGGGAAGTCACAATATGATTTATATGATTATTATGATTTTAAATAGGTTTATATGTCATGTAACCGTAGAAAATGGTCTAATAGTGTGTTTTCACGACGCGTCATCAATCGGCCATATTGGCGCCACTAAATGTAAACAATGCCACTGAACCGAACCGAAACTCGCATATTTCGCTGATTATTGCTGCTGAAAATGATCAGTTATTATCATGTTTTGAGCTGTACTATTAAGTCAGACCGGGAAAAACATTTGGAGTACTATAGACTGTCAAAAGTTATAACAAATCAAGGAGAAGACTGCAAAAACTGTCTGAGGAACAAAAGGCGATTGTGGTTGACCAAACTGTACTAGGATTTCCATCGCAAGAATCTTGACAACATTTGTGTTTGTTCTTATCCTTTCCGGTCAGGTAGGTGAAATATTAGGCTAATGTCTTAATTCTGTGCACATATGTGACCCTGGATCACAAAACCAGTCGTAAGGGTCATTTTTTCAAAATTGAGAGTTATTCATCATTTGAAAGCTGAATAAATAAGCTTTTCATTGATATATGGTTTGTTAGGATAGGACAATATTTGGTCGAGATACAACTATTTAAAATCAGGAATCTGAGGGGGCAAAAAAATCAAAATATTGAGAAAATCACCTTTAAAGTTCTTCAAATAATGTTCTTAACAGTGTATATTACTAATCAAAAATTAAGTTTTCATACATTTACAGTAGGAATTTTACAAAGTATCTTAATGGAACATGATCTTTACTTAATTTCCAAATGATTTTTACCATAAAAGAAAAATCAATAATTTTGACCCATACAATGTATTTTTGGCTATTGCTACAAATAAACACCAGCGACTTAAGACTGGTTTTGTGGTCCAGGGTCACATATGTATCTTTACCACCTATTAACTTAGTTTGTCATAATATTGTGCCCTTTCCTGCTTACTAGATCCTTCTCTATATGATTTAACACATTTTTTTCCCATGCTTTAGACTGAATAAATTAGCAGAACAACATATTCAGTAGTAGATTTACCGTGCAATTCATGCTGTTGTTTACATCTGAGTATCGCCGATATGGCTGCGCATCTGGGTAAATGAACAAATCGTGACGTAAGTGTAAACATTCTATAATGCATTTCATGGATTCTCGATCGTGGAAAGCACCGGTTACTCAACACGGGTAAAATGTAATCAAGGATTTTTTTTTCAAATCAAGTATCAAGTACTTGAATTAAAACAAGAATTCGTGACAGCCCTTCTAGGAGGCATCAGTTCTTAAAAAAGAAACCCCATCCAACACCTACATGAGGAGCCAGACCTGTGAAACAGCATGCTCTGGACAGTGGAGTCAAAGGTGGAGATGCTTGATGAAAACTAAAGACTAAAAAAGCACGGTGGTGGGAGTGTTGTGGTTTAGGGGTGTTTTGCTGCTTCAAGGCCGCGCAAACATGTTGTCGTAACATCAGCTACTGTATGAATTTCACATTGAACCAAAGAGTGCTTGAGGAGAACGCTGGGCCAGTTGAAAAAGGTTAAAGTTGAATCGTAAGTGGAACTTTTGATGATGATCGCCCAAAATATAAAGCAAATTCACAAAAGAATGTCTCAGATGAAAGAAATAGAGGCCTAAGTCAAAGTTCAGAGCTCAGTCCCAGCTAAATGCTGTGGGGAGATCTAAAGTGGGCCGTACATGAAAGAAACTCCTCCAAATGTCACTTATGAAATGAACAAAATGTCAGATATGAACTTGGCAAAGTGGCTTGTGATCTGTGGTATAAGCATTACTTCTTTAGTTCTCTAATCAGTTCTGGAAATTTTCTGGTGAATTTCGAAGCTTGTGCCAAACAAGACGCTCTGACGTAATGAGGCTGCTGTGTATGAGACTGGGCCAATCACATAGTTCTGAAGGGGCTCTTACTGAAGGACCAATTATTGTATGCCATTAGTTGTAGATCTGTGTGACGTAAATAACGTTGTGTAAAAATGTTATTAAAATGGATGGATGATGAGATGACGCTTCCAAGCATCAACAAGATCAATCTGATGAAACTTCCAGATCAGATCATAATACTTGAAAAATTAAAAAAAAAAAAAAAATGCATTGTGACATTGTGACAATTTCAGAAGAATTTACCTCCTTTCTCATACTATAATGTGTCTCCTACTGACTTTCTCATAATTTTTAATAATAATTCTCATCATTGTGAAAGTCTTCTTACTTCTAAAGAAAGTATTCTTAATTGTAAAAATAAAAATAGTAAAAAAAAAAACTAAAAACTAAAAATCAATTTATAAAATTTTGTTTTACATTTGATATAAAGACACTACAACATCTGCCACCAAAATGTTTGCTATTACAATTTCATTATAGTATAAATATGATTTTCTTCTTGATGAAATAATGAGACAAGACTGTCTTAAAAATTATATTATATTATATTATTGTATTATATTATTACATTACATTACATTATATTATATTATTTTAAATAAGAGACATGACTGTCTTTAATATTACAGCAATGTTTGCCAGTTAAATCTTAATTATTTAAAAAAAAATGAACACTGTTCATCTTAAATGTACTAATAAAATAAAATAATAAATAATAATATGGAAAAAGATAATGAAAATAAAATACAATAACATTATGTCAATAATAGGTACCTTTACTGAAAAATGGTATCTAATTAAATTATGTATAAATTATTTCTGGTAGAACAACAAATGTCACCAAAATATGTATTTTATAAATTATAAATAAATTAAATAAATATTTTGACACGACTGTCTTTAACATTACAGCAATGTAAAATTAAATTAAATTAAATGTTAAATAACATATTTTGTGGTTAAATTATGTATAACTTTTTCTGGTTAAACAACAAATGTCACCAAAATGTATAAATACTTCACATACAAATAAAATGATTTAAAATAAAATGATTATTTTTAATACATTTTATATAATATATATTTATACACACTCATGTTTGTATTATTTATTATATTTTTTATTATACTTAAACATTACAGCAATTTGATTTGGCAGTAAAACATCTTAATTGTACTAAATAAATAATGCAAAAAATAAAATAAAATAAAATAAAATAAAATAAAATAAAACTTTTCTGGTTAAATTATGAGTAAAATGCTTCTGGCTCTCGCTCTGATGTTGGGAGACTGATCAGATGGATGAACATGCAGAGATAAAAAGAGAGAGGATCTATCACTTTCATATTACAAATTTGTCACCATCTGTCGCACTAAAGTGCTGAGTAAATCATAGGAGGCACATTTTCAATGCCAGTGAATGCGTGTCAAATAAAGCAATGCCTCCGTAAGTCCCTCGGGAAAACCCACATACTGTACACCAACAAAGAAAATGTTTTCAGAAAATCTAATAACATCTCCTCAGCTATTATGTAACATTTAATAAGTCAATGATCTTGTTCAAAGTCAAGCTGATATAAAAACATCACAGATCTCACATGACCATTAAGTCAATTAGCACTTTAAAGCCATAGCTGCAGATTAATTTGTTTTGACATGATGAATTTTTCTTACATCTTTATCTCATGTAATGAGATCAGACAGTGAACATATGACTGGATATGATGCAAACATTTTCCATAAACACATTATTTGGTTTATTAAACCATAGCTGTTAAGACCAAGATCATCAATTACTGCATTAAAGCAGGCAATTTGTGTTTCTTTTGGATAATGGGTCTTTATCACACACAATGACTAACAATCAATATTAGCGCAGAATCAGAGAAGATGAGACACAGCCAGAGAAATTGGAGCTAACACATACAGCCCAGCCTTTGATCTCCTCTATCCACAGAGTACAGAAGAATATGGCTGCACACACACATATATTTCTTCCTTACTCACATTCACACACACACATGCACAGACTTCAGGCCAAGGCTTGACTGGCACTGTCAGGTTCAGCCTCTCCATGGCTGTACGCTGCACAAATAGACTATAATAGTGTTCCTCACACTTCATGATGTAAGACATCATTTAAAGCACTGCACATCCTCACATTTTAAATTCACTCAGCCGGAGTCCTGCAGCTCACAGGAAAACATAATTCACCTAATTTCTTAAAAACAGTTTGGACCACAGCCCAGCATTATTTACAAAGACCATGTGTTCATTGTCTTTGTCTCTTTCTCTCTCTCACACTCAAAATCACACTCACTCACACGCACACATTTGTACAGCTATCTATGTGGGTACTTGCCATAGACTTCTAAAATTTTTATACTGACTTAACAATATTTTCTATCCACTAAACCTAAACCTACCCCTCATAGAAACCTTTTTGCATTTTTTCCATTTTTAAACTTAATTTTTTTTTTTTTTTTTTTAACAATTTTGACAATTGGTCCCCACAATGTAAGCAAAACCTGAACCACACACACACATTTCAATAACAATTTTGCAGATTTGTCTCCACATAAATTGCACTAATAGAAGCAGATTCTTTGTAATTAGTATTTATAATAATAATAATAATAATAATAGTAATAATAATAATTATTATTATTATTGTTATTTATTATTATTGTTGTTGTTACTGAGTAAATAACCAACCAAACAAAGAAACAATAAATACATTAAAAAATAAACAATCACATTCTTAATAATAATAATAATAATTTTTATTATTATTATTATTATTATTATTATTGTTGTTGTTGTTGTTATTGAATAAATAATCAACCAAAGAAACAATAAATTAAAAAACAAGCAAACATATGCGTTACAACAATAAAATAATAATGATGATGATGATGATGATAATAATAATAATAATTGTTATTGTTATTATTGAACAAATAATCTACCAAACAAATAATAAATAAATAAACAAACTAACAAACACATTCTTAATAATAATAATAATTATAATTAAGAATGTGTTTGTTAGTTTATTAATAATAATAATAATATTGAATAAATAACCAACCAAACAAATAAACAGTAAACAAAGACAAACACACCCTTAATGATGACGATGATGATTATTATTGCTGTTGTTGTTGTTGTTACTGAATAAATAACCAACCAAAGAAACAATAAATAAATTAAAAACAAACAAACATATTCGTAAAAACAATAAATAATAATAATAATAATAATAATGATTATTATTATTACTGAACAAATAATCAACCAAACTAATAAATAATTAAAAAACAAACAAACACATTTTTAATAATAATAAGAAGAAGAAGAAACAATGACACAATAAATAAACAAAAACAAACAAACACATCCTTAATGATGATGATTACTACTACTATTATTATTATTACTATTATTTCCTTAATAAGAATTATTCTTCTTCTTGTTGAATAAATAACTACCCAAACAAAGAAACAATAAATAAATTAAAAACAAACAGAAACACATTCTTAATAATAATAACAATAATAATAGCAAGTATTTTATTTATTGTTGTTGTTGATGTACATTTCAAAAAACACATTCTTAATAATAATAATAATAATAATACTTCTTATTTTTTAATACATTACCAGCCAAACAAAGAAACAATAAATAAATTAAAAACAAACACATTCTTAATACTACTACTACTACTAATAATAATAGCCTGTAAATGCCTGCCAAGACACATCTCAGATGGATAGCAAGTACAGCACTTTGTACACAGAAAAAATTTAGCACAATATACACAGAAAAAAAATAAATAAATACTGAAGTAGTGTTCAAGTTTGCTTATTTTTTTGTTTGTTTGTTTTAAATAATATTAAATCATTTTTTCCTTTGGTTAAATATACAGTAGTAAAGAACAATTATTGGATGTGAACTCCATTCTCTAATCTAGTCAATGCGTTTATGTTGGGGTGCGTGTGATTAAAGTGAAGAGCTGTTTTGCTAGGGTTCTCCCACTGCTCGCAGTCATTCATAACACCCCTCATTAGAGTCCCAATCTTAGGACCCTCAAACAAGTGATTAATTAGACTAGAATCTGAGAATATTTAAAGTTTAATGCAATTTGATTGCAGCAGATTTAAGCAGCTGCTGCGGGGCACCTTGGTGTACACGTCAGTGAGCATGGAGATGAATCGCAATACTCCGAATCAGTGAGGGAAGTGCATCCTGCAGAAAACTGCCTGGAAAGATGATGGGATGAATTACAATGGGCTGCTTATCAAGACCAATAAGTAACAAACAGCTACGATTTCAACAGCCCACATCTGAAAAAGATCTAAGATGACAAGGGAAAAACAGATTCTCTTTTAATGAAAGGCTTTTACATATTATCTCAGAAAACAGGTAAAAAGGCATGGCCACATTTACCATTGTTCTGTGAATTATTATCACCATTTTATTAGGTATTTTTGGGTTCGTCTATATACAGCCATCATAAAAGCTGCTACAAAATTCAGTCAAAAAGGCACAAAGGCAGCGCTCTAATACACAGCATTAAACTGACATAAAATATAATATGAAGAGACTTTGCCCTCAGCCAAAACTATTTACTCTGGAACAAATAATAGATTAATGAAACCAAAGACTGCCCATTAGATTTACCCAAAACAAATATATCTCATGTTTAACCACTATAGAGACATCAGAGCCAGCGGCAAGTTCCACAAGAACTGGCTGAGGTAAGGCTGCTCTCTGCAGATTCATGAGGGCTGATGGGCCGATGACGCCCTGGAGCTCACATCTCCGAAAACACAGAAGCTAGTTGTCAAATAGACTTCTATTCTCAAATAGACATTCTCGCCTAAAAAAACCTCTTAAAACTCATTCCGTGACACAAAAACAGTATTATTTATAAAATTACAAATGGTTGTAGTTCTGATATCACTAGAATATCACACTTTTCAGATAACTGTTGTATCTGGTCCACAAATATATATATATATATATATATATCAGGGTTGGGGTCAATTCAGGAATGAACTCAACGATTCCAATTCAAAGAAGGAAATGGAATTGGAATTAGAATTCAACAACAATTACAGGAAACAGAGTTGGAATTGAATTGGAATTACAGGAAGTGGAAATCAATTCAGGGAAATTCCACTGAATTCCGTTTATTGCTGTTTCTGAGCATTTATTTGTGATTGCATTTAGAGACATACATTTGAACTTTATTTTATGATGCTTTACAAATACCAAGTAATGTATGAAATAGAGTTGATCAAATGCAAGTAAATAAAAATGAGAACTGTACATTATGAATTAATAATTGAATGACAGTGGTGATAAGTTTCTGGATGTACTATACATTCAATATATGATTACCACATAATATATGTCTCAACTCACAAAAAAATGAGTCATGTTCATTCATGTATTTCATTCACTTTTTATTGCATCGAATTATCATCATTTCCTGAAATATGGCATCGCTAAGATTGCATCCCTCAGGCCTAAATATCTCAAGTGGAATTTAGTGGAATTTATTTGATTTCAATTCTGTTTCCTGACATTCCAATTCAATTCCAATTCCATTTCCTGTCAGCTGCATGCAATTCCAATTCCAATTCCATTCCAGGAAGTAAATTGGAATTTACCATTCATTCTCAATTCAATTCATGAATGGCCCCAACCCTGATATATATATATATATATATATATATACACACAGTTTACATACACCTTGCAGAATCTGTAAAATGGTAATTATTTTAGCAAAATAAGAGGGATCATACAAAATGTATGTGATGTTTTTATTTAGTACTGATCTGAATAAGATATTTCAAGACATATAGTCCACAAAAGAAAATAATAGTTGAATGTATACAAAATGACCTCATTCAAAAGTTTACATACACTGGATTCTTAATATTGTGTTGTTATCTGAATGATGCACAGCTGTGTGTTTTGTTGTTGTTGTTGTTGTTTTGTTTTGTTTAGTCCCTTGTTTGTCCTGAACAGTTAAACTGCTTGCTGTTCTCCAGAAAAATCTTTCAGGTCCCATAAATTCTTTGGTTTTTCTGAATTTTTGGGTATTTGAACCCTTTCCAGCAATGTTTGTATGATTTTGAGATCCATCTTTTCACACTGAGGACAACTGAGGGACTCATATGCAACTATTACAGAAGGTTCAAATGCTCACTGATGCTCCAGAAGAAAACACAATGCATTAAAAGCTGGGGGTGAAAACTTTTTGAATTTCTGGGATACATGTATCTTCTATAGCTTCTGAAGGGCAGTATTAAATGAAAAAATATGATTTAGGCAAAATAAGAAAAATGTACATCTTCATTATGTTCAAAAGTTTTCACCCCCAGCTCTTAATGCATAGTTTTCCTTCTGTTTGAATCTTCTGTAATAGTTGCTTATGAGCCCCTCAGTTGTCCTCTGTGAAAAGATGGATCTCAAAATCATACAGTCATTGTTGGAAAGGGTTCAAATACACAGAAATGTTGAAAAACCAAAGAATTTGTGGGACCTGAAGGATTTTTCTGAAGAACAGCAGACAGTTTAACTGTTCAGGACAAACGAGGGACTAATGAACAACTATCAAAAACACACTGCTGTGGATCATTCAGGTAACAACACAGTATTAAGAATCAAGGGGATTCTGCAAGGTGTATGTAAGCTTTTGACTTCAACTGTATATTTATACGCACACACACACACACAGTTTTGCTGAATGTGGCCGCACATTTAAGCTGCATATTGATGCAGGACACCCAGCAACCTCCAGACCTGTTTATATATAGCGGATTACTAGGCTGAGAAGTTTTATTTGCTATTCACAGGCTATATCCACTTCTTTTTCCCAGGATGAGCCTAGATAGGAAACGTTATTAAAGGCCAAAAGCTGTGTCCCACACTGCCTCCACAGGACGTACACATACTGAAACCCTTCATAAGGGGGTCAGCTTCATTTGCAACTGAAATAAACATCCACAGTCGAGATCTCCATCGTTTTGAAGATCCGGCAAGAAGATAAGCAGAACGAGCAGCTTTGATAGGAATGCAGCAGTCCGTAACGCAGGGTCACATAAAAGTCCCGACTCCACCGCCGGTGAGGGGATTGGCTCGCGCACCGTGCTAAAAGAGGGCACGGATTCAATCCTCCGCTCTGAGGACTTGGGAAGAACATTTGGCACCATTTTCCTCTGACTGAGAACCTGCAACACGATTTAACTCCTCCTGTGAGTGTTTTCCCACTGGAGGACTTTAAAATATCAGCCTATCAAGCGTTAAGTTCTGGAGTCACATGGGCAGCACCGATTGCGGCGCAGATATGCAGACAGGCTCAATATTCGAGGTCCTTTCGGGTCGCGCCGTAAGGCGGCTGCCAGCAGCCTCCTCTATTCGCAATGATCTTTTCAGGATTTGCTATTAGGGTCTGAGGGAAAAAAACGCCTATCTCTGCTCACTTCTAAAATTGAGTCAATATGAAAATCAGAGAAGTGTTTGAGCGCGGCTGGCCTCTGAATACGTCTCTCTCTCATATACGCACATTGGGTCCAAATCGAAAATTGCAGCAGTAGCATTTCCCCTCATATCAGCCTTTTCTCATGATATCAGCACATTCAAAAGAAGCTTCAAAGTGTTCAGCACTGCCTTCGTCGGTTTTTATACAATTTGCAGATAATATTACACACAAACCTGAATAATTAATGGACGTCAAATTTAAAGACGTGCTCAACTTTAAGCCTTTAAGTAAACACAATGCGCAGCCACAGCAATAAAATGACAATGACTGCCTAGGAAATCACCTTGTGGCGTTTGTATTTTATATTACATTTAAAAGTAGTTAGATGACAGATAGGTCTTAATGAGCTGTCAGGTTTCATATCGCAATACTAGCATACAAGCACATTTGCACTTGCTCTGATAATTGGCTTTCCATAAAATTCAGAATTTCAAACAATGAAAGGGTTTTAAAATAAACACCATACGAATGCATATTCATAGACGTATCTATAAAGAGACTAATCTCAACTGAACGCAGTGAAGCAGACATGAAGGGAAAAATAAACTTGTCTTATCTGCGTCATCGGACCTGCACAAAGATATCGAAAAGTTTGGCGTCTCGAGACTAGAAGTTGTGCGAATCTCAAACACATTGTGCCTCTTTTGAGGAATTAAGAGTTTGTGATTAATTTACCAGCAATCAGCGCCTGGTTAAATGCCTTTTAATGGAGAAAATGAAGTCGGTGGATAAATCCCTTTGGCAACATGGTGGGTTCGGCTCCTTCCATGCCCCGTCTTCCTCTAGTGGGATTACAAACGCTAATGAAAGCGTGATAAAGATGACTAATACCTCCTTTTTCCCTCTTTCCCTCTCTAAAAGCGGCAAAATATCTGAGTCATCAAGTCATAATACCGGATTAGTAGTAATGACACTTATTTTTCTCATTGAGGCGGATGTATATTGATGTTGAGGCTTTTTATCTGGTGCTTCGAAAAACTGGATCCTTCCATCAGCTTCTGAAAAGCATGTTTGTCGACAGTATCTGAAGCCTGTGCTGTGAGAGGGACAGCAGGCCAGTGATCGTATAACAAGGACAGCTGTGGTCAGAAGAGACCAATTAGATAATAAGCAATGAACTGTTTCAGGCTCTTTGAACGACGTGATGTAATCAGGCAAAAGTTTCACAGTCGGTTGAGCCTGTGAGTAATTCATGGTGCGTAATTTGAGGCTGCTACACTATTTGAATGTTTTAGGTCTGCTGCAGTTCAAAAAGTCATCACCCATCGGGACGCATTTATAATTGCGTGTGTTTCGGACTCTCTCCGGACAGCTTTCTGACTCGAGGCTTTTGATCAGAATCAAAGACAATCCGAATGACTAAACTAGCGGGCAACGCACATTCGGACGTGACTCTTAGAAATGTAAATGATGTTTCATTGTTTATTTTTCCACTTTGGTGCGTAGTGCCTTTTTTAGACCTCTGAGAATCCCCTAAGATCGCCTTAAAGGAATAAATCAGCCAAGAAATGAAAATTCTGTAAGAAAAACCAATCATTAATTTAATATTTACTGAAAAGAAAACTGGACTATCGAGACTGACTCATATGAACTACTTTGCATTTATTTCACTTTTTAAATAACTTTTTTAGTTCATTCTGGGGCCAGTCTCATTCATAGTATGAAAAACAGCAGCCAGAACATTCTGCTAAACATCTCTTTTTGTGTTCCACAGGACA
Source organism: Labeo rohita (assembly GCF_022985175.1). Lineage (NCBI taxonomy): Eukaryota > Metazoa > Chordata > Actinopteri > Cypriniformes > Cyprinidae > Labeo > Labeo rohita. The sequence continues at coordinate 21,317,513 of NC_066883.1, read as the reverse complement.
AAGAGTGAGTAAATGAAAAACCTAAATAAATATGGACAAAGCGTACATTTTTGGGTAGACTATCCAAAACATGGTCCCATGAATGGTCTTGTGTTCCTCAAATACTTAAAAAATAATGAGTTATATTGACACTATATCAGCGTTATTTGGAACAGTTTCAGTAAAACGCTCTATTTTGGTTGGGTGTAACTAATGTATTAGTGCCAGTATAAATTGTAATCGCTATTTGGAAGCTCACTGTGGTGTGTTTAAATCTGTGTGAGAACAACTGTCCCTGCCGAGGTAGAGATGTGATTGATCCAACAGTGGGGAACACACTCATTGCTAGAAAGAGATGTTTGCAGCATTATTTTAGATTGTATATTACAATTTGAATTACTTTTTTTTTTTTTTTTCAGTTTTTAATTTTAGTTTTAGTAATTTTGTTATGTGCTTTTGTTATTTTTATTAGTTTATCAGTATATACAGCTGAAGTCAAAAGTTTTCATACACCTGTAGATGTAAATGTTAATTATTTGTGACCCTGGACCACAAAACCAGTCATAAGGGTCAATTTTTTTTTTTAAATTGAGGTGTATACATAATCTGAAAGCTAAATAAATTAGCTTTCCATTGATGTATGGTTTGTTAGGATGGGAAAATATTTGGCCGAGATACAACTCTTTGAAAATCTGAAATCTGAGGGTGCAAAAAAATATAAATATGGAGAAAATCACCTTTAAAGTTGTCAAAATGAAGTTCTTAGCCATGCATATTACTAATCAAAAATTAGGTTTTGATATATTTATGGTAGGAAATGTACAAAATTTCTTCATTGAACATGATCTTTTCTTAATATCCTAATGATTTTTGGCCTTTTTTTTTTTTTTTTTTTTTTATTTTGACCCATACAATGTATTATTGTCTATTGCTACAAATATACCCATGCTACATATGACTGGTTTTGTGATCCAGAGTCACATTTTAAATAAGAGCGATCGTACAAAATGCATTTGAACCTTCTGTAATAGTTGCATATGAATACCTCAGTTGTCCTCTGTGTAAAAAGATGGATGTCAAAATCATACAGTCATTGTTGGAAAGGGTTCAAATACACAAAAATGCTGAAAAACCAAAGAATTTGTGGGACCTGAAGGATTTTTCAGAAGAACAGCGGGCAGTTTAACTGTTTAGGACAAACAAGGGACTCATGAACAACTACCACTAACCAAAAAGCAGCTGTGGATCATTTAGGTAACAACAGAGGATTAAGAATCAAGTGTGTGTAAACTTTTGAACAGGGTCATTTTTATAAATTTAACTATTATTTTCTCTTGTGGACTATATGTAAACATCTTTTATGTGAAATATTTTTTCTGGGTTAGTACTAACTAAACAATAACATGCATTTTGTATGATCGCTCTTATTTTGGTAAAATAATAATATTTCAGCACTTCTACTTATTTTCAGTTTCAGTTCATTGGCAACTTTTTAAATGTTCTATTTATTTTTTACGTTTTACTTTTTCATCTAATGGAGTACATTTTATTTTAAATCTTTTAAGTCTTTTATTTCAGCTTTGCTTCAGTTAACAATGGTAACTGACATAAACACACAGGGGGCGACCATTTCTACTAACGAAAAAATGCTTAAAAAGACAGTTCACCTAAAAATTACTGTAAAAATGTTGTGTTTACTACAGCAATAAATAAAAAACAAAACAAATTTCCTTCAGGGACCAATTCTCACTATTAACTAACTGCATATGACTAGCATATTGACTATTTATTACTATTTATGAAGCACTTATGAATGCCTTATTCTGCGTGACCATATAAATCCCTTAATCCTACTCCATACCTAAACTTAAAAGGATAGTTCATCCAAAAATCTAAATTACTCCATGATTTACTCACCCTCACGCCATCCTAGGTGTATATGACCCTCTTCTTTCAGACGAATACAATCGGAGTTATATTATATAATGTCCTGGCTCTTCCACTTTATAATGGCAGTGAATGGGTGTTAAGACTTTGAAGTTCAGGAAAGGAAAACCAGAGCTTACACTGCATTTACGTCCTACGTCGCTAGAAAGTCACTCTCCTGAACGCATGCACAACAGTTAGCGGAAGCTAGAAATTACAGTTTATAAAGTTTTAAACATCGATTCACTTCAGAAGGCCTTTATTACCCCCCGGAGCCATATGGAGTACTTTTTATGATGGATGCACTTTATTGTACTTCAAAATCTAAGCACCCATTCACTGCCATTATAAAGCTTGGAAGAGCCAAGACATTATTTAATTTAACTCCTATTGTATTTGTTTGAAGGAAGAAAGTCATATACACCTAGGATGACTTCAGTGTGAGTAAAACATGGGGTAATTTTCACGACATAAGAGGGAGTAAATGATGACAATTTTCATTTACTCACCCTTTTTTTTGGATTGAACAATCGCTTTAATTCCAGTAATAGCATAGTTTTGTTGTGACATTTTCATTTCATTTGTAGGGGTGATTCACTTGCACTGCTTCAACCATGTTGTGTGCCATGGCACCATCAATCATATGCTAACAGATATATCACATAGATTACAGCTTACTACTTAGAGCTATGCTCGTGTAAACCAATTTCATCAGCTCAATCACGCTCCAGCAGTTGATGTAAGGGCTGATTGCAGAGCTCCCTAAAAAGCGTGTAATCGCCTGCAGAATGTCAGAAAATTCAGAGGCTGAAATATTGTTGCACATGTTCTGGTTTATGATCTGCTGTGTGAACAACCCAGTCATCAAAAGATAAAATATGATCCCAATTATAATTGCAGATCGGAGTTACAGAGCCTTCGGTGTGAAATTCATGTTAGCCAGACGTACGTCTAACGGATCTCTCAAACATGTTCAGTCAGGTCTGCTGGATTCTGTTTTATAAATGAATATCAATTCCACAAACATTATCTCATTTATTTTCAGTTTTGTTTCTAACTTCCATCTCATCATGTCATCTGCCAACAGCAGCCGGTGCCAGCCAGACAGCGAATGGCGAGTTGGCCATTGCCTGCTCGTCTAACAGTCATATTTATTCACATAACCTGAATTACACATATATAACAAGATAATATTTGGCATACATACTTTTATGACATTTATTATCATTTTTGCCTAGCAAGAAGAAAATGGGCTCCTGCTGAACAACTTATCGCATTTTGTTCCATACAATAGTCTGCATTTATTGTTTACTGTTAGCATTAAAACATGATTTTCTTTAAAACTACATTGTGTGTGTATTGTGAAAACCGCAAAAAATGAAATTGACTTATTTGGGATAAAACATTAACAGGACAGCATTTCCTCGACATTAAAACATTTAAATTAAGATGCAGCGATTTCATTTATTCCTGATCTTTGAATGTCGGAGATAACCACGAGAATGCCATTTTCAGCACATAAATCTGCAGTTGTGGCTGATATTACAATGTGCTGATCATATTAGAGACTGCTTGACTTACAGTGGGTCAATATGATTCACGAAATGCCTGGTGCACAGCTTTTACTGCTGAACGAACTACAGTTTATAATATCTCTGCTGCATCTATCATGCAGGATTCTGTGCCATTATCATTTAAATGCAGCTGACAAGTCATGAGTCATGGACTAATAATGTTGTCAAAACAATTTACTAATCACTGCTGATAAAACAATGCATTATGCAACAACTGAAGAGGTGAATTTAGAGTCAACTGTCAGTGTTATTTTTCAGGAGCGCATTTCTAAAGATCTGATTATATATGAAGAGCGTAATGTGGTGTAGGTGAGACTGAGGCTAGTTGTTACAATTTTTATTGAATATTTATCAAGGTGGGTTTACTACTGTGACTTTCTCTATAGATTACGTAGATTAACTATAAATTATTTGACTACGTACTATACCAGTCAAAATGTTTTCTTCTGCTCACCAAGCCTGCATTTAATTGATCCAAAATAGAGCAAAAACAGTAAAATTTTGAAATATTTTTACTATTTAAAATAACTGTTTTCTATTTGAATATATTTTAAAATGTAATTTATTCCTGTGATCTCAAAGCTGATTTTTAGCAGCATTATTCCAATCACATGATCTTTTAGAAATCTTTAGAAATATTTTAATTTGCTCCTTAAAAAACATTTATTAATATTATTATGTTAAAAACAGCTGAGCAGATATTTTTCAGGTTTCTTTGATGAATAGAAAATTCAGAGGAACATCATGTATCTGAAATAGATATCTTTTGTAACATTTTTGTAACATTTTGTAACATCACTTTTGATCAATTTAAAGCTTCCTTACTAAATAAAAATATTCATTTTTAGAATTTCTTTCCCATTAATATATATATATATATATATATATATATATATTTTTTTTTTTTTTTATGTCAATAGCTTCTTAAGCAAATTATCTGAAAGGGCAATATATAACATGTTTAACTACTCAATAAAAATATGACAATTTGTCCTGACCTGACATTTACAAAACAAGCACATCCACCAAACCGATAGTCACACTATCTCATCATGTACATGTACATGATACAAAGCCTCTGCCATCTTTAGTAAACATAATAATTTTTCAGCTATCTATATCTACAAAATATTCATATATATTTGAAAAGTCCCACCTGATGTGTAACAATCCAGGCTTGACTCGCACATACATTGATTTCTTTGCATGGCTATATTGTCTGATACCATTTCAATCATTGATTTGCACAGATCATGATCTCTTTCTCCCAGTGAGAGGAATGTATAAAAAAACCCCATTATTTTTTACATGCATTTTGATATCCATTCCAGAAGATATCAACATTTACATCTGCTATGGTACGTTATAGGCCAATACACATAAAAGTCAAGTCCGTAAATGCTTATTTCATGTATATTTCAATAAACCGTTAAGAAAGAAACGCAAACGGTGCTGCAGGTGCGATGTATGTGATGTACTGGTATGCATTTCAGTGTAAGAAACACTTTAGATGGAAATGAATTCACTCAAAAGCTCAGTATGCAAAGTCTTCTGAGAAAGAAGAAAGCAGAATCTTAAAGCAGTCTGAGCTAAATAAAATAATTTGTCTCTTATCAGAGCCTCGCACAAAAACCACCCAACAAAAACCAACCACAGATAGACTTCAACAAAAGCATCACTAGTGCTTAATTAAAACCCTTGTCCTTTCAAGAAGCTCAGAAACAGACTCAGAGCTTCACCTACTCGCAGGAAAGAGATTCATGATCCCACTTAGTTTGCACTGAAAAAGAAACAGGGTTTGTGCAGCTGATTTATTTTCAGTGCTGAAGGGTAAACCGGTTGATTATGCAAACATTTTCACCTCAGTTCACTCACAAACGCCGCCGATGTTCCTCAAAAATGCAGTGAAGAGCACTGCAGCAAACAGTAGCCTTGCCCCCTTGCACTGTTCTCCAGGCATTTGCATTTTCCCTTCCTTTCGTTCTTTCGCAGCCACCCCACCCGGGAATGCAACTGAATCCTGATCTGAAGAGAAGCCAAACAGTATGTGTGGGAAACCATGTTGCAAGCGGTGCAGGGCGTCTATTTGAAGTCCGACTTCAAATACGTGAGCTTACACATTATGTGGGAGTGCTTGTGCAAATCAGGTTTTTGCATGTAAACAGTTTTGTTTGGCCACATTCATATATTTTACGGTTTAAAAATACACATTTCATGCTTGGAAACACTTTGAAAGAGTCAAAACTGCATTGTGGACTGCAAAACAACAACAACAAAAAGACGTGTTTAAACTTTGAAGAATAACAGGCTTGTGCAATCAAAATACAACCTTACATTTTTCTATTCCTTTTTAGATTTCGACCATAGACGTCTCAGTTTTCTTGGCAGGGATGCTTGATGTGCAGTTGAATCACGAATTGTGAGGTTAAATGGTCTAAATCGCTGCTGAGACCTAATTAGTTTTTGACTTTCTTTAGGTGCACCTCACATCTTGTTAATGACTTAAGGAGAAAACTACACTCAGCACGGCCTTGCTGGACAGACAGACATTGGTGTGATATGAAAGAAAAAGTATGTAAAGTAATAATTCACCCAGACATGAAAATTCTGTCATTATTTACTCACCCTCATGTTGCTCCAAACCCATATTCTGTGGAACACAAAAGGAGATTTCTCTTTGAACAACCAAAAAAGCTCCAAAAAGCAGCATAAAAGTGCTCCATATGACTCATGCACAGCATTCAGAGTCTTCTGAAGGCAAACAATGGATTTATGTGAGGGACAGAGTGAAATTTAAGACGTAAACTGAAGCTGTTGCTTAAGGTTAGCTTTCAAATTAGGTATTTTTATGTATACTACTAAATAACTTGTTATAAAATAAATAATTTAAGTGAACTTGAAACTCACATAAACCCATTATTTACCTGTGTCCTTCAGCAAGTTTAAAATAATCAGAAATTGAATAAACACTAGAAACTAAATTAAATATAGATGAGTCCTTCAAGCTACAAAAGTTATTGATTTCCTTTTTTTCTTTTGTTCTTTGACATCACAAAAGCTGTTTTAGGTTATTTGGCTGCTATTACTTTAAGAGCTGCCGCTGCTAAACGTGACGTGGATCTGACACGCATGCTTGTAGTTTCATTCGTGCTTTAAAGCACATTTAGCCACGTTTAGCCCCTGAAATGTGAATTTACCAGGGGAACCCTAACAAAAAAACATGTATTTTATCCCCCAGAACATGATTTTTAACAGGGGATCCCCCTCGAAATGCGACTGGGCTAGTTTTGTTTTGTTTTGTTTGGTTTTGTTGTGAAAACTTGGCTGGCGAACGCATAGTGAAGAGAGGTAAACAAAACAACTGTCACGAATTAGAAGTACAAAACGAGGATTTGTAAGCCAAGAGGAAACTTCGGTTTTCCTCTGCTAAAGTAAGGAAACTTTGCTTTCTTTGGTCCTGTAAACAAATGTTGTTTTTTGCGAGACTCACCAGCGCATGCACAACGTCAACGTCTGCCCAGAACGGCTTTCGTGTACAAAGCTAGAGAAAAGTGATTATTCCATTTTAAATATGGATATCGATTTGCTACAGGAGGTCTTTATTACTTTTTATTATGGATGGATGCAGTTTATTGGTCTTGTTTTGACCTGTTGAAGATAAACACCCACCTATTGCAATGATAAAGCTTGGAAATGCCAGGATAATCTTTAATATAACTCTGATTGTATTTATCTGAAAGATGGAAGTCATATACACCTAGGATGCCTGGAGGGTGAGTAAATATGGGCTAATTTTCATTTTTGGGTGAACTATCCCTTTAATATGAAATACTACAGGCTACAGTGCGCACTGCCGCATTTATTCGTGCAATTTAAGTTTTTACTTCAATACTACTAAATTCGTTTTTACTGACATATGGCCTGACAATATCTCATCTGACCATAGTTCACTGTGTTCTACTGAAGCTTGAACACAGAAGTTCTGATTGAAGTTCTGAGAGAAGTGCAATATGGAATAATTGACGACGGGCCATTGAATTCTTAGAAAATAATGCACACCGGAGGTGGTGATGCGGCCACGACGCGAAGCGGAGTTACACCTCAGGTGTGCATTATTTTCGAAGTATTCAACAGACCGAAATCAATTACTCAGTTTACCCTACAGTTACCACACCTCAAGACATCGATCAAATTATATATTTCAAGGCACTCCTTTGTCCTTAAAACCCTATTGTTAGTAGGATTAATTTCTTATGCATCTCTTTCAACGCCTCCGTTGCTAATTCCAAAACGTCATTTTAGACCTAGTAATGACTGTTGAGCCGTTGATAGCAGATTAATGCAGTTAATAATTATGTTTAGGCAGACAGACAAGCAGACAATACGGAAAGAGAGAGAGAGAGAGAGAGAGAGAGAGAGAGATTAAGCTCGTGAATAACCTCTCTGAGTCTGTGCATCTCTCAAAAGTGATCGGCAGCTGCGTCTCTACTAATAGTACAACTTTAGGTTCATTTTCTTCAGGAACAGCGCCGTTGTTAAATCGCTTGTGAGAGATGTCATGTAGTTTTTAAATTGTTAATCATAAGAGCAGCGCTAACAACATTACCGGATTTGCTAACGTGTGTGCAAAATGTATGTGTGTGCGTCTGTGAAGTAGAGAGAGTGGGAGAAAGAGAGTATGTGCTTTCTGTACATAATAAAATCTAATTGTGGCAAAAGCATGGAAATAATCAGTTGCTTTTATCCTGTTGTTTACTGTATTTGTCCTTGTGGGTTTTGGTTAATTTGCTGTTTTAGACTGTAAGGATCTTTGAAATGAATGAAATGGTGTGGCGAAGTAATCTAGACATGTAATGCGGTCAAAAGCTGCCTGAAACTACGTTCGCCGTGCGTTTCCCTAAAAATAATACATACCTTCACAACGTTCGTCAGCCAGTCAGATTCAAGCATTCAACGGCCCCCTAGTATAATCTAGTGATATCACAACTTAAACCGTTTCATGGTTTATGTCACTCCACTTGCAGTATTTCTCACAGTGAATGTCGTGGTGGATTCTCAAATTCACTAATTTTATAAATAATACTGTTTTGGCATCACAGAATGTTTTTGGGATAAGAATGTACTTTTTTTAGACTTCAAAAATGGGGTTTGTTAATAAAGATAATATCTATTTGAAATTTTGCGTCAATATTTTTAGAAATCAGCGGTCGTTCAGTGCTCATGAACCTGCCGAGAGCAGCCTTACCTCAGTCAGACCTTTTAGAATTTGCCGCCTGTGAGTTAATAAAAGATTTTGACATTTTGGGATGAAGTGTTCCATTAAAAATTCATCAAATATTGAGTTTCTCTTGCTACATGAAGCCTTTATTCACTATATTGTTAATTAAGTACTTTAATTTGCTGTTTGTCTTATTAAAACTCCTCTTCAATAGACTCCAGATAGTTGAGTTGACTCACATGAAAAGAAATGATTTATTGCCCTGGAAGCTCATTCTGGAATTGAATATTGCACCTGATACAACATTATGCTGATCTATTATTTTCTTTCTGCCAGAACGGGGCAGAGCGCCATGTGACGCTCGTTCAGATATATCAGTTAAATGTGCTTGAACTGATAAAGCAGCCAGATTTATCTGCTTGTGAAATCACTGTTCGCTGTAGTAAATGTTAATTTTAGCAAAAGGGTGCCTGTACAGTTAACCCAGTTTAACAGAGACACTTTTCCAGCGATAAGCTTCAAAGAAAGTTCTGAATAATGTGAAAAATTGAAAATACCACTTTGAATCAGCTTTAAAAAGAACAGAACTTGAAAGGAAGACTGTGTAACCTACCAAACCAGCTTCCAGTTCAAGGCATAAAGTTCAGGCCGTTTTATGTCTAAGAGAACACAGAAGTGCTGACACGGCCAGATGCTGCTAGATCCTGGCAAGAGGACAAAGCAACTCATAAAATAATTGCACATCTTTGCAGTGTGATATCCTTGTAGCTTCCCAGCACCTATAAAAGAAGTGTATACATTGCCATAGGGAGGCTTCTGCTACAACATATCTATTATAAGCCTCCATATGACAGTCACGAATTAAGGAAGACAAAAGATGACTCTGTGACCGTGTTTCTGTATCATAAATTTAGTGCCGTAGCGCATAAATAATGCAACATTCATTTCCTCGGACATCCCTTATGTGGCAGATTTTTGAAAGTAATGTTCCAGGGTCAAAAGAGAGATCTCATTACATGCACTTGTAAGGATTACAAAAAAGCTGTTAGAAAACCAAAATGTAATATACATCGGTTGTGTCCGCTGTGCACTTTGGAATTCGTCCCATATTGTGACCACACTGATTTGCTGTGCATTTTTAAAAAATACTCTTATGCATTGTGTGCGATTCATTTAAAAAGAAGCTATTATGTTCAGATTCAACAACCATAATTCAGAAATGAACAAAAAAAGCAAAGTAAAAGTTGTACCCGGGCATGTATTCAAGAATAGGCCATTGTTCTTGCAGTGCCTGCTGAAAGAAGCGAGCTGTGAGCACATTCTATAGAATACGAATTAAGACCGAGGATGTTTCCTGCGAACCTTGCAATCACTTCACTGTTACACGTTCCAAAAAAAAAAAGGATGCTTTGCCAGGAAGCATTCATCACTTGAATGAAAGGGCATAATCTTCTCCACACTTCCCTCTAACAAACACTGTTCATTCTTTTAAGATTAATCACTTTCAGAAGAAAAAAACAAAGCAGGCACGGCAGCAAACGGAAGCAATTACAAAGGTAAAGGATTTTTAAATTCAACATGAAAATAATTAAATAACTGAGCATAGCAAAACATTTCTAAGAAAGTAATATACTCTATTCGTTTATTGGCAAATTGTGCTTGGAAATATAATTTAGAAAAAAAGAGCAGTGTATAATAATAAATTAAAACTGTTCATTCTTCCTTATTTGGATGAAGAAACTATGCAGTGATCAATAAATTAATCTCACATATCCAGATTCTTACATGCATCAAAAGGTCTGGCCAAGAACTGGCCACAGGAGACAACATGACCAAGATGTAAAGTATTTACTTTTACATGCCATTCAGGCCAGGTTTATTTGAAAAGGAAAATGCCACAATAAAAAATCAGCTGAATTATACCCTGTTGAAAAATCCAGCGTATGCTGGTTAAGTATGTTTTGAAGCATGGCTGCTGGTTTGAGCTGGTCATGTGCTGGTCCTAAGCTAGTCCTGAGCAGGAGCTAGTCGATCCCATCCGGGGAAGAAGGGTCTTATCTAGCGAAGCGATCGGTTATTTTCATATAAAAAAAAAAAAAAATGTAAATACTTTTTCATTTTCCCTGAACTGTGTATTCTGCCTCAAGACAGTTAGGGTATGTCGAAAAACTCCAATCGTATTTTCTCCCTCAACTTTAAAAATCATTTCAGAAGTACCGACCCAGTCTTTGCAAAGTGAACATGCAAAGAAGATCAAACACCTTAACAAAAAAGGTAAAACAGCGATATAAGATGATGTTGAAGTTGAGGGAGAACATGTATTTTTTTGAATTTGTTTTGAACTAACACGAATCAGAAAAAAGCTGTTCAGGCAAAGTGAGACAAGACGAGTGTTTGACATTAAAAAGTATATAAATTGTATTATTTTTATGAAAATAACCTTAAGACCCTTCTTCCACGGCTGGGATGGTTTAGAGCCCTTTGAAGCTGCACTTAAACTGCCTTTTGGAAGTTCAAAATCAGGGCACCATATCAGTCCATTATATAGAGAAAAAACCTGATATGTTTCCCTCAAAAAACATAATTTCTTTATGGCTGAAGAAAGAAAGACATGAACATCTTGGATGACAAGGTACATTATCTGTCAATTTTTGTTCTGGAAGTGGACTTCTCCTTTAAACCAACTTACGACCAGCTAAGGACCAGTTTAAACCAGCTCAAACCAGCAGCCATGCTTCAAAACATACCTAACCTTTTTCAACAGGGTGTTTCACCCAAAAATTAAGATTTGCTGAGAATATGTAGAAATTTAGCATTACATCACTTGCTCACCAACGGATCCTCTGCAGTGAATGGGTGCCGTCAGAATGAGAGTTCAAACAGCTGATAAAAACATCACAATAATCCACAAGTAATCCACCTGACTCCAGTCCATCAATTAATGTCTTGTGAAGCGAAAAGCTAAATGTTTGTAAAAAATACATTAAGTTTTACATTCAAACTATCACTTCTGGCCAAAAAATGAATCCATAATCCATGATAACGCTTCCCCCAGTGAAAAAGTCTATCAAAATCTACCAACAAATTTGTTTAGACTTGTTTGGACTGTTCTTGCTTGTAAACAGTGCTTGATCTGTGCATATTTCTCTCCTGATTCAGACAAGAGATGACTTTTTCACTGGCGAAAGCAATATTATGGATAGAAGACTTGCAGCGGTTTGAAATGACGTCTTAATGATGAATTTGTTTAATAAAAACAGGCAGTGTTACTTGATTGACTGAAGTCATGTGGGTAGCTTATGGATTATTTTGGTGTTTTAATCAGTTTTTCAGACTTTTATTCTGACGGCACCCATTTACTACTAAGGATCCGTTGGTGAACAAATGATGTAATGCTGAATTTCTCAAAATCTGTTTGCATGATACTGATTCAACTTTCACAAACCTTATTCATGCATCAAAAGGTCTGGCCAAGAACTGCCTACAAGAGACAACCTGATCAAGATGTAAAGTGTTTACTTTTATATTCCATCCAGGCTGGGTTTATTTGAAAAGGAAAATGCCACAATAATAAATCATCTGAATTAAAGAAAATTCCACCCCAAAATAAAGATTTACTGAAAATATGAAGAAATTTACCATTACATCACTTGCTCACCAATGGATCCTCTGCAGTGAATGGGTGCCGTCAGAACGAGAGTCTAAACCTTCCTTTAAAAATTGTTTCTCTCATGTACTCTGTAGCAAAATACGTATTTAACTGTGTGTTGTGTTTGCTGATAAAAACATCACAACAAAGTAGTCAAGTTCGCTCGACTCCAGTTGACAGATCCTCTGCAGTGAATGGGTGCCGTCACAATGAGAGTTCAAACAGCTGATAATAACATTACAATAATCTGTAAGTAGTAATTCACATGACTTCAGTCCATCAATTAATTTTTAGATACTGTATGTTTTTGGGTAGATTTTGCTTGATCTGTGCAGATTTCTCTCCTGATTCAAACAAGACATGACTTTTTGACTGGAGAAAGTGATATTATGCATAGAGGACTCTAAAACAATGATTTAAAGTTATGTTTTAATGATGAATTTATTTTTATCAGTTGTTTAACTCTCATTCTGACGGCACCCATTCAGTACAGAGGATCCGTTAATGAACAAATGATGTAATGCTGAATTTCTCAAAATCTGTTCACATGATACTGATTCAAGTTTCACAAACCTTAGAGGTATAGTTCACCCAAAATGAAAATTCTGCCATTAATTACTCAACCTCATGTCATTCCAAACCCGTAGTCTTACAAAAGAAAAAATGGCACAATAATAAATTAGCTGAATTAAAGAAAATTCCACCCCAAAATGAATATTTGCTGAAAATATGGAAAAATGTAGCATTACATCACTTGCTCACCAACAGATCCTCTGCAGTGAATGGGTGCCGTGCACTTTTTGGCTGGATATTATGGATTGTTGGACTTTATGATTTTGAAGTCATCATCTTAATGATGAATTTGTTTATTACAAAAAAGCAGCGTTACATGATGGACTGAAGTTGTGTGGATAGCTTGCAGATTATTGTGGTGGCACCCATTCACTACAGAGGATGCGTAGATGAACAAATTACGTAATTATAAATTTCTCTAAATCTTTTTTCATGATAATGATTCAAGTTTCACAAACAACGATTCTCTCGTGAAATCAAAGACTGGCATGACAGAAAATAAATTGTTGAATAAAGTCATTTTTATTTTCTTTGCGTAAAAAATATTCAAGTAGCTTCATAAAATTAAGGTTGAACCACTGATGTCACATGGACTATTTTAACAATGTCCTTACTACCTTTCTGGGCCTTGAATGTGTCATTTTTTAAAAATGATTCATTAAAAGAACTGACTCCATTTGTGTGTGAATTTGTCTACACTGATCACACTGTATGTTTTGATTCAAAAATGAGTCAAGAAAAAAAGTGTCATGAAAAGTGACTCAAAGGAGTCTTTTATTGTGAATCGAGGAGGTACTTGAACAGAATGCTGACTGCAGTGCTGAGACGACCAACCAACCAATCAATCAGTGACCTGCTAAAATGGGTCTGTCTCCTCAGACACACACCAAATATGTGCAATGTAGCTATGCTTTTATGTGCTTTTACAATTTAAGTGCATTTTAGACAGGTCTGCATTTGGCACCATCCATCACAACAGAGACGTTCACTGTGGGGTCACCGCATTGCTACTGACAGCAGGGCCATTTCCTGCAGCACACCAGGAGCCTCAGCATTTCACAGGAGTTAGCTCTGTCCAAGTGATCTGCCTCTAAACTAATCTAGAACAGTGGAGTAAACAGATGCACTGTGGGTCTGAGCTCGCCCCTCACTGTCCCACATTCCCAGCGGAGCTCAGACTTTCCCCCTGTTTGCTTTGGCTGCTGTAGTCTGTTGGTTTGTCAATCTGTTCGGCTGGACGGTTGGATGACCAGCGATCTCTCTCTGTCTCTCGGCCCTAAATCGCAGTGGCATGCGAACTGAGTCTCAGACCCCTGCTGTGATTAATGCAGGTGCCACATTGTGGGTAAAGAGAAGCTGAGCCAAACATGATGGCAGCCCTCACGCCACCTCGGCCAAACTCAACACAGATCCATCCACACTGACATTTTTACTCTCACTGTGTCTCTCTTTCACATTCGAACACACACATGCACACACAGTCATTCACTTAGGAGAGACGGTGCTCTAGAGGCAAAAATATGAATATCAACTCAAATCTAAAATTTGGCATATAAACTCTAGATCTGACCACTGTCCTGGGAAATGTATCTTTTATCAGTTAAGAATGATCAATTATCAATAAATAAATAAATACAATTATTTTAATGAAAAAATAAGAATTATTATTATTAAATAATTATAAAATAATAATAATGTTAAACAGTAATTATTATTATAAATGATTACATTGTTTATTGTTGTTGTTGAACAAACAAATTATTAAAAACAACTAAAATAATATTTCATTTTTATTTAAAAAATAATAAAACATTATTGTTGTTGTTATTTTTATTATTTATTATTGTTATTATCAACAACAGCAACAATAACAGTATAACAAACATGATGTTTACTTATTATTATTATAAATGATTACATAATTGTTTATTGTTGTTGAATAAATAAATAATTAAATAATTTAAAAAATAAAAATTATTATTATATTATTATTATTATTATTAATTACACCAACAATAACACTACTACTACTACTACTACTACTAATAATAATAATAATAACAATAATAATAATAATAATGTTTAACAGTAATTACTATAATTGATTACATTAATTGTTTATTTTAAATAATAATAATAATAATAATTCTTATGTTTAACATGATGTTTTATTATAAATGATTATAAAATGAAATTGTTTATTGTTCTTGAATAAGTAAATAATTGATGCAACAAAAATATTTCATTTTTATTTAAAAAATAAATAAAACATTATTATTGTTGTTATTATTATTATTAACAGCAACAATAACAATACTACTACTATTAATATTAACAGTAATTATAATAATTGATTAGCTTAATTGTTTATTACAAAAAATAATCCTTATTATTATTATTATATTAAAACAATTAACAATTAACATGATGTTTACTTATTATTAAAATGATTACATTAACTGTTTATTGTTGTTGTTGAATAAATAAATAAATAATTACTAATATGACAACTAAAATATTATTTCATTTTATTTAAAATAAAAATACAACTATTATTATTATTATTTTATTATTATTTTTTATTATTAACAACAGCAACAACAACAACAACAATAATAATAATGTTTAACAGTAATTATTATAATCGATTACATTAATGGCTTATTACAAATAATAATAATAAATAATAACAATGATATTATTAAAAACAATAACAACGATGTTTAACATGATGTTTACTTATTATTATAAATGATTACATTAACTGTTTATTGTTGCTAAATAAATAATTGCTAAAATAACAACTTAAATAATGTGTTATTTTTATTAAAAATAAAAAACGATTATTATTTCATTAATTATTATTATTTTTATTATTAACAACAGCAACAAGAATAATAATAATAATAATATTTAAAAGTAATCATTATAATTGATAACATTAATTGTCTATTATTACAATACAAATTAATAATTAACTGTTATTATAAACAATAACTGTAATAATAATGATAAGAACGTTTAACAGTAATTATTAGAACTGATTAGATTAATGGTTTTAAACAAAAACAAACAAACAAACAAATACTTTTTTTTGGCAAAATAAACTTCATCAGTTTGATACAGGACCATATCTGAAACCGCGGTCCAGATCTGAGTTTATTTTACAATAATGACAAGCTGACTTTACTATATCTCTTACTTTTTAAAATTTTATTAACCTTATAACATACACACACACACAACAACAACAACTACGCATTTGTATTGTCCTAGAGCTCAATAAAAAGAGTTTGTTGGGTATAAAACACCAAATCATAAGGGCATGGTGAAATATCTTGTTAAGGAGTAAATTTAGTAAATCCCAGCAAAAATGAGGCCTCTAACCATGTGGCATTTGGGTATGTGCTGAGGAAAAGCCTTATAAATGTTTTCAAACTGCAGATACATTGCACAATGACCAAAGACGGTCTCCCCATCCTGGCCAAACGTGGGCAATGCTTTATCACAACAAACACAGAAAAAGTGAGAGATACCAGCTACCTCATTATTTCAAATAAAGCAACAGATGCCTACATGTAGCTTCACAGCAGTACCGCTGAACACTACATAACATAAGAACACATTTCTGCATTATGAAGTAGTCTGAATGTATGCCTGCAATGCAACAGGGAAAATAGCTCTGTCCCGGTGACAGCCTGAGTATATGGTCCCCTTCATGCTACATGTTAATAACATAATAAATCTGAATCTGCTGTTATGAACTGTCTGTTTCCCAACAGACCAATGCCTGAAACACACCGGCAAGCTGTAAACGCAAGAAATGTCTTACATTCTGTGTTACGCTGAAAATTTCTCCTCCAAGGACACTGCAGTTCTGCAGGCTGGCACGTTTCTCTTCTGGGCCACGGGTCTCTGAGAGATGCATTACCAGAGCCCCCGAACGCTCCGCACAAAGCAATATTAGATTCTCCGGTTCCGCTCCCTGCTGCGCCTCTAATCTGATTGCAGTGTCACCACACTTCCCCATGTGCCTATTAGATTGACTTACTCAATTTGATAATGTGAACGAAAGAATATGGAAGACATAAAGGTATTTGATCATTGCAGCAGAGATAGGGAGGGACGTTCTGGCTGAAAATGGGAAAAATGCATTTTGGCTTTACAGAAGTCATGCATGTTATGAGCTTTCAGCGAGCGCCGGGGTGGAAGGGCGGGTGAAGAACACGAAGGGGTTTCATTTTGCACGTCGAGATTTCTCATGCGAGTCATTAACAGCAGGTGATAAGGAAGGTGCTGTGGGTGAGGCTTAAGAAATCGAGAAACTAATATTGTGTTTAGACCAAAAACATGCGCAAGAGATATTCTGAGGAGGGAAAGCAGTATACCAGAAGTTAATTATCATTGGCCTTCGCTAATGTATTTTTGCGTTAGGGAATATTTCAAATGAAAATCTGCTGAAAATGTACTCAAATGTACTTACTTTCTCCAGTGAAAAAGTTGCCTTGTCTGAACCAGGAGAGATTTTTGCACAGATTAAGCACTGTTTGCAGGCATTAACTGATGGACTGGAGTTGTTTGGATAACTTGCGTGTATAATTGCATCAGTTGTTGGATTCTGACGGCACCCATTCACTACAGAGGATCCATTGGTGAGCAAGTGATGTAATGTAGATTTCTCCAAATCTGTTCTGATGAAGAAACAAATTATTTACATCTTGTATGGCCTGAGGGTGAGTACATTTTAAGCAAATTATCATTTTTGAACATATTCTTCCTACGTCATCCGCTGGAACGCCACTTTCTCATGAATGCGTGAACATTGAATGATGAAGCTAGGGATTACTGTTTGTAAAGTTTCAAATATGGACATTTTTTTACACAAACGCATAGGTTCACCTCGGAAGGCCTTTATTAACCCCTTTATTAAGCCACGAGGAGTACTTTTTATGATGGATGGATGCACTTTATTGGGCTTCAAATTCTCAACACCCATTCACCGCCATTATAAAGCTTGGATCAGCCAGGACATTTATTTTTATCTGTCTAAAAGAAGAAAGACATATACACCCAGGATGGCTTGAGGGTGAGTAAACCATGGGGTAATTTTGATTTTTAGATGAACTATCCCTTTAAGAGAGTCTGTAGGTACATGCAAAGAGCTGGAGCATCAGGATGCAGTAAACTCATTGACGACTGATCATCTGCTGTGGGATACAACGCTCTCATTTCTTCACTTCATGACCTGTCTTCCGTGAGCTATTACACCTGTCGCCTCTGGCTTTGTGATCCACCCCTCTTCGGACACTGGCCAAGTCATAATGCAATGGAACAAATCCAGATTTATGGATTTCTGGAGCAAGTGGCAGGTAATCACACTTTAAGAGGGGATGTAAAATGATCTATTTGAGGTCTGAGCTAGTTTGTTCACTGTAAAATTAAAGCTATCCATTTGTGCCCTTGGAGCGGTCACTCGGTTTCCTGAAAAACATGCTGTCATAATGTTAGGGAGTTGTGGGCAGGATGCCATGACAGTTTATACAAAAAGGAACATCGGATGCAAAATTCACTTTGACATGGTGTTTGCATATAAATGTGTCTTAGCAGTGTTTGGACATTCATTCACTAAACAGTCTCAATATTTAAGCTGTTTTGATTTTCTGAGCAGTATGATGTCATATTGCTCAAGCCCCGCCCACAACTGCTGACAGACTGTCCCGTATTAGCATATTTCTGCCCTCAGCCAGTTGTACACAATCCGCCATTTTCTCCGTGCTCAAGAAGCTGTAGTGAAAACAATGACTCGTAAGCAATGCAGGTGTTTTGTAGTTGGATGTAAAAGTGAACATAAAAGTCTTCATTGTCTCCCAACATCAGAGTCACTGAGGACGCAGTGGATAAGTTTTGTTTTTGATGGTAATGCACCACTAAATACATAAAAAAATGGAAGAGGGGGTGGGGTAAGCAGTAGCTCATTATCATTTAAAGAGACATGCACCGAAATGGGTTCCTTGTTTTTGATAAGAAAAAAGGGTGTTGGTTTACAAGACTATTGACGAATTTTAACCAGACATTTCATGAGGACCCTAAAGTATCATACCAACTTGTGGAAAATGGGCAACTGATGTCTTTAAAATCTGTGTGAAAGATAAAAACAAAGTGAAGGTTAAAGGAAAAAAGATGATAAAAAAGAGACCAAAACCTCATGGACATACTGAAATGAAAGGGCTGATCACTGATGCCTCTACTGGCCACCAGCGTCTTCATCCATTAGATCCCTCACATTATGGTAACTCTGCTCGACTGAGTTTTATTACTTTTTCTAGCAGTCCTCAGATCACAATGGACCATCCGTTCCACACTGACTCATTCCTCCCACCTCACTACCAACAACTGCATCCTGGGGAGTTATAATGACATCTGATATGAGGCAGAACTCTGACAGACCCAAGATTTTTACAAGAAACAACCAAAAACTCAGCAGTGAAGTGTGTAAAGACCCAGAATCAATGGTAATGGTCAAAGAAAAATCTGCAAAACTTGCCAAACAAATACTATTTCTGTAAACACCCAGCATGTTAGTTAACCAAGTCAACCATCTGGGAGTTATTTTAAAGAGTTCAAGGCCAAAGCGCCGAAACCATATTGTAAAACCGATCGTGCAGACCAAACCATAAGTCGTAGAGACTTGAAACTTGGAGGGATAGTAGTACTCACACGGTCTACAATGTGACTGAGACTCGCCCCAATTGGCCCAACGGGGATGCTACAGCGATCATTCGATTGTGAGCCTGTGAAATTTGTGGGTATTTTGCAAAACCTACTATTTTGCAAACTAGTCCTAGGTTTTTCAGCCGATCGGAACCAAACCAATGCAGGAAAATTCAGGAGGTAAATATCAATAATTGTCAAAAAAAAAGTTTAAAAATAAAACAGCAAAACACAGACAGCAGGGCCACTTTTAGTAAAATGCCTATCACTTCTGAACAGAATGAGATATCTTTGCCAACCTTGGAACACTTATGTAAGAGTTCGAGCTGAGGTCACAAAAAAATCGTGGAGATTGGCCACTTGGTGGTGCTATAAGAGGGATAAAAAAAATAAAAATGGCTATAACTAGGCAATCATTTGTCCTATCAACATGAAAAATGCTGTACATGGTCTTGGTCCAAAGTGTCACAGGTGTCTATGGGGACATTTGTGTATCTCAAAAAAACACTGAGCACCTATTAGTGCATGGTTAAAAGAGGTCGATCAGAAATTTGAAAGAAATCGGCCACTGGAGGGTCAATATCGCTTTTTTTGAGGGCGTAAATGACTGTACATTGCACAATGTTCGTAACGCATAATAGACCTCCTCGTTCCAAACAACTTTGCCTCTAGAACCACTGCTGTCAATCAAACAGTTTTTTAAATAATTGAGAAGATGTGAAAAACAAACTAGTCCTAGGTTTTCCACTCATCCTGGAATAAAAAAAACACTGCAGTGCAATTCTCTGGACTCTGCAGGCCATTAATTATCAAAAACATGTTGAAATTTACCCTTTGGGAAGCTATAACGGGGTCCCTTAGAAAATGGGCCTGTCCAAATATACCCAAAAGCCTATAAAGCCTAAACAAAAACTCAAAACTTCATGAAACCCGCTGAGCACATGCGACAGATGATTTTAAACAAGCACGCAAAGTATCTGACCACAGCTGGTGCTATAACAGTCATAAATGTTATAAAACATCATACTTCTATGGTAAATCACCTGGATTTGACAAAAATGTTTTTTAATAATTGATTTAGGTGGTTACAGGCTTGCTAAATAATATGTAATGTCTTTTTCCTTATGTGTTTAAATACCTAAAGTGCTTGAGCCCCGGTAATCGCTGCTTGCACCTATATTTCTTTTTTCTTTTTTGAGATGCCAATTTGAGAGACTGAAAACTCCATATCATGAGCTGCTCATGTGTATAAGAACACAGTGCTGCACTTCACTTTAAAAAAGGTGCATATATTTTTTAAAATAAATCACAATCTATTCTAGTTGATAATTATACAAAACCATATAGCATGTTCAGTTTTATTTAGATTTTTCGTGTAGCCCTACATGTTTACTTTAAGTAATGACACAGAACTAAGGAAAAATAATGATTCCTCATGCTATAAAGTTTTCAGTGAAGAAAAAACATACATTTGTTAACTGTATCTCAAAAAACCCCTCAAAAACCTAATTACTTTAAGAACTAAACTCAAGGGGATACAACACTTGAAAGCACAGCTCTCACCCGCATTGTGAATAAGACAATGCTGGGGGAAAGGTCATAACAGTGAACAATGAGACTTCCACATTATTAAAGTCAGAAACACACAAATGACGGAGGGAGTTCAATGTGTTGGCTATCAGATGCTGTTGAACTTGGAATTTATACCACGGCCTTTCTTTATTTGTAGCACATATCTCTCTCAACGGCTGCGTGAGGAGATAAACGAAGCAGCGGCGGCATGTTCCCAGGACATTTTAATTACCTGCTCTTTAATTCACGCTGACCCTTACTGAACTCTCATCAGCCAGCTAGACCGCCGATAAGAGCCTGTCACTCACGTGGCCTCGGCTCACGGCAATGCAACTCTGCTCTGGATCACGAAAAAGAGCAGGTAAAACATAAAGGCGAGTTCAGATTCGGTATTCTTGCTGATTTGAAATAGCTGCGTTGAAGCAGGGACATCCATTATTCAATTAAGAGTTTTGAGCTTAATGTGTTTCTGTGCATAAAACAATTAGATGCACAATTGATGAAACAACTCCAGCCGGCTGCATCTCACCACCCATATGCTACACTATTCAGGACTTTTTATCTAGAGAAATGCTTCGACCAATTGGAAATGAATGACATAGGCGGCACCGAACCCATGTGGTGTGGTTCACCGGTGCCAACCTTCACGGTTCACTGCCGCTGCCAGCTAAGACCCTCTGGATCGACACTATAGTGCCAGACGTAACAACACAGCTGGCCTCATCGTCAACTCATCTTCCAAATCTGCTGTTAATATGCATACAGAAAGAGCTTTGCTTCCATTCCGAACCAAAAACACATTAGATTACACTATTTTTAACCACTTCAAGTTCATGAAAAGATTTTTGTGCTGTAGATATTTTTCAGGTGATTTTACTGTCACTTCCAATTATCAAAGTGCCAGTCTTGCTAATGCAATCCATTAAACGCTTCCTTCATAATAATACTTTTTGTCTGTAGAGCTTTGACAGTCATATACAGGATACAAGATTGGCCATATACAGCCAAAGGTACTTTTAGTTAAGAGGTTTACCACTTAAATCTTAATGCTATGCTATTAAATAACATACCAAAGACCCCATAAATGTAATGATTCCCTTGTTAGAAATCCTTTGGTAAAATATAAAAGGAGCTTTTTTTCACACAGCTTTTGTACTGTGTGAAAAATATTAATTGTGATATAACAAGTTGTAGTAAGGCCAAAATATTTTTTAGTATTAAACTGAAATTGTTCTACTCATAATGGTTAAACTTGAAGAGAAACATTTTTCATTTGAATTCAAATGTATTTCTATAGAGCTTTTCACAAATAGCAGACACATATAGTACATTTGTGTATATCTCAAATGTTTCAAATATCAAAACAAAATCTAATAAAATCGAATCTAATCTGGTGTTGTGAAATGAGGACCTTTTTTTTAATCAACTGTAAATTCATGTCCCAGTCACATTTTCTTGGTTAAATAAACATTACTTACACTATCAAAACAAGAAAAAGGAAAACAAAAATCTATTATATATTTTTACATTAACAATGAAATCAATATTCTATTTATTAAAGCCAAGTATGAATCTCATTACGTTTTTAAGCATTTTACATTTGTTCCAAAATAATAACTGAAGGAAGTACCTAAACAGTATATTTTATTTGTGAACTTATGTTTAGCTATTTTTAATTAGAGCTGCACCCTAACAGTCGACTAATCATTAATCGACAAGAAGAGGCTTGGTCAACCAAAAATTAGTCGCTTAGTCGCAGGAAAAAAAATTCCACCTGAAGTGATGCAGTCCGTGACAGACAGATCATTAACGGCTGCTCTAATACAGTACATGCATGGGGCAGGACATCCAAACCCTCACCTATCATTCATCGACCTCAAATATGGCCTTTATCTGAAAGATGTATGTGGTAGCAACTTTACATGGCAGCTCAATCTAATGTTAACCTAGAAAAATGTGCACTATTGAAGTGTCTGTGCAGAATTTGGAAGCTGAACAACAGCACGCTCACTGCATGACAGATGGAGGCACAGTTGCAGTCACTTAAAATACTCTGTCATTTTTGGTCATACAGATAAAAGTAATACATCTTTTGAATCTGTAAAGACTCTACGTTTATTTGTGTGCACTCACAATAACAACTATCATTGTTAATAATTAACGCAAACAGAATGCGCTTTCTGCCGTCTTGGTCTCTGTGAACTTGGGCATTAAACTTCAAAACTCCATGTATAATATGGAGTTTTTATACGTATATAACACTATGTACAAAATATATCTACAGAGAGTGAAATGTTTACTTTCAAATGAACCAATTCAAGTATAAAAGAAATGTAATCAGTATGACACATGCATACAGGTGCATCAATACTAAGTCAGTCGCAGGCTTCATCTCTTAAGCCGAAAATAAAGAAAGCGCTAGTTTTTCAATAAATTATTAAAACGTTAATGCAGTCTCCTTGCTGTTTTTCCCAGACACATTAATAATTATTATATCTGCCAGTGTACTTATTAGGCTATGTAGGCAATTAAAGGCTCATTATTATGATTTATATGGTTTATTGATAAACGTGCGACTAATAGTCGACTAATGCTTAAAATAAACGACTATTAGTCAACCAGAAAAAACTTTAGTCAAAGGCAGCCCTATTTAAAATCGTAAACTTTTAACTATTTTTGAATTTTTCAGATCATTGGTCATCAAAGCTCAGTAAATATTGGTCACAGACACAGAAATTACTGATTACTCACTAAAAACTTCCACAGATCACTTTTAATGCCATTTTAAGTCTTCTTTTGATGTAACAAAGTGGTTATATCAAAGTGAGTGAGTTGTTTACTTACTTTTTAAACTAGTCTTACCATTAATGTTATCAGATTCACGAAGGCGGAACGCACACAAATACAAGAGGCGGGACTTATCGCATGAACCAATCACAGCTGAGCATACCAGTCATATCCACTCATATCACAATAAAGGCACTGCCTCTCTCACGTGACTTTCCTCCATTTATTCTCAATTACCCCTCACCAAACTCACCACACTCTTTAAGTGGTCCGTTAAAATTCAATGGGCTCAAGAGGAGGCGAGAGAAACGCGACTCACGCTGTAACTTTACCTGGTGGTGTCGCTGTAGGACAATGTTTCTTTAGAAAATAGGTAATTTACTGAATATAAATCTGAATTAAAGAAGTTTTGTAAAGAAATATGGCTAAAATCCCTCCATGGCACTGTGAAAGACTCCAGTTATTATAAGTGTTTGGTTGCAGTTATTGCTGCTAAAGGTGGCACAACCAGATTTTAAGAAATTAGTTTTTCACAAGGGCTCACATGAGACTTTGTTCCTGTAACATGTAATATTATGAAAAATAAAAAATGAACTAATCTATGACCTTTAGAAATGCAAAAAGAAAATAACTTTGTAGCAACCTTTTCTTCCTTTACTGCAAGATTAACATCTTCAGTAACACAAATTGAGCCTTAATAGACTGAGCCTTGGGATGCCACAGCACAAAACATTCGCTTTCAAAATCCACTTTCTCTCTCTTTTTCAAAGAAGGCAGAAAGGCAGATAAGGTCTTGAATTCAAACATTTCTGCATGCTGAATTCTTAAACAGCAATGAATGTGGCTAAAGTGCTCTACATCATGTATGCATTTGTCCTTTGAGCGGCTAGGGGTGAAGGTTATAGTGCAGGTGGAGGATCTGTATTTAATGCAGTCTTTCTGCATTCAAAGCACATAGACGATGTGTCTGCACGGACAGCTGTAAGCGAATCTACCATTTCAGGCCTTATCCTCCCATAACCACGCTGCTATGCACGGCTGACTGAGCCTATACACTTCCTCTGCAAAAGACACAAACAACCTACCCAATAATTTAATTTCTCCACTGATCTGTGTAAAACGTGAACGGGTCGGCCCTCAGATTTCCTTTGTGGTTTTGTATTCCTCTGGTACTGCAAAACAGCTGGACATTCTCAAAACTGGAAAGCCAAATATTGGGACAACTTCGCACACAGTGCTGTTCCAACAAGAGCAAATCTTGCTGAATACCAATGCCGTCCAACTGATGCGGTGCCAGTGAAGATGAAAGCCCGAATACGGCCCAAGAGAAACTTTAGCAGAGCCTAGAAGAATACATTTGTCACATGCACACACATGCACATAGGCTTCTGTTCCAAATGGTTCTAGCGTGCAACCTATGTAGGCAGAAATTTAGGGAAACTCCGGCAGCACAAAATGTAGACAGCTTAATTATGATGCCTTGTAAGCTACAGTACCTGATTTTAATAAAATTATTATTATTTAATCACACCTGAAAGTGTTTTGAAAATGTTTATTTTCAGATTTATACATGAAACACCACTCTAATATTATGTAAAAAGATTTAGTCTTAACTGAATAAAAATAAATAAATACATTTTGTGGAAATAATAAAATTATTATGAATAATAAAATCATTATTAATACAATTAGTATTACTAATTTATTTATTTGTTTATTTACTGAGTTAACTTTTTAAACAATATTGGAGTGCTGTTTAATATATAAATCTGAACAAAAACATTTTCAGTTAAATCACAATTAATTTGTGTAGCACTTTTGCAATAAAGCATATTTAGAAATACAGTGTATACCAACATACAAAAGAATGTTATGAAATCCATTTTATTTTTTTCCTAAATTCCGTCTTATTTTTTTCTAAATTCATTTTTTTTTCATTTTCATTTTTCTCCTTTTTTTTCTCCTTTTTTTATTTCTTTTTTAATTTCTTTTCTTTTTTAATTTGTTTTAATGGTAAAAATAAAAACATATATAAAAAGCATGTCTAATTAACTGTAATCTTGAAACGTACAATTTAACAACAATTTATTAAAAGTTAAAAAAAATGAGGCCCTATGATTTTTTTCTTCTCAAATGTAGCTTTATTTTTATCAAATTCTGTTTTTCTCCATTAATTTTCTGGATTCCATTGTAATAGTTTCATTACATTTTTATAATCAAAAGCATCTCTAATTAACTGATTTATTTTATTTTATTTTATTTTATTATTTTATTTTTATTCAGAAATACTGTGTTGTGTGTTTACATATTTCTGGTAAATACAATCTGGTAAATAATTTCTCTGGCAAATAATCCTTAAAAATAATGTTTTAATGATAACTTTATAATATTAATAATATTATTTTACATTTTAATATTAATTTTAGTAGCAGCAGTACTAGTAGCAGTAATATATTTTTGTCACAGTTTTTTCGAGTTAAAAAGAACTTGTGTTTTGATTAATTTTCAGCATCATTACTCCAGTCTTCAGTGTCACATCACATCAGAAATCATTTTAATATGCCGATTTGTTATTTAAGAAACATTTCTTATATATATTTTTAAAAACAAAACTATACACAGATTTGCAGATCTTACCGTTAAAATAAACTATAGTTTGTAATTAAACAATATAAACATTTTGAGAGAAATTAAAGAGAAAAGCAGAACAAAGGGAAATATTAGTTAACTACATTAGTTAAAACTGAGAATGAACAATACTTCTACAGCATTTATTAATCTTAATGTTCATTTCAGCATTTACCAATGCATTATTAAAATCACTATTGTGTGATTCTGTGAGACAGCTCACTGTATTTCAGAACAGAGCTATTTCTTCTCTCTCCTTAAATGATCAAACAATAAAGCCAACACTTTTGGGGCATAACGAGCCAACAGCTGTCGAAAGGTGTGATGGCAGCAGTAAAAGAGCTGATTTCACAGCATTAAAGAAGACTCAGTGAACTCAGTCACTGTCAGGCCTCACAGGGCACCGCAAACATGCCCAGCACTCACAGACTCCACCAACCTTTACCAGAGCACAGCAGTCATTTACCCCGCTCAGGTCAGCCGAGTCCTCCCTCCCTTCCCTTGTTTCCTCTCCACTGTGCCTGCAGTTTACAAAGTAATCTGCTCCTGAGCAGACAAGCATCAGTGAGGCTTATCTGGAGCTTTCAGGTGCACAGGATGGAAGTGAAGACGGAGGGAAACTGTGGCTGTGAGGGAGACGATGGTCACAAATACACACAAACTTGTGTTTATTGCATCAGCGCAGGAGCCGTGTGAAAACAGTACAAAACAGGATCAGCCCGGTGTGAAGAAGCCACAGAGAAGAAGATCAGCAAAACGACACGACTGCTCAGAAACTGGTGGCCGTCAGCGGTAAATTCACCATTTCTGATTCATTAACGACGATTAGAATTTATTTTGAGGAAAGCTGAGGGCGAGGACAGCACTAAAAAAGGATCTTATAACGGTTTAGGAATGATTTGGGCTGTTTTTTCAGGAATAATTCTTCAGCAGTTTTCAATATATTTTACTGTTCTAAAGTTTGGGGCTTTTGAAAGAAAACAAAAAGACACTTTTTCAGCAAGTATGTGGTAAATTTATCATAAGTGACAGTAAATACATATATAATGTTCTTTTTAAAATACTGTTCTTTTGAACTCTTTATTCATTAAAGAATCTGAAATACTTCTTGAGCATCAAATCAGAATACTAGAATGACTTCTGAAGGATCATGTGACACTGAAGACTGGAGTAATGGCTGCCATAAAAAATCAGCTTTGCCATCACAGAAAAAAAATACTGCTTTACGATGAACTAAAACAAAAATAATTTATTTTAAATGTTAACTAGATGACTAAAATTCAATGACAAACTTTGAAGTTGGCTTGAAAAAGCCAGGCCAGGAAGTCTGAAAAGATGAAAATTTAAAGGTTCTCAGTTTGAGAAAGTTTAAACTTTAAAGAAGTTTTCAGATTTAAAGTTTGAATGTTTTAAAGGCAATAAGGCAGTCTATATGAGAAAAACAGATAGATCTAACATGTTGTCAGCATGATGTAACACATTCTGTTAGCATGATTAGCATGTTGCTAATCATATTTCTAGTTTGATTAACATATTGGTAGTCTATTTCTAACATGATTACCATGTTGGTAACATGTTTTTAGCATGATTAGCATGTTGTTGAAATGTTTTTAACATAATTAACATGTTTTTAGCATGATTAGCATGCCGTTAACATGTTTCTATCATGATTAGCATCTTGTAAGCATGTTCTTAGCATGATTAGCATGTTCCTCCATGCTGAAAAAAACCCAGCTAAAACCAGCCTAGGCTGGTTGGCTGGTTTAAGCTGGAAGTAGCTGGTTTTAGCTGGTCAGGCTGGGAGACCAGCTAAAACCATCTACTTCCAGCTTAAATCAGCCAACCAGCCTAGGCTGGTTTTAGCTGGTCATTCCAGCTGGTCTCCCAGCCTGACCAGCTAAGACCAGCCTAGAAGTGGCCAAAACCCCTCTAAAACCAGCCTAGGCTGGTTGGCTGATTTAAGCTGGATGCTAATCATGTTAAAAGCATGTTAATTATGTTAAAAACATTTCAACAACATGCTAATCATGCTAAAAACATGTTACCAACATGGTAATCATGTTAGAAATGGACTACCAATATGTTAATCAAACTAGAAATATGATTAGCAACATGCTAATCATGCTAACAGAATGTGTTACATCATGCTGACAACATGTTAGATCTATCTGTTTTTCTCATATAGACTGCCTTATTGCCTTTAAAACATTCAAACTTTAAATCTGAAAACTTCTTTAAAGTTTAAACTTTCTCAAACTGAGAACCTTTAAATTTTCATCTTTTCAGACTTCCTGGCCTGGCTTTTTTAAGCCAACTTCAAAGTTTGTTGTTGAATTTTAGTCATCTAGTTAACATTTAAAATAAATTATTTTTGTTTTAGTTCATCGTAAAGCAGTATTTTTTTTCTGTGATGGCAAAGCTGATTTTTTATGGCAGCCATTACTCCAGTCTTCAGTGTCACATGATCCTTCAGAAGTCATTCTAGTATTCTGATTTGATGCTCAAGAAGTATTTCAGATTCTTTAATGAATAAGAAGTTCAAAAGAACAGTATTTTAAAAAGAAAATTATATATATATTTACTGTCACTTCTGATAAATTCAACACATCCTTGCTGAAAAAGTGTCTTTTTTTTTCTTTCAAAAGCCCCAAACATTAGAACAGTAAAATATATTGAAAACTGTTGTTTTAGCTGGTCATTCCAGCTGGTCTCCCAGCCTGACCAGCTAAGACCAGCCTAGAAGTGGCCAAAACCCCTCTAAAACCAGCCTGCTGACCAGCTAAGACCAGCCTGGATGACCAGCTAAAACCAGCCAACCATCTTAGGCTGGTTCTAGCTGTTTTTTTTTTTTTGTTTTGTTTTATTTGTTGTATGTTGTAAGTATGTTGCTAATCTTATTTCTAGCTTGATTAAATTATTTACATCATGTCTCTAGCATGATTAGCATGTTGCTAATACTTTCTTAGCATGCTTAGAATGTTGCAAGCGTGTATTTAACACAATTGGCATGATTTGATCATGATTAACATGTTGCTAACAAGTTTCTAGGAAGATTAGCATATTGTTAGCATGTTCTTAGCATGACTGGCATGTTGCTAGTATATTTTTTTAAAATAATTAGCATGTTTTAACATGTTTTACCATGATTGCCATATTGTTAACATGTTTCTAGCATGCTAAGCATGATGTGCATGCTGTTAGCATGTTGCTAATCATATTTATAGCTTGAGTAACTTATTGGTATCATGTTACTAGCATGATTAGCATGTTGCTAACATGTTCTTAGCATGTTGGTAGCATTATTTTAACATAAATGGCATGTTTTTATCATGATTAACATATTGTTAGCATGTCTGTAGCATTATTAACAAGTTGTTATTAACACGTTTTAACGTGATTAGCATGTTTTAACATGATGTGCATGTTGTTACGATGTTGCTAACATGATTCTAGCATAAGCATGATCTTAGCATGATAAGTATGTTGCCAGCATGCTTTTAACAAAATTGTGATGTTTTTTCATGATTAACATGTTGCTAACATGTTTCTAACATGATTAGCATGTTGTTAGCATTTTTAACATAATTAGCATGTTTTAATATGTTCTTAGCATTTCGCAACTTAGCAACATGTTTCTAGCATGATTAGTTTATTGTTAACAAGTTGTTAACATTTTTTAGCATGATTAGCATATTACTAACATGTTTTTAGAATGACTGATTAGAATGATGTTAGCACGTTTTAGCATTATTAGCATGCTGTTAGCATGTTGCTAACATGTTTTAGCATGATTAACGTGTTGCTAGCATGTTTTACCATGTTGAATATATATGCAACATGATTAGCATTATTAGCATGTTGTTAGCATATTGTTAGCATGTTTCTAGCATGATTAATATTTTCTGAGCATGATTAGCATGTTTCTAGCATATTTTAAGCATGATTTAACATAATGCTAACATGAATGAAAAATTCAGCTAAAAACCAGCTAAAACCAAGTAAAGCCAGCTGATTCAGTAAAAACTGCCAAAAAACAGTTAAAACCAGCTGATTTCTCTGTTGAAAAAAACAGCAGATGCTGGTAGGTTTTGATGCTGGGATGCTGGTTCTAGCTGGTTTATGCTGGTCCTTTGCTGGTTTATGTTGGCTCTTTGCTGGTCCTTAACTGGTTTAAGCTGGTTCTGGACCAGCATATGACCAGCTAAGGACCAGCATAAACCAGCTAAATCCAGCACCCCAGCATCAAAACCTATCTAACCAGCATATGCTGTTTTTTTCAACGGTTAGAAAAAGGCCAGCAATTTAAAAGAAAAAAAAAAGCTAAAAACAGCTTATTTATCAAGAACAGATTAAAAAAAAGCTGGTTTAAGATGAAAATAAGCTTAGCTGGTCAAGCTGGGAGGCCTGCTAAAAGACCAACCAAGACCAGCTTGTCCAGCTAAAACGTGGTCTATGGGATTTTAGGTGGGTTTGATAGTCTGGTTTGTGAAAACCATAAGCCGGATCAGTTAGAAAAGATATAGCGACTAACTTCAAAACAGTCTGAAGGTCTGACCTGAGTGATGATTGTAGCTTCAAATCTCTAGGAGGAAATACTGACTACATTTTGGCTCAGAAGAAGAAAATATCTTACTGACCCTGAACTTCTGAACAATATTGCATATTTTAACATTTAATTGCTCTAAAATATTGAATTAAATTTTCCCAGATATATACAGCTTTAAAACATGCCATTAGAAACCTTCCCCTAAGAATCCCTTCACAACCCAACACAGGACACACATCTGAGACGCATATAATTACCGGGTGTAAACAGGCCCACAAAGCCCATATGCTTCAACAGCTGAGGCCATTTGTTTAGTAGTTGTAACTATTAATATAATATATATAGTTTATTTTGTGACTTATGTGTCAGATCAAAAAATTAACAAATTGAAGAAACCATTTAACCAGACAAAGAAACAGTTGCATTGGAAGCCGCAAGGCTGCAATTATTTTCCAGTCTTGCGAGGGCTGACCAGCTTTCTCAAGTGAGAAGCCAATTATGTTTTGCCTTGGCACTGCTTTATGAGCTGTTGCCATTACTAGCTAACGATGCATTTTCAAAAGTTATATTCAATAATGACATTTACACAAAGAGCTGGCCGCAGTAGATATAGCAGTCCATTCCAGGCAGCAGTGAAACGATGCATCACATCTCGACTGGAGTGCTCAGTATAGTATGTTATCGTAAAGGGCCATTCACACATATGGAGATTTACATATCATTAATTCTCTTGGTGGCTCTTGGTAACATGAGTGATGGCAAATGCTAGTGATGTGATGTGGGCTTGACCAGTGATACAAAGATAATTTTTAAATGAGCTGGAATGTGATGATTACTGACTGGAGTAAAAACAGCCCATTTTCCACAAGTTGGTATGATTCTTTAGGGTCTTCATGAAATGTCTGCAACATACTTTGGTTTAAATTCCTCAATGGTTGTGTAAAACAACCCGTTTCGGTGCATGTCTCTTTAAATGATAATGAGCTACTGCTCAATCTGCCCCTCTCTTCCTTTTTATTGTGTATTTGGTGGTCTGTTACCATCAAAAACCAAACTAATCCACTGTGTCCTCAGTGACGCTGATGTCAGCGGTCGTGGGCGGGGCCTGAACATTATGACATCATACTGCTCATAAAATCAAAACAGCTTGATAACTGAGGCTGTTTAGGTTTTTTGGTGATTAAAAAAGGAATGAATGGATTTTTATCATTTTATGGTGATTGTGTACACATACTGCTATGATATTTATATGCAAACACTCTGTAAAAGTGAATTTTGCATCTGATGTCTCCTTTAAAATACACTACCTACTACACTAAAAGTTTGGGATCAGTGAGATTTTTAATGTTTTTAAGAAGTTTCTTATGCTCAAAAAATCCTGAAAAAACAGTAATATTGTGAAATATTATTTTAATGTAAAATAATGGCTTTCTATGTATTTTAGAATTTTATTTATTCCTGTGATCAAAGCTGAATTGTCAGCATCATTACTCCAGTATTCAGTGTCACATGATCCTTCAGAAATCATTCTAATATGCTGATTTATTATCAGTGCTGAGAATTTTTTGTAACAATATTTAAAAGTTTTTGGTCAGTACATTTTTATTCTTTCTTTTGTGAAAGAAACTGATTTAAAAGACTTCTATTTTGTATAAATGCTGTTTTTTTTTTTTATTTATGCTTAGTTTTTTATTAATTCAAAACTTTTTATTAATTAGATTAGATTTTTAGATTTTAGATTAGATTTTTATTCACTTTTTATTAATTAGAAAACCATTATTTTAAACTGTAATAATATTTCACAGTATTACTGCTTTTTCTGTATTTTTGTAAGTAAATGCAGTAAATGCAGCCTTGATGAACATAAGAGAATTCTTTTAAAAATATTAAAAAAAAATCTTACTGATCCCAAACTTCTGAACAGCAGTAATCCAATTTTCTGTAAGATGCTTAAAGGAATAGCTCAACCAAAAAAATTGTATAATAGATACATAAAATTAGTAATATAGATATATAAAATAATATAATACAATAGGATTTGAGGACCTCAGATGATGCCAAGCCAGAAACAATATACAGCACTACCAAATTTTGCTTTTGATTGCAACATATAATTCATTACTGTTAATAGTGTTCATTGTCTGCTTCATTAGGTTATTACCTGATTTCTACCATGCATCTCTGCCATATGTACGTCAACTTAACAGTCACCATTAGTAAGCTACTACTAAATATATCATAGAAACTTTAATTTTCTGTAAAGCTGAAAATTAAACTTGATATAAATAAACTTGAAGATGAAGATTTTGTCTTATTGTATTTTTAAAGGAAAGTTCTATCATCATTTAATCATCCTTATGTCATTTCAAACCCATATGACTTTCTTCTGCGGAACATAAAAGAAAATATTTTGAGAAATGTTTCAGGTTTTTTTTTTGTTTGCTTTCCTCCATTCAATGAAAGTCAAAGGTTTCCAAAACTGTTCAGTTTCCAGCATTCTTCCAAATACCTTTTCTTTCAATGTTCCACAGAAGACAAAGTCAGACGTAATTTAATTATGTAATTTATTTACAAAAGAAATGTTAAATGTTAAAGTCTGATTTTGTAGTTGTTGTGCTTTCAAATATTTTTTTTATTTTACATTTTTATCTTAATTCAAGTGAAGATGGATTTTGAAAGTCTATAAGAGTGAATAACAGTTGAAAACATTCATTAAAAAAGTAATCAAATGTAATCAGTTACATTACTTCAATAAAGTAATTGAAATAGTTACACTACTTAAATACATTTTAAATAGGGTAACTTGTAATCTGTAACCCATTACATTTCCAAAGTAACCTTCCTAACAATGCAAACATGTTTGGAACAACATGATGACCTAATTTTTATTTTTAATGAGTAAACTATCCCTTTAAAAGACAAAATTATCAGTATCAAAACAATAAGTGTATTGCACACAGAACAAACACTTTTTACCAATGAGAAAGATCTGTCATGCAGCCGAATAAAAACAATCGACAATAAAGCTGTAGGATCAGCTTCTAGCAACCATGAACATGGCCACTCAGTGTCCTCCATTGATACATAACATGCCACATACCAGCTTTTTGAAGTTCTCTCTCTTTACTGAGCGCAGCAGGACGTTTGTGAGGCCGCGGAATGATCCCGGCCCTTCTCTCATATTCTCTCTATGAGCTTCCATTTTCCAATAAATCACTGACTAGTCCTATAACACCCCGTGTATTACACCAACAATCTCCTCATCTCATTTTCAAGCCACTGAAACAAATAAAAAAATCTGTAAAGAGAACATTGACTCATCTCATCAGGGTTCTGCATTTTAATGGGGAATTAAGTGTGAATTAGGTACACATCAAATAACACAAATCAAGTGGCTGACAGCTATATGCATGTCAAAAACCGGCTGCCATGGTTACTAGAGAACTCTGTGACTCAAGGCGGCATTGTTCTCCTCTCTCTTCTTCATTCGCTCTTTCACCTCCAGCAATAAATCTGTGCTACATTTATAATCACAATAATTCTGGCCTGCTCATATGGCTCTGTGTGCACAACATGGCAGGTTTCCAAACAAAAAGCAAAGTGCTGAAGCGGACAAGCGTTGTTTGCAGTCCATCATTGTTTCCTAGGCTTGAAAAATGTAATGTCTGCAGTACAATTAAGCACATCAAACACTCCTTCACCTCTCCGGCGCATTCATAAATATTTAACGGACAGTAATAGCCATCCACAGTGCGTTCAAGAAAAACACTACGTGCTACGGCGGGCTTGTGGCGCTCTGATTGGAGAGAGCGGAGTGGAAGCTCATTACTATACATCTCATACCTTTGATCTCCGGAGGCGTGAAGCTCTAATCCATCTTGAGGCGCAGGAAGTTGCTGGTCTAGTAGTGGGCACTCAGCGCCGGAGCAGCACTCCACATCAGAGTCCCGTCCACTTGCCTGCTAAACCCACCGTATGAAACGCTGGGGGACTGACCTGTTGAAAGAGACAGGAAGTCAGGTGTATATACCAGTGCATCTGAAGTATCTACTAACAAAAAATTAAAGGCGACATCATGAAAATCTGATGAGCACAGAACACTAGAGTCCCAGCCTCAGAGGAGACAAGAGAGTAGTGGATTTATTGATTTATTTACTGTATATTACGCTGCTGCCACACAGATCTAATATAAACATGCAATTTTTTCCCCAGATGTTTACCTTCACAGACGTAACTGACTGTTTTTGTTACTCTTGTGTTTTAAACATAAACTTGTGTGTATTTGACAGTTTAGGCGCAATAAGACATGAAAGAGACCATTCGTTTAGTACTCTCATGCTGCATGACAGCCAGAGTATGTGAGTGGAGTGGTGTGATTTTTAATGGAGTGAGGAGCGGAAATTTTAAAAGTCAGAGCGTCGTGGTTTTAACTCACTCCAAGAGCGCTCCAGCATCGCTCCATCACAAGTACAATTCATGACAATGACCCATAATATAATTGCATATTTAGCAAGAATTCACGTGTTAAACAGCCTATTTAGCTAGCTTTAGGGAGTCTGGCTTGTAACCGAAAGGTTGTGGGTTCGAGTCCCAGGTCCTGCAGGGATTGAAGGTTGGGTGAGTGAATAACCAGCACTCTCTCCACCCTTAATACCACGACTGAGGTGAGTCGCTTGAGCAAGGCACCGATCCCCCAACTGTTCCCCGGCATTTTTTTTAAAAATTGCTGGTCATTGAACTTTCTATTCATCAAAGATGTGTCACAGTTTCCACAAAAAATCGTTTTCTTTCACAGTTATTTTAAATTGCAATAATATTTCACAATATTAATGTGCTACTGTATTTTTTAATCCAATAAAAGCAGCATTGGTGAGCATAAAAGACATTTCAAAAGCATTAAAAAAAACTTAATTCCAAATATTCAATATTCCACCCTTTTTTTCAGGTGTGTGTGTGTGTGTGTTTTTTTATTATTTGTTTTATTTTACTGAGCTCTTAGACAAAAAAGCACCATAAAAATACCATCCAACTGATACGAAGAAATAAAAAAATGATACATAAGTTATATGTGACCTTGGACCACAAAACCAGTCATAAAATTTTGTTTTATAGCTGAATAAACAAGCTTTTCATTGGCGTATGGTTTGTTAGGATAGGGCAATATTTGGCTGAGATACAACTATTTGAAAATCTGGAATCTAAGGGCACAAAAAAAAATCAAAATATTGAGAAAATCGCCTTTAAAGTTGTCCAAATTAAGTTCTTAGCAATGCATATTGCTAATCAAAAATTAAAAGAAAAATCTATCATTTTGACCCATACAATGTATTTTTGGCTACTGCTACAAATATACCCGTGCTACTTATGACTGGTTTTGTGGTCCAGGGTCACATATGAATCTAGGTTAATAAAAAGGTCATAAAAATGCAGACACAGTGCCCTCAACTAAAATTAGCCCTTGGTGCAGTAAATATGTGCTAAGGCGGCTGTGAAAATAAATCTGCATAATTTATCTTTTTGATCGTTTATTTAAAAAATTAAAATTCTAACCTATCATTGAAGAAAAACGTGGAGGAGAGAATTTCCTTACGAAATAAATGCTTTTCTCCAAAACATGTTGGCCACAATTATTGGCACCCCTAGAAATTCTTATGAGTAAAATATCTGAAGCATATTCCCATTCCATTTACATTTTTTATCACACCAGGGTGACTAGGAATATGAAATTATCCAGCTTTGGCTTCATGTTCCACAGAATTATAAATATAAAGAACGCAAAGGCCAAATTCCTTTAATCATCCATCATAAGGAGTAAAACCAAAGAATATAGGCCTCGTTCTGATGTGCAGAACAAGATCGTTGAGCTTTACAAAATAGAAAGTGGCTGTAGGAAAAGAGCTAAAGCATTGAAAATCCCCATTTCCACCATCAGGGCAATAATTAAGAAGTTCCAATCAACTAAAGATGTTACAAATCTGCTTGGAAGAGGAAGTGCGTCTATATATGGTCCTAATGCACAGTGAAAAGTAGAGTTTGTGTGGCCAAAGTCTCTCCAAGGATCACAGGTGGAGAATTGCAGAGATTAGTTAAGTCTTGGGGTGAGAAAGCCTAAAATAAAATACCAAACAGCCCCTGGTAAATACCTCCGGGTCTTTAATGTTATGAGCCTATTTTTTTTTAGGTCCTGGATATCTTGTTCAGACACATTGCAACATAGATTCTATCAAATACCAACAGATGAAAAATCAAAACCTTGACTGCCTCAGTTAGAAATCTTATAATGGGCCGTGGTTGGATCTCCCATCGGGACAATCATCCAAAATCAACACAAAAAATGTGTCAATGAGCACAAAATGAAGCTTCTGCCATTGCCATCCCAATTCCCTGAGCTAAAACTATAGAAAAAAATGAGTAGGGTGAACTGAAAAGAAGAAGCACCATAAGATTCTGTATGAAGTAATGGTCTCTGATCTCTTGTCAGGTAATCTCCTAACTCATCAGGAATTATAGGAGAAAACTCAAAGCTGTTATCTTGGAAAAAAGACATTGCAATAATTGGGTGCCAATAATTGCGGCCAACATGAACTGGAGAAAAACATTCTATTTCATAATGAGATTCTCCTCTCATTTAGATAGGTTAGAATTTTGTGAATTTTTTGAATGAAAGATCAAATGGATAAACAATGCACATTTGTTTTCACAGCCACCTTTGTTCATATTTACCAAAGGTGCCAATAGTAGTGGAGGGCACTGTATATTAGGGGTGTAAGAAAATATCGATACACGTGAGTGTGAGTGATATATATATAAATATATGTGGTAACGTTCCTGCAGATATATATATACACACACACACACATACACACACACAAGATTCATGGCAGATGCTTCGTTTTGAGTTTATACCCGACTGCTAGATGGCAGTATTCTTATCTCTGAACTTAAAGTGACAGGAAATATTAGCATAAAGGTACTGGCACTAATGTTATCATTAATATAGTTCGCTGCTAGTAATGGTGGATGAAAGAATAGTTCCTGCTCCCGTCCGGTGTACAAAGTTGAAGCGTGACGTCATTTCGGCTTTTGTGGTAACGTCCGCTCCGTGACCACTTCACAGGCCACGGGGTGCTTCTACCTAGCGGAGGGGTCGCTCTCAATGAACTTCGCCGCTTTCACTCGTTTTGGGGGGCGTTTTGTGCAGTTCGAGCGGTGCTCGCGTTGTGGTCTTGCCGATTCCACGCGGAACATACAAACTGAAAACTAGTGAAATCCAAAACTTGTAGGCTCAGAACTAAAAGGTTCTGAGAATGTTCACTACATGTATTTATTTTATTGTTTTACAATTATTTTGTTTTCTTTAAGATTCCTGCAAGATGTAATTTCTAAGTTCAGATCAAAATGTTATGGCATTGTCCTCCGGTTTCACAGACCAGGCTTAAGCCTAGTCCCAGACTAAAATATAAATCTGAGCAGTTTTACCTGAAAGAAACTTGCACTGATTGATCTTAAAACATGCCAGTGCCTTTGCTGCAATTGTAAACTTAAACTGTGAGCCTTAAAGCAGGGTCTAAAAATATTTATGATCTGTTTATAAAAGCTTACATTTTATATATTTAATGACTAAAGAATCCTGCAGGCATTTTATTTCCCCCCCTTTACTCGTACTGCACAAAAAATGGTTCAATAACATTGAATGGTACTTTTTTTTTTGCTAAGGTTTGCATATGGTGGTGTGTTCTTAATTACAGCTTTTCTTAAAGTATATCCTATTCTTAAAATAAGAAATATCCTAATGTAATGCCTTGCTTACAGTATCGCAGTGTACCGCAACATATCGTATCGCAACCCCTGTATCGTGATACTTATCGTATTGCCAGATTCTTGGCGATACACAGCCCTACTGTATATAGAAAAATAAATAAATAAATACAGCAAAAATGTGATTTATTTCAGTCTATTTTTCACATAAATACCTGAAAAGTATCATAAAATAGTGCTATTTTCCAAGCTTGAAAGGAAAGATTCCTCAGTTTCCTCTTTTGTGCTCCACAGGAAAAAAATTACAGCATACGAGTTTGGAACAACATGCTGCTGAGTAAATGCAGACTTGATTTTTATTTGTGGGTAAACTATCCTTTGAAATACTTGGCACAAGCAAACTGGATTACCGCCCTGAAAAGGATCTGGCATGTATTGCAATCAAAGAAGACAAATACTTCATAAATCTGTTAAAACTTTCACTTACATGGAGCTGTTACATAAGCACAAATATATGTATTCTGTAACTCAAAATGACCTTCTACAATCAATGCTGAAGAAAAAGCACTTTAAATTTAGCATCCAGAAAGAGTCTGGCATATAAGCAAGGCTGAGTAGCACAATTTAATATTTCATTTCATTTCCTTACTATTTATATGTAGGTTTTGCTTTCAGATTGTCCTTGCTTAATCTTTTTGCCTCTCCACTGCATCAGCATGACATTTTCTAGCTCTGTGCATATTTTATCTGTCTGCCATTCAACTTTATGTTGTGAGGGGCAACATGCGACCTCAAATCTCACTGCTTTCAAAGATGATGTTTTGTGAATCACGAGCGGATCTAAATAAACTTGTTACTTGTCCTCAACACACATTAGCATTCTAAACATGCCTCTGCGCAATATTGCCACATAATTTTACACTAAATGAGAAAGTAAATGTCATTTACAAGATGAACATTAATGTAACCTCACTGCATGTAAATGTTGCCCTTTCTCAGATGAGGATTAAAACCGTTCCTTATGATGACCCAGTCTTTTAACGCTCACAT
Source organism: Labeo rohita (assembly GCF_022985175.1). Classification (NCBI taxonomy): domain Eukaryota; kingdom Metazoa; phylum Chordata; class Actinopteri; order Cypriniformes; family Cyprinidae; genus Labeo; species Labeo rohita. The sequence goes on along the minus strand of NC_066883.1, from coordinate 21,277,542 downwards.
CACAGCCACCTGAGGATTCCTGTTTGCTGTTATAATAAACAACTAGACTAACTGGAGAGCCAGGCTTATGTAAGTGCAGCCTTACATTTAACATACCCGATTAATCAAAACATCTCAGTTTATACAGTATAACAGCTCTTGAAACCCACATAGTAACTAAACAGTCATGGAACATTTTGATCCAATCCAACTCACTGCTCTAAAAATACAGAATCTGTCCAGCCAATTTGTCAAATTAGCATTTATTGTGTTATAATATTCTACACTGATAAAAAAGATTCTGCGGTGAAGTAAATACTATGGAAAAACAAATGTAATTTCTACATGACAATGTTAGTTCAAGCAATGATTTAAAAAAAAAAAGAAGTAAATTCTATATTAGTACACAATTCAAGCTTGTCGAAATTAAAGTGTAAATATCAATATTATAAATTAAATACAACCTACTCAACTTTTCTTATACTTGTGTTTTCATCATGCACTAAGGCGTGAATAATTAATAAGGGTGATTTTTAGTGGTTTTCCAGATGTATTTACACTGTTTTGTCATTGCTTTTATTGTTAGGTTTGGTAACTTGCGATTTTGTTACATCTGGAGATCATTTTCAAAAATGATGCACAGACTAAGTAAGAATTACTTAATTTTAATTTTAGACAATTCACCAAAAACTAGCTGTTTTTATGAATAGTGTTAATTTCGTTAACGAAAACTTTGACTAAAACTAACTTTTTTCTATGACTAAAACGAGATGATGATGAGATGACAATAACGCCAATATATATATATATATATATATATATATATATATAAAATGATATATTTATATATAAAATTGCGGACAGCTGTACATGCCTCTACTACACCTTAAAAAATAATTTGTTGAGTCAACTTAAAATAATTTGTTACCCGGCTGCCTTAAAATTTTAAGTTCAGTCAACTCAAAAATGTTTAGTCAACTTGAAATGTTAAGTTGTACTTAGTGACAACTTAGATATTTGAGTTCATTGAACTTAAAATTTTAAGGCAGCTGGGTAACAAGCCCAGCTTTTAAGTTAAAAAAAAAAAAAAAAAAAAAAAAATTTGGTTTAGTCAACTCAAATATCTAAGTTTTGGAAATATTATGGAATATTTGGATTTTTGCTAAATGAGAGAGTTAGGATACAAGAGCACAAAGCTCCATTTCGCAGGCAGTTGAGTGCGCAAGCCTTTAAAGTAACATTATACTCTTTTTTTCAGTGAGAGACACGCTCAGAATCAGCACATGGGCACTGTCTAGTGGGCTTTGTTTTCAAGTACGAAACTCCTGGCATTCGCTGTTCATCTGCTGCCGGTTATCAAACAGAGTTGCATTGCTGCGGGCGCCCCTTCTCAATTGAGGGTGAATTGCCTGTATTCGTTGTAAGGCCTCATGCACCAAACAGAGATGCCCATACCGTGGTGGTTCGGTACAAAAACATATATATAGTTACACCCCTAATACATATTTTTTAATCAGTTTAACCATAGGACTAAGCCAGGATTAGGCCATATTTCACTTAGGACATTGAGTAATTTTTATAACATTTTTATAATACCTTAGGAAAAAAAACTTCACTGGTCTGCATCTTGAGACAAAACAAGAGTACTGACATGTATTAAGTTCAATCAGTTTCTATCAGTGGAAACAGTTCAGATTTACATTTTAGTCTGGGACTAGGCTTAAGCCTTGTTTGTGAAACTGGGGGCTGTCGACTAAAACAAGACAAGGCTGACTAAATATGATAACTAAACTAGTACATTTGACAAAGGACTAAGACTAAGATGAAATTAAAAATGGCTAACAAAATTAACACTACTTATGAGACTCTTTATCTATACTAACTATAGATATTTACCATGCTACATGTTTCCATGCACTATGGTAATTAGACAGCACGTCAAGATACTTCAAATAATACTGGGGAACTTTTTTGTTAGCATTACTCTACACTGAACCACAAACTAAGATTAAAACAAAAATAAGAAACCCTTCCATCTGATCATTTCATTTAGAAAACCACGATACATCCTGAGGTACTATCTTTAATCTTTCACATTTTGTCAGATCTCAAAGGACAATCTTAATTGTCCTCCAAAAAAACGGTATTTTCAAAGTCCTGTTCCTGGCAAAAAAAGTTCTAATATGTCTTTACGTAACTGCGAAAAGATCAGAGGTGCAGAAGTTTCTTAGACCACGCACACAATCTGATACATCAAATGATAATTCTCACACATGAAAACAGTTTAAAGAGATTGAAGGCATAAAGCATGTCCCTTTTCCCCAGGCAAAAGTGAGACAGTGACACAGTTTGACTGTGTGCTCAGTACTCCCGCAGTGCCACCTTCCCACTCAGCAATGTAGACAGTTGCATCAGGGACTGACTCTCTCTCTCTCCCTCTCTTCATCTCACTGTCCTCTATACCTCGAACCACCAGCGGAAACACATCAGAGTAAATGAAGCATCCCGACTCTCCCTGCACTCACATAAGATAAAAAGTTATGCCAATGGCTGAGGGGCTGAGGAGGAGACAGCAATGTGGGAAGATGGGAAAACAGACCATATAACACAACACTATAGAAGTAATGAAGCTGTGATATATTCAAGAAGGAGGAAAATTCATGTCCACGCCACCTTGGGGGAGAATCTCCTGGCTGCGTTGGACCATCCAGAATTTATTCAGTGGCTCCAGAGTGAATAAGTTGGGATGTTTACTTTGCTAGTCCATTTAGTCAGATTAGTAAATGAAGAGACTTCATTTCATAAATCAAATGGCTTCCATTCAATTGGCTGTTTTGATGCCAAGTGATCTTGTTAAATGAAGGAAAGCCTTATGAATATACTTTGACAGGCATAAATGCTGCTTTGAAAGGAAAGTGTCTTTGAGGTTTGCAGATGAAATCAGCTCTCATTCTTCTTGGCAGGTTTTGGAGATGTGAGGTCTGATTGAAGGGCTTCAGAAGCGCTCATGAGATATCTTGGGGGCGGGACGGGGGAGCTGTATTATCTACTGAAGAACATGTCATTCACTGGCTGTCTGACGGGTAAACATTTTGTTTCCCCAATCAAGCATTTTCAATTTACAGATATGTTCATTAGGCTCCTGAAGCAAACTCGTATGAAGGCAATTAAGGTAATAGATGTAATGGGGGGGAAATCCTGGATTGTTGTCGTGATGAATAATACATTGGTATTCATGCTGTTGTTCCACTTGAAGAGGATTTAGAGCAGATTAAAGTTAATCTAACAGATCACATTTGCCTGTTCCTTATCAAACATGCAGAACGCATTAGCATTGTCTCAGTGAAATCAGCTATTTCTGATTAGACAAAATTAGACGCAGCTATATTTGACATACTTTGTGATGATGCGATTTGGTGAATGTACCACTACTTACATGACTGTAAAACATGTTTAAACTGGTTCTCGATTGGTTATAGTCATTGGTTATAGTCATATAGTCATTATAGCATTAAAGGAGAAGTCCATTTCCAGAACAACAATTTACAAATAATGTACTGACCCCCTAGTCATCTAAGATGTTCATGTCTTTCTGTCTTCAGTCGTAAAGAAATTATGGTTTTTGAGGAAAGAATTTCAGGATTTTTCTGCATATAATGGACTTCATTGCTGCCCCGATTTTGAACTTCCAAAATGTAGTTTAAATGCAGCTTCAAAGGGCTCTAAACAATCCCAGCCGAGGAAGAAGTGTCTTATCTAGCGAAACAATGTCATTTTTTTCAGAAAATAAAAATGTGTATACTTTTTAAACACAAAAGCTCGTGTAGCACTAGCTCTGCGATGCGCGTCCACGACGCTACGTACTATTGAATCACGTGGAAAGGTCACATGGAACTACAGAGCCAGTGTTTACAAAGCTGACGCGCAAAGACTAAGGAAGTGCGATTAAGTCAAACGCTGTTTACAAACAAAAAGGTACAACAATGTCGGACGATTCTGAAGTTGTAGGAGAAAATAAGATGGAGTTTTTCGCCATACTCTACCTTTTTGAGCCAGAGTACACAGACAATAAACTTAGACATGATTCGTAGCATCATGAATGCGCATCCCAGAGATAGTGCTACACGAGTTTTGTGCTTAAAAAGTTTACAAATGTTTATTTTTCAGAAAAAAAATGACAGATTGTTTCGCTAGATAAGACCCTTCTTTCTTGGCTGGGTTTAGAGCCCTTTGAAGCTGCATTTAAACTGCATTTTGGAAGTTCACATTCGGGGCACCAATGAAGTGCATTATATGGAGAAAAATCCTGAAATGCTTTCCTCAAAAAACATAATTTAACAATAATTTTACGACTGAAGACAGAAAGACATGAACATCTTGGATGACAAGGGGGTGAGTAAATTATTTGTAAGTTGTTGTTCTGGAAGTGGACTTCTCCTTTAACATTAATATCAGCTGCACAGGACCAATACACAAAAATACAAAATTGATCAAAAGTGGCTGTAAAGAAGAATACTGTATATATTTTTAAAAAAATATTGTTCTTTTGAACTTTTATCCAACATTGATAATAATAGATTAGAATGATCATGTAACACTGAAGACTGGAGTAATGATGCTGAAAATTCAGCTTTGTCATCACAGAAATAAATTACAGTGTCGTTCAAATGTTTGGGATCATTTACTGTTTTTTAATGGAGTCTCTTATGCTAATCAAAGCTATATTTATTTGACTGATCAAAAATACAGAAAAAAACAGTAATATTGTGAAATATTATTGCAATTTCTTTTGAACTTTTGAATAGCACTGAACATTGTAATATATATATATATATATATATATATATATATTAAAAAATAGAAAACAGTTATTTCTTACTGTAGCAATATTATTGTACAAACACATTTTGCATATATATTTAATGCATGCCATTTTTGTTTTGGTTGTGTAGGAATATGAATGAAAACCCAGTTTCTAGATTTTACTACTTTTTGTCTTTTGAAAACTACCAGGAAACCTTTCAAAAGTTACTGGTGAATATCACAATAAGCAAAGAAAGAAAAAACAAGTCTTTGCAGACACAGTCATAACATAAAAATGCAAATACATTATAATGATGTCTTTGCATGTTTAATGCCCAGCAGTAATACTAATGAATGCACAGTCAAAAATAATTGCTACATCTGTAATCCCAGAGATGCTCCACCTTCTAATGAGTATCCCAGCAGACACAGGTGTTCATTCACACAGTTATAGCAGGGCTTAACATGGAGACACATCCGCTGAGTCTCAACATTTAGGTTTTTGCCTCACGGCTGGCATGTTTTGATTTTGCCTCATTCACAGTTGTCAAAAACAGTACTGACATCTCACTTCACCCAGGCAATTAAGGTTTTTCTCTCCAACACATGTACACACTTCCAGCGATATGGGAAAAAAAAAAGTAACAAAATAGCATAAATTTGCTGCGTGTAAAATCGATTAAATAGTGTTGAAGCTGTGGCCTAGCAGTCTACATGAGCGGTTTTCAAACTTGATGAGCCCACTGAGTTTTAACAGACCCCCTAAAGCATGCGGTGAGTTTGGTGTAGGTCTTTTTTGACCTCAGCTGTATATCCTGTCTCCTCTCCAAATCCAAAATGAGACATACAAAATATTAATTAAAAATATATATATACTGAATTAGTCACACTTACATAAGATAAAACTATGACTTGGTAAAAGCATTTTGCTTCCATCTTCAATTCCACCGTAAATATCCTACACACACGATTACCTCACACGCTCCGCATATGCACAATATATAAAATCCGAGTCACATTCAAAGCCTGGACTGATTGTCACTGTTGTGTGGCGGTGTCATCAATCTTCATTGTTAATTCATAGAATCACACAATATAAGCCAGTGGAATGAATCCTGAGCCGCAGCGAGACCACCAGCCAATCTGCTGCGCGTTGCCAGATTGACGGCCGGCGCAGGGAGCCCTCCAGTTAGGAAGGAATACAGTTCACTATCAGCCTGAGCCATGACCCCAATTGAAGAGGCATATGCAATGTGCTGTGGGAGGAGACCATACGGTGGAAAAAGCCAAAGCCAGCTGCAGGGGACCGATAAAGCCATTAGAATTCACGGGCCGTCTTAAAGCCTGTCGTACTCCCCAGGTGGATGTGACTGAATGTGTTACCTGACACAAAAAGAAGCCAACGCTACAATGCACAAACACAGTCATCAACTCAAACATGCCAGGAGAATCGGAAACGGTGATGTCACGGCGGCAAGGCGCGGACCGGGACCGTCTGATGAACTACTGGTTTGATTGGAACAGAGAAGGGAGAGAAAGAGAGACAGGCAGAGATGGAGAGGCCGGCCAGTTAGCGCAGATCAATTTCGAAAAGCAATAGCTCAGCACTTCTGGGCGTACACACCTAATTTTGCTGCGTGCTGGGAGTATTTGGAACAGCACTTCACCTGACATCTGCAACTTGTCATGACATATTGAATTGTGAAGTAAAATGTCTCAGTCAGTGAAAAACAACAGAATTATATTCCTATTCTGTCTATAGGCCCATTTGGATGGAACTACCTCTGCCCTATAGGTAAAATTACAGTGAATTCACAAAAATGTATCTAGAAAATTATGGGAAAAATTCTGTTAACTCAGGAAATCTGATCCGGTCTGTGATTGCGATATATTATATTTTCACAATGTTTCTCATTTATTTTGACCTTTGTCAACCACAGCTAAAGCTGAATTTCTTGTTCTCGCTGGTGCTCCTTCATTATGTATATAGACCTTTGCCAAGTTTCTAGATAAAATAACAGTTGGTTCAAGTGCTGCTGACATCTCTAATATATGTAAGGGATAATGTACAGTCAGTCGGTCATTATCGTAAAATAAATTCAGACTGGGTGATCAGGATCAACCTTTCTGGGGTTTTATTTGCTATAATAATGAGATAATTGTACATTATCCTGCTTATTACACAGCCGCTTACCCCCCAAAATATATGTGGACATGAAATACTGATTGTAGCTGAAATCATTTTGTAATTTTACCTGTATATTACCCTAATGCTAAAAAAAGCCTGTTCAATACAATGTACAAAAAAAGTGGGTCTAGCAACAATAGAATAACAGATAGAATGATAGACAGAATGATAGAATGCTAGATAAAAGGGTAAAAATGGTAAAATTAACAATAAAATAAACAGAATAACTGAATGACAGATTGATATAATGACATAATAATTGATGGAACAACAGATAGAACGATAGAATGACAGATAGACCGATAGAAACAATACAAGAGAAGGAACGAATGAACGAATGAACGACAGATAGATAGATAGATAGATAGATAGATAGATAGATAGATAGATAGATAGATAGATAGATAGATAGATAGATAGATAGATAGACAGATATGAATGACAGAATGAACAACAGAACAAACGTCAGAATGGACAGGATGATAAAACGGTGGATAGAATGACAGAGAACGAGACAGACAGACAGATAGATAGATAGATAGATAGATAGATAAACAGATAAACAGATAGATAGTTATAGATATAATGACAATGATAGATGAACAACAGACAGAACGATAGAGCAAATTACACAAATGATAGAACGAACGACAGAACAAACGATAGAATGAACAAATGAACAAATGAGCAATAGATAGATAAAACGATCAATAGAATGATAGAATGATAGCTAGAATGACAAAATGACAGATAAAATGACAGAATGATGGATAGATATAATAACGATAGATGGCATGACAGACAGAACGATAGAATGACAGATAGAATGATGATAGAACAACAGACAGAATGACAGACTGAACAATAGAACAAATGACATAAACGATAGAACAAACAATAGAAAAAAAGAATAAACAAATGAACTATATATAGACAGAAATTATCAATAGAATGATATGACGATATATGGAATGAAAGATAGAATGACAGAACGACATAAAATTACAGAACTGTAGATAGAACAAATAGATAAAACGACAGACAGAACGGATGATAAAACAAATGACAACAAACGACAGAACGAACAACAGAATGATAGACAAATAAACGACAGAGACAGACAGACAGACATAGATAGATAGATAGATAGATAGAAGAATGACAGAATGAATGATGGAATGAATGGCAAATGATAGAATGAACGAATGAACAAATGAATGATAGATAGAAACAAGCAACAGAACGACAGAATGACAGAACAACAGATAAAATGACAGAACGATAGATAGATAGAACAGCAGACAGAACAAATAGAACCACAGCCAGAACGGATGATAGAATAAATGACAACAAGCGACAGCACGAACAACAGAACAAACAACAGATAGAATGATAGAGCAACAGAACAACAGACAGAATGACGGAATAACAGAATGAATGGTAGAACAAATGAAATGATAGAATGAACCACAGATTGAATGACAGGACAAACAAACAATTAAACAAATAAATGAGCAAATAAATAAAATGCTAGATAAAAGGACAAAAAATGATAAAATGAATGATAAAATGATAAAACAAACTGAATAACTGAATGACAGATTGATATAATGACATAACGACTGATGGAACAACAGATAGAATGATAGAATGACAGATAGACCGATAGAAAAACAGATAGAAACAACAAATGATAGAATGAATGACATAAGTGATAGATAGATAGAACAATACCTAGACATACTGTAACAACAGACAGACACACAGGTAGATGGATAAATGGATGTTTAGGTGATGAATTAGTCATTCTCCACTAACTCTGTCCTAACAGGTTAATCAAATCTGATGATAGATTAAATAGACCTTGAACCTGCATTAATTGTGTCACTCTCTGAGAGCACATCTACATTAAACCGCACAATAAATTTGCTTGTAAACGAGGCAAAAACGCAAGAAAATGAAGGGCCGAAGTGTCTGGAGCCAGGGAAGAAGAATTAGCTTGCCGGGCCTCTTACCAGAAAAAACAGTGATTCATCACAGAGCTGGAGCAGGAAATGATAAGAATGAAGTGTCTCAGAAAAGGAAGTGCTGTTATCTGACATTGTGAAAGAGAGAGAGCGAGGTGTGTGTGCCAGAGCCCTCGCAGGACAGAAGAGTCTCATTTAGGCATCAGTAGTGAATAGCAGTGAACTTCCTCTGGTCTGGAGACTGTGACGTGCCCGGACTCATGAGCAGCCACTTCCTGAAGCCGGGCCGTTAAAGCAGACACAGGCAGCAGCTGGGCCATCAGCATCAGCCATCTCCAACCACAGGCGCACAACCCTGAGAAAGGCCACATGGGAAAACAGCAGTGCCAGAGCACCCAAAGTAACACTCCCTAGATCAGTGCTTCACAACTGGTAAGTCTATTTCAACAGGGTAGACAGGTCGAGGACAGCAGGGGAAACAAAACTACCCTAAACACAAAAAGTAAAGTGCAAAAAAAATAGGCCTACCAAGGAGAAGAGGAAATGTTGATGTCAAAGGCCATACATCAAACAAATACAAATTAATCTTCGGAACATTTGTCAAATCATCAAAAGCAACATGGATAGGTCGTGTTACATCTTTATATGACAACTCAGTGTTTGGTTTAGGACATTTTTGTTTGCTTTTGCACTTATTTGCACATAATTTTGGTACTTGTATTAGGTGACCACTTGAGGTGTAGAAAATTATTAAATCATTGTTTTCTCACAAAAGTGACAATAAAGACACTTATATTACAAAAGCTACTATACAAAAGATAAATAAATGGTGTTCTTTTGTACTTTCTGTTCATCCTGTATCCTGAAAGAATGTATCATGGTTTCCAGAACAACATTATTTCAACATTAATAATAATAAGAAATGTTTCTTGAGCAGCAAATCAAAATATTAGTATGATTTCTGAAAGATCATGTGACACTGAAGACTGGCGAATGATGCTATATTTATTGAATTTTTGAATTTAGAATAAATTACATTTTAAAATAGATTTTTTAAAACAATTTTAAAAATTAAAAAAAAAGTTAAAATATGTTAAAATAGAAAAGTTATTTTAAATATAATGTAAATAATACTATAATACTGTTTCACAATATTACTGTTTTTACTAAATTAAAAATAGAAAACAGCTATTTTAAATATAATATAAATAATACTATTTCACAATATTACCATTTTCTCTAAATTTAAAAATGTTAAAATATATTTAAATAGAAAACAGTTATTTTAAATATAATATAAATAATACTATAATACTATTTCACAATATTACCGTTTTTAATAAATGTAAAAAATGTTCAAATATATTAAAATAGTAAACTGCTATTTTACATATAATATAAATAATACTACAATACTACTTCACAATATTACTGTTTTAACTAAATGTAAAAAAAAAAAAAGTTAAAATATCAAAATAGAAAACAGGTATTTTACATATAAATACTATAATACTATTTCACAATATTACTGTTAAAATAAATTAAAATTGAAAAGCTTTTTTTTTTACTAAAATATAAATCATACTATAATACTATTTCACAGCATTAGCGTTTCTACTAAATTAAAAAAAAATTTAAAATATCTTAAAATAGCACAGTTATTTTAAATATAAAAATATTATCATACTATTTAACAATATTATTGTTTTTACTAAATATAAAAAAATGTTAAAATACATTAAAATAGAGAACAGTTATTTTAAATACAATATAATACTATAATACTCTTTCAAAATATAATACTATTTCTAAATTTTTGCTTTATTTTTGATCATATAAATGCAACCTTGGTGAGTATAGGAGACTTTTTGAAAAAGTAATTTAAAAGTATTGCCAACCCCAAATAGTTAAACAAATATTGTACTATACATTATAAACTACTATCAATGGCATTACATTTATGCAAACCTTTTTTTTTTTTTTTTTTTGCACTCTAAATGATCACTTCTTATTGTAATCTACACTTTTTTCTCCACTTAAAATGGATGGCTCTAAAAAACAGTTTATGAAAACAGTGTTGGATACTCAATAACTGATAACCATTTCACTTTAAAAAAAAAAAAAAAAAAAAGATATCTCTATTTATGTTCAATGTGAAATTCCTGTCATAGGCGTCACCAATCAGATGTTAGACGTCATCAAAAAGCAATTAGGATAACGACGACACAAGTTATCCACATTTTCTGTGTGTGCCGTGTTTATACTTTTTGATGGCCTGACAACTTTAACCAAAGTCTATAACACTTTGACCTTCCAGCCTGGGGAACTTCTGACACATGCACCAGAAAGTCAAAGCTTGCCAGATGGGTAATTCAGAAACGGTAACAAATGCGACAACATTATCAAATGCAACATAAGGGCACTAGCGTAGGCGGTGCAGAAATGTGGACATTTACATCTTCAACCTCCAGCAGATGGATTACATGTGGTGATTAGAAGCCTTACGATTGTAGTAAACATCCCATTATGGTTACACGTCAGTCCTTGTTAATTAAACAGATTGTCAATGTTGTGACACGGTTTCTGCTCGCCACATCAAGCACGTCTTCATGTAAATAGATTCGGTCTTAGTCTCTCATAATTTAGCTGGTTTATGCTTCATCAGCAAGCAGTGGCATCGGCTCCACGGCTCTCATTTGGAACGTGAGGAGAGCCGAGCGAGGTTATCATCACAGCACTCCTGAGGACTCCATCCACAGCTCATTTTCACAAGTGCCGCTCAGAAATGCACACACATACTCTAGGTCTCTTTCCAAATAGCTCCACTGGCGAGGGTTGGTATAGTTACTACAATGCTGCCAAGCGTGGCTGCTTCGATAATTGAGGAAATTTAAATGACATTCACTAAAACTCCACAGAAAAGTCACAATTGCCATATGTTTGATTACTCACGCAGATTTGCATATTAACCGTTTGATGTATAAATGAAAGCATTTCTATATAATTGACTTTTCACATTCATAGAGTGAGGAAACAATATGAAGTCTCTATGTATTAAACATACCAAAAAGGATTACAACATAAAAGTTTAATTTTAGAAATTGTGAATCATGTTCCACTAATCCCACTGGCTTTCGTTCTACTCAAAAGTACGATTTTGCTCATCTGAAGTGGTCTGTGATGGCTCTTTTTATGAATCATTTAAAATGATAAAAAACTATCATGATGACTCATATGATTTATATTTATATATCGAAGATTAACGAATGCAAATACATGAAGACAAACATTCAGAAGGCAGGCCTCCAGACAAAAAAATCACTTAACATTTCAATCATACTGTCGCGTGTTTATGCTTCCTTTTACAGCATCAGCATTTTAATCCATCTTGTAAATGTCCTGGAAACTAAGGTTCACTCAGAGAGGGAACTAAACGTCTTTTCCAAATTGAGAACTATGCATAGTCACAAGAACCTGTGCCAAAATCACAGACTGTAACTATGTCAGCATCACTTAGCCATTAAGTGTAGTTTGGCCTCCTCCTCAATGCATCCTAAAAATGTTGTCATATGTCTTGCTCCTTGCATTCTTTCTTATCATGCAGACAAGTAAGTAAAACTATGAATATGCAATATTGTGCATATATTTAGCAAAATGCTCTTCCTTACAGTTATTTTTTTCTAGCTGACTAATGAGCTTATGGATGCCTATATAAGTCTGTTTCCACAACTGAATAAAACATTTTTTTCTTAAAATTCTGACTGTTCTTCTCAGAATTGTGTGATATAAACTCGTAATTGCAAGTTATAAAGTCAGAATCACAATTTCGCAAGTTTGTATCTTACAATTCTGCGAGTTTGCTTCTTACAATTCAAAATTTTTACTCGCAATTCTGACTTTTTTCCGAATTGTGAGATACAAAGTCCAATTCTGAGAGGAAAAAAAGACTGATATGTTCTCAGAATTGCGAGTTGATATCTCACAATCCACTCGCAATTGCTTGTTATAAAGTAGGAACTGATATATAAGAGATATAAGAGATATAAACTCACAATTCTGAGAAAAAAAGTCACAATTGCGAGTTCGTATCACGCAACTCTGGTAGAAAAAAGTCAGGAAAAAAACTTAAGTGATGGAAACAGGCTTCCACAGATGCCGAATTGTTATTCTGAGGTAAATGTATTGTCACAAGGCATTGTTTACAAGATTTAAATGTTTTCCGCAGTTTGAAACACTGAACACTAAACACACGTTTACATAAAACCTTCCAGTAAGTTGTACTGTGTCTTATAATCAGAGGTCGTGTTAACCGAAAATTGTCCGTCATTGACGGAATTTTTTAATCAGTGACGGAAAAATCTGAAGGCCTTCCGTCACTCTGAGGGTGATCTATTGTAAATTGTAGCTGTAATTCCCACCCCTGTCCAGTTTGTGGCAAGTGTAGCAGCAGAGCAGGATCCAGAACAAAAATGAAACTGTCATGAATGTTTTGCTATGCGTTTGATTACACACAGGCGAGTACACAGAAGCTACAACGATCTATCACGCTACATTAAAGAGCGCCAAAACAGTATTTATTGCTTGAATTTCCTAATGAAATGGACAGAATTTGAAATCTGAGACTTGTTTTGTATCAAAAGTAACACAAAGCCTAGCCTATTGCTATTTATTGGACGGAAGACGCACTGTGTACTATTCATTCATCAGCTGAAAACAGCATAGACCAAAAGATCGATTGGGATTTAAGAATTGCTATTGGTTCATCAAAATGAGAATCTATTAAAATGAAGAATTTTTTTGTTTGTTTGTTTACCCAGCCCTACCGTATTTTGTTTAAACACTGCACTGTTGTCCTGTAGGTTCAGGAAAATTAAAATGTGAACAAAAAAAGCAATTAAATGTGTTATTATAATTAAAATATGAAAATTAAAATTACGAGTAATTATAGATTATGACAGAATTTAAAACGTAAATTTAAAGCGTAATTCTGAGAAATAAAGTTGTAACTGTGACATTTTTCTCAGAAATGAAAGTTTATATCTTGCAATTCTGACTTTATAACGTAATTGCGAGTTAAGTCAGTATTGTGAGATATAAACTCACAATTCTGAGAACATGTCAGATTCTTTTCCCCTCAAAGGTCAAAACTGCACTTTATAACTCACAATTGCAAGAAAAAAGTCAGAAAAAGTGAGAAAAAGTCAAAACTGCACGTTTTTAACTCGCAGTCAGTAACAATTCTGACTTTTATATCTTTAAAGTCAGAATTGTAAGATATAAGCTTGCAATTCTGAGAAATAAATTCACAATCGCAGGTTTATATCTTATTATTCTGACTTTACAAGAAGCAATTCTGAATTTTATCTCACAATTTGGAGAAAAAAAAAATCAGAATTGCAAGTTTGTATCACACGATTCTGAGGATTGTGGCTCAGAAGTCAGGTTTCTAAGATAAGTTGCAATTACTTTATGTTTTTATGCACAGGCAGAAACTGGCTTCCATAATCTCTGCAAAAAAATCACTCGCAAAATCATTTTAGTCATAGTCTGGAGCCCTGGAAGGTGCAGTAAAGCAAAAAAAGTATTTACTGTGCCACACAAGTAAATGTCACAATGAAAGAAGCTGCATCCTGCCAAGACAAAACAAAGACTTTCTTCAAGTGCAAAAAAACTGTCCATTCACATGTTTGTGATTTCACACCGCGTACCACCTTGAAATTCCGTCAACAACAGAATGAGGCCCGAAAACACATGCCTGACATTAACATTGAAGTTCACTTTGATTATTATAGGACAATATGTCATCTTTATCTTTCTCTGCTCGAGTTGATGTCATTAGACTGTTTCATTAAAGTCGCTCTGTGCAGTGAACTCATTCAAACTCATACTGCAGCTCATTACGGGCCCAGGGCTGCATTTGCTCATAAAGCAGCCACATATCTATCATTTACTCTCTGTGCTTCTGTGTGTGAGAGAGAGAGTGAGTGTGAGTGTGTGTGTGCAGCTTGTAACGGTACATTACATAAGTAAACTTGTGCTCCATCTAGCCGGGAAAGCAAATGCACCAGGCTCTGACACCGGACAGGACTGATTTCTCATTGGACGGTCCAGATATGTCAGCTTGACCGCTCACAGAAAAAACCATTCAAGCTTATTAACGAATGCATGAAGGTATCCGAAAGACTGTAACTGATTATGATGCAACCAGAAGCCTCAAGAGCAAGCGTGGGACAAGGTCAAAAACAAATTGACGCACGATGGGTGAACGCGTCGTGCATTAGCTTGCAAGGACAATCGTCGCCAAAGCTATTTTTACGATGGGCGACACACATTGCTAACTCGACAAGAAAACAACAGATTAAATAATTTTACAGAGAATTGAAACAGAACAACTATACCTTGTAGCATTTTCATTTAGTGCTGGATTTGACAGGAGAGATGAAAATAAAAGATATTGCCAGTTACAGGGTAAATATAATATATTGCAACTGACAGTGTAGGAAAAAAGTTGGGTTTTTGCCAGTAACTAAATAAAATAGAGTTGCTTTACTATTTAAAAAAAAAAAAAAAAATTAAAGTCTAAGTTTAACAGATAACATTTTAAAGCAAAGCCATCCGATTACATAAATGACACAGCCCTCAACACTGGTGACTGAATGCTGTTTTATTTCAAAGGGCGCTTTTCTTTCCTGCTCACTTACTCCTCTTCACTCGTCCTCAGGTGTTTTGTCGTCTTCCTGTGATGTACGTGTGAAACTATAGCATCCAAGAGCACCTTGACCTTGGACTCGCTCACTCCGTGAGAATAAAAGCATTCTTTCCTTTCTCAAGATCCCAGCCTCCGTGTTCTGACACCCACCGTCATGATGCTCCTAGATTACCATGTAACTAAGTAACGCAGAGCCGAAGCAAGGTGAGCCAGGACATATGCGTTTCTCAGATAAGCATCTTGTCTGCAAGCAATAGATCGTGCCGCTGACTGTCTTCACTATCCGAAAGCCTGGGACTAATTTGACGTTCTCAATTGTGGATCGTCGGACATTAATTGATTTTCCCTCCGCTCAATTGACTGTTTGAATTAGACAAAAACTTACCATCAAGTTCAAATACTCAATATTCACTAGGAAGCAACTGCCATAATGATCCTTAAAGGGATAGTTAAGCCAAAAATAAAAAAATTCTGTCATTAATTACTCAACCTCATGTCGTTCAAAACCCATAAGACTTTTGTTCATCTTTAGAGCACAAATTAAAATATTTTTTATTAAATCCGAGAGCTTTGTGACCTTGCAGAAACAGTGATGGTGCTACCATGTTCAAGGCCTAGAAAGTGCGCTGCCTCACATGCAAGTGAATAATTCAGATGCTCTACATGGGCCGTGATTCTGCTCGCCACATAAACAATGCTCATCAATTGACCAGCAACTAACTTTACTGCTAATAAACGTAAAATTAAATTAAAACACTTTCCTTTAATGTAATCTTTAATTGAAAATACAGGTAATAGACGTGAAACAAAAAGGTTCCTCATATTAACACAATTACAAAACACATTGGGCCCTAATTTTAAACTTTTCTTAGAGTGTAAACCAGCTAAAGACCACCCTGGACATGCTAAGAGTCCAGTTCAAACCACCTAAGACCTTCGTAACCCTGCTAGGACCAGCAAAATCTGCTTAGGGTGGTTTAAACTGGACAAGACAGGTAAAATCACAAAAAAAAAACAACACAGAAAATTCACACATATTTACACAATGGACTGGGCCCTATTTTTAAGGACTTTTCTTTGAGTATAAACCAGCTGAAGACTACTATGGACATGCTGAGAGACCAGTTCAAACCACCTAAGATCTTCGTAAACCAGCTTGGACCAACGAAACCTGCTTAGGGTGGTTTAAACAAAAAAACACTGAAAAAACAATACAGAAAAATCACACATATTTACAAAACACATTAGGGCCTGTTTTTAAGGACTTTTCTTTCGGAATAAACCAGCTGAAGACCACCATGGACATGCTGAGACACCAGTTCAAACCACCAAAGAACCAGCAAAACCTGCTTAGGATGGTTTAAGCAGGAAAATACAGGTAAAAATAAAAAAACACTGCAAAAACAATACATAATATTCAAACATAGTTACAAAATACACTGGGGCTTGTTTTTAAGCACTATGGACATGCTGAAAGACCATTTCAAACCACCTAAGATTTTCATAATCCAGCTAGGACCAGTGAAACCTGCTTAGGGTTACACTGATATAACAATACATGTATCAAATACATGAACAAACATCATGTACAAAATACATTGGGACCTATTTTTGAGGAATTTTCTTTGAGCATAAACTTGCTGAAGACCAGTTTGGCCAGGGTGAGAGATGAGTTTAAACCAACTAAGACCTTCTTTAACCAGTTAAGACCAATGAAACCTGCTTAGGGTCATTCCTGAGCGTTTGCTGTTAGCATGTCGCTAAGCCAATGAAAACAAGACTTACAGTAAAAATACACACAAATATCAAATAAAAATCCATCTGTAATTGCACTGAACAATTTGTATTCATACTTTTCTTTGTGAAATATATATAATAAACGTTTTTAACAGATCATCCACATCCTAGATTGATTTCTCAACCAAGCTCAGTGCAATAAAGAGTACATGCAATTCTGCCTCAGAATATGAGTCAGCCTTAAAATACTGTTTCTATTGACAGCTCCCTTGGTTTTGAAACAGAGTGATCCACACATAAATTTAAAACTAACAGACTTCACACAATGTGTGTGCTTATCCCAGAGGTTGCTAATTTTATCTGATCTGTCTGAGATGTTGACCTCTCACCACCTGAAGACCAAGCCAAGTCCTTTGCATTAGTAATGCAAGTAGGTCAAGAAGCGGAGCGCCATATGAATCCTCACATGAATATGGTGATTCTCAAAGTCTATATCCGGAAGGCTCACCCAGCCATTAGACTGATGAATGCAGTATTTGGCAGGTCGGCATCACATGTGTGATTTATGGCAGCGTGATCCTGAACAGTGTTGATTGGCCTGATTGTTTCATTCAGTCCCAGGAGCTACCTGAGCAGCATACAGCGAGTCAAGGGAAATCAGAAGATTTGCTTTCATGGCCAGGTAGAAGATTGGCAGTCAGCAGAATGACTATGAAACCAGACTCAAATAAAGCTGCTTTTGGACTAGTTCCTATTTGCACACTTTCTGGGATCTCCTCGCAAATAAAGCAGAGAAAATATTGCCATACTGTGCAGAGGCTTCCAGTAGCATTCGGTCTGTGAAATGAGTCAGAGCTGTGGGAAGCTGCGATCTCATTTTTCTTTCGATATACTTTTTCTTTACCTTCACCCGAGACTCTATCTAAAACAGAGAAAAGTTTGGCGGATGTGCACACATCAATTTTCTCTGTGGAATTTGCATCCGAGGTGAACGTGCGCCGTCTCACAGGCACAGTGTGAGATGTGTTAGCAAAGCTTGTGTTCGTTCTAGGAAAAGACTCTCATTATCAACAGGCTAAACATTAAAAGCCCATTCAGTTACATAGCAGCATCAAATTACATTATGATAATCTCCATTGTCAAAGAGACAGATTCTGAGAAAAGCCTTTAGGGACACATGCAAGCATGCTGGCAAAACAACCTTGAGACATCTGGTACATTAGAGAGGTGAAAGAACTTTGCATATGATGTTAAAGGGTGCGAAATGATTGAAAACGTTCTTAGAAATGCCAAATGAATCCAATTAAAGTGGAAAAACATGGTTATGTATGGGTCTGTTTGTGTGTGGACAAATTATGTGTCAGTTTATGGAAAATGTAGAGATGATTTGCCATATCAAGCCTTCCTTATGTCACAGTAATGAAGCAAACAGCTTCTTCCTGTTTCTGCTGCTGCCTCCACATGACCAACCAATACAAATTCACACATATAGTACAAATATATAGTATTTTTTATATTTAATATAAATATAATATTAAGTATTATGCATTTACTAGATTTTTTTTTTTAGATTTATTATTATAGATAGATTTATGTTCAATCAATTAAAGTACATATTATGTAAAATAAATGCAATACTGTTTAAAAGTTTTGGGTTGGTAAGATTTTATATTTTTGAAAGAAAAAAGGTTGCTCATTAAGGTTGCCTTTGTTTGTTAAAAATACTCTAAAAAAAAAAAATTAAAAAGTGTTTTCCAAATGAATATGTTTTAAAAATATATTTAAATATTTATTTCTTTGATGGCAAAGCTGTATGTTTAGCAGCCAGTTTCATTTTAAGATGCTAATTTGGTGCTCAAGAAACATTTCTTGTTATTATCAATGTTGAAAACAGTTGTGCAGCTTAATATTTTGGGGGAAAACATGAAACATTACTTTTTTTCAGGATTCTTTGATGGATAGATCAAAAGAACAGCATTTCTGAAATCTTTTATAACCATAAAAATGTCTTTATTTTCATTTTTGATTAAAATAATGCATTCTTGCAATATCAAAGTATACATTTCAATACCAGTCAAAAGTTTCTGAACAGTAACATATTTAATGTTTTTTAAAGAAGTCTCTTTTGCTCAACAAGCCTGCATTTATTTGATTCAGCAAAAACAGTGGAATTTGGAAATATTTTTACTGTTTAAAATAACTGTTTTCTATTTAAATATATTTTTAAATGTAATTTATTCATGTGATCAAAGCTAAATTTTCAGCATCATAACTCCAGTCTTCAGTGTCACATGATCTTTCAGAAATCACATTAATATGCTGATTTGTTGTTCAAGAAACATTTTTACTATTATTATTATCAATATTTAAAACAGTTGAGTAAATTTTTTTCAGGATTCTTTGATGAATGGAAAGATCCAAAGATCAACATTTATCTGAAATAAAAAGCTTTTGTAACATTATACACTATACCATTCAAAATCCTGGAGTCAGTATAATAATTATTATTTTTTTTTTTATTTAGCAAGGATGCTTTAAGTTGATCAAACGTGATGATAAAGACATTTATATGTTACAAAAGATTGCTATTTCAGATAAATGCTGTTCTTCTGAACTTTCTATTCATCAAAGAAACCTAGAAAAATCTACTCAGCTGTTTTTAACAATAACAATAATGATAAATGTTTTTTGAGCAGCAAATCAGAATATCATAATGATTTCTGTAGGATCTGGAGTAACAATGCTAAATATTCAGGTTTGAAATCACAGGAATAAATTACATTTTAAAAAACATTCAAATAGAAAGCAGTTATTTTTTATATTTTAAAATTTTATGGTTTTTGCTGTACTTTGGATCAAATAAATACAGACTCGGTGAGCAGAAGAGACTCCATTAACATTAAAACATTTAAAAAAAAATCACTGTTCAAAAACTTTTGACTGGTAGTGTATATAAAAATTATCATTATGGTCCCACTTTATATTAGGTGGCCTTTACTACTACGTACTTATACAATGTACTTATTGTGTTTTTTTGCGGTGGGACAAGGGTAAGGTTAGGGACAAGTTTGGTCATATGGGTAGGTTTAAGGGTGGGTTAAGACGTAAGGGACGGGTCAACAGTGTAATTATACAGTATCAAATGATTCATTTAAATGTAAGCACATAGTAGTTATTATGTATTATTATTTATTTATTTTGTTTTTTACAATTGTTCAGTGCGTGCTTTCGGCATTCCCTGATTCACGTAATTCTCTGGCGCTTCTGCAGACATTGCAAGCAAATAAACAAAGATATTGGCAGGTGCAATTCATTTTTAGTGAATTCCCCCGAGTAGTGCGTTCCAACAGCACATCTGATGGAACATCAGTCAGGACTCGCTGGACTTGTCTGGACAGACGTTTATGAAAGTCTAATGGGCCCTGTGCAACCGAAGTGGAGTGATAAGAAAAAGCCCTTTTTATCCAGCTACACAATGTTTCTGCCATCACAGATTGATCCGACAAATACAACAGCTTGTGTTTGTTGGGTAAACAGACTTAAGTGTGAAATTGCAGCTTTGGATTTGCTTTTTATAAAGTGTTACACAGGACTGTGATGGCTGGAAGACAATTTGCGATTCTTAAAGACTTTCATCTTCACGATGAATCATTGAACAGAAAATGAAAGACCGTTACGCAAGATATAAAATAATTAGTGCAAAGTTGGTGTTTTTGTATATTCTCTTTAAAATATTCAGCTCCATTTACAAAGCATTAAACTACAATGAAATAAAAATGAGATCTGAATCTAAACCACAAAGCATTTAAAATTAACAACATTTCTATGAAAGACAGATGAATAACTGCAGCTTAAACAGAACTACAAAGATGGAATAATGACACTGAAGCAATTACGGGTCTTATTAGATAACTCAAATATTACAAGTTGGATCATAAGTAGGAGTTACTGAGATCTTCACTGTTATTGTGCACTTTAGTTTGCCACTTAACCTCCGTTTACTCTGGGGAGACGGTTGCTGCAATGAGGCTGTAGATAAAACGTGGGTGGAAAAAAATGACAAGTACATTTGCTTAATCAAGAGAGATGTATTCATTGGTGGTTGTCTGAGCTGTTGCATACTGAATGTATAATGTATATCTCAGCCATAATCTTGTAAGCCTATATAGTAGAAGTTACAGATCTTCTATACTGCAGTAAATGCTAGCAAACGTGTCTAAATAACTCCATACTGAAGCTCAAATTTATTTTATTTATTGGGGAAACCAGCGGCTGGTTCTCACACTTTATACTCGAGAATATATTTCTCATTGTATGGTAAATTTTTGAGTAAATTTCTGAAAATATAAACACTTTGAAGTGTTTCAAGAAACAGTTTTGAGATGCAACCCTTACGACAACTAGCCCCAGTCTGTCTGCCTCATGGGAAGGAAAAAGAAAACTGCGTCATCTGGTTACATGCGAACAAAACAACAACGGACAGCCACAACTCAGCTTTAACCGCTGGCTACGAACTGGAATCAAATCAGTTTTCCAGCACTCAAGAGTGAAGCAGTTAAAAACGAATCTTAAATATGGTCAGATTTCTAATTATGGAGGAGTAGGACTGCTGACATAGTGAACATTGTCCTAATAATGCCCATGCAAGGATGTTCAGCTTCAAATCTGCTGATGGAGGAGGATAGTCCCACGGTTTGAGCCAGAGATCCTTCTTTTAGACCTCAGGGCTTGTAACTTCAGGCTTTGACATGAGAAATACGTCAGATTGAATCTTGCACACTCTCCCAGGGTCCTGTAAGAATCATCTAAGACACCTCTGTCTTAATCTTTCAGGGTCTCCTTCATACTGTACTTGAGAAGTCCAGAATCTGAAAGGAATCCTGTCAAGGTCTGTTATAATAATCACTAAAGCCGAAGCATGGGAATTGCAGCATGCAAGCGCCTGCCGCCGGAGCTTAAACTAATTCAAACTGAGCGCTAACCTCCCAACCGACCTGCACCGAAACTCTTCTCAAAATGTTTTGGACTCGACGTGATGTGACTGCATGTCCTGCAGCTATAAAGCTAGGCGGTGATTTTCCCGTAAAGCTGTCAGTCGCACGTTGACAGGTCACTTTCATAATCCAATAACTCCGCGAGCACAGAATGTCAATCCAGAGCTGCTATGCGGCCGCAGCTCTCTCTGCATCTCACCAAATGTCAACATGTTAATCTATACCATTTTCCCCTGCCTTAAAGGGATGGTTCACGTAAAATTTGAGGTCTGACATCAATTACTCACCCTCATGTCATTCCAAATTTGTATGACTTTATTATGCAAGACTAAAAGGAGAAATTTTGACTGGGGCAATCAGCATCTGTTGCTCTATATTCTTAGTGCTCTGCAGTAACATAACAGATGTATGAGAAACTAAAATTTATGCAAAAAGTCTTGAACTAATTTTTTTAAAGCAGATCCAATTAATCTGCTGATGTAGTTCATGCAACAGGTTTGATTCATTCACAAACTGGACTGATCCTTTCTCAAGTTCAACTGATTCAGTGATTTAGTAATTAACAGCCCAGATCCTTTCTGAAGGTCAACACCTTGATTCAGTGATTCAATCTTTACCGGAACTGGGTTGCTTTCCTCAAAAGCATTACTAGTCTAAATCATGGAGAGCATCGCTGTTGTTCTGTTTAGCTTTAAGATTCTTTTGGAGTCCAGACTCATTCTTAAGTTCAATTCACTGATTCAGTGATTCAGTAAATAAAAGCTAAGATTCATTTTCAAGTTCAGTTTACTGATTCAATGATTCAGTCACTAATAGCTAAGATCCATTTTCAAGTTCATATCACTGATTCATTGATTCAGTCATTAACAGCCAAGATCTATTCTCAAATTCAGACTCGCTGATTAAACTCATTGATTCAGTGATTCAATAATCAAGAGCCAAAATTCATTTTCAAGTTCAACTCACTGATTCATTGATTCAGTCATTAACATTCAAACTCATTAATTAAACTCACTAATTCAGTGATTTACTCATGAACAGCCCAGATGCATTCTCAAGTTCATTTTACTGATTCAATGATTCAG
Source organism: Labeo rohita (assembly GCF_022985175.1). Classification (NCBI taxonomy): domain Eukaryota; kingdom Metazoa; phylum Chordata; class Actinopteri; order Cypriniformes; family Cyprinidae; genus Labeo; species Labeo rohita. The sequence continues at coordinate 21,254,080 of NC_066883.1, read as the reverse complement.
TAACAAACAGCCAATATCTGTTCTTAAATCTCAACTCACTGATTAAACTCACTGATTGAGTGATTCGATCATCAACAGCCAAAGTTCATTCTCAAGTTTAACTCACTGATTCAATGATTTAGACACTAACAGCTGAGATTCATTCTCAGACTGATTAAACTCTCAAACTCACTGATTTAACTTGTTGATTCAGTAATTTAATTATCAACAACCAAGACACATTTTCAAATTCAATTCATTGATTCAGTGATTCAGTCATCAACAGCCAAAATTCATTCAGTCAATAATAGCCAAGATCCATTCTCTATTAAACTCATTGATTCAGTGATTCAATCATCAACAGCCAAAATCAATTTTCAAGTGTGACATACTGATTCAGTGATTCAGTAAATAAGAGAGAAGATTCATCCTCAAGTTCAATTCAATTCAATTCGATTCAATGATTCAGTCTTTAATAGCCAACATCCATTCTAAAATTTAAACTCACTGATTGAACTCAATGATTCAGAGATTCAAACACCAACAGCCAAGATGCATTTTCAAGTTCAATTCACTGATTCAATTATTCAGTCACTAACAGCCAAAATCCATTTTCAAGTTCAACTCATTGATTCAATGATTTAGTCATTAACAACCAAGATCCGCTCTGAAATTCAAACCCACTGATTAAGTGAAACAATCATCAGCATTCAAGATGCATTCTCAAGTTCGATTCACTGTTTTAATGATTCAGTCACTAACAGCCAAGATCCACTTACTGATTAAACCACATGACTGATACTCACCGGTTCAGTCATAAACAGCCAAGATCCATTCTCAAATTCAAACTCACTAATTAAACTCACTGATTCAGTGATTCAATCATCAACATCCAGGATGTACTCTCAAGTTCAACTCACTGATTCAGTGATTCACTCACTAACAGCCAAAATCTGTTAAGTTCAACTCACTGATTCAATGATTCAGTCATTAACAGCCTACAGTAGATCTGTGCAATTTTTATGAAGTACTGTAATTTTTGAAGCTCAAAAGTAGCACCAGTCCTATTTATTTTAACTGCACAGAAGTCCAGAGAAGTCATACAACAAAGTTTGCAACAACATTTGCAAAAAATAAATAAATAAATAAATAAATAAAAAACAGAACTAATGTGTGCTAATCCTTTAACAATATTACCTTGCTTGTTTAATTATTAAGTTGCTAGTTTTTAAAAATACCCCAGTGGTGCAATCTGAACAGCATCTATAGCTACCTCCAGCTGTGAAGAAACACAACATGGTGCTAACGCTGCAGTTCCAGTATCAATGTTCAATTAAAGCTGTTATGACAGTACGAGAAGAAGACAGGGCAGTGGAGGAGTAAGATGGACTCCTCAGGCGGTGTAGAGATGCAGCTAGTCGTGAGGGTGTGATATGGCACCGAAAGATAAGACTGTAACTCTACGGTCGCTGATATATGTTCGACACTGTTAGCAAGGCCAGATACACTGCGTGAAAGATATAAAAACATGAGAAAACAGAAAGATACAGCAAATAGGCTTCTCAGCGCCTAAGAAAAAATAAATAAATAATCAAATGACAAACACTATTAGGGACCTATAGTCAATCTAGCATCATTAGGAAACAGCATGGTGTATTGGTGAGATGCCCATTCAATAAAAATAGACTTATGGTGCTTAAAGTGTAATTTATGACTGAAAACATTACAAGTAATGTCCAGACATACTTAGATGGTGACGGCTTTCTCTGTAAAACAAACTACTGCTGTCAATTCTGACATCAATATGACCTTTTGTCAATACACCCTTTACATTTATGACATTTACATGCCATAATGACTAAAACAGTAATCAATGTCAAAAATAAGTGCGATTGGCTTGACATTAAACAGTAATTTCAGATGTCAACCCTTTTTCTCAGTGGAATTTGCCATTGTAGATCACAGATTCGATAAAATCAGCTGTACTTTGTAAATTTTTCCTTTCTAATGCTCTAACTTTAATTAATCGCTAGTTTATAACACTGAAATTCAACTCAGAGATTACGTAAACGCTATGAATACTATTAACCTGCAACCAGTCAATTTAAGCTACTTTCTCTCCAAAATGGAAAAAGGTCAGCCCACAGCAATTTGTGCTTGCTATTTTGGCATCTCTTGCACCCTGCACTCTCCGTAAAACAGAAATGTACTTGTTTGCATCAGAATGTGATTTATTTTGCAGAGGTGTACCTGCAGTTGTGTCTCAAATGAGATGGTCATATGGACAGGGCTGACATTGACTCACCCAGAAGCGGTAAACCTCGTCATGGGTTGTAATGAGCCACCGGCCGTTCTGCTGAGAGTGCAGAGTCACTCATGAGAGCTTCATATGTCACTGTGACATCCACTGAGACAACACAAGGTGAAGCGATATGGAAAATATGAGGACATTAGAGTCTGGTCAGGCAGGTGATTGCAAGTGCCACTGGGAAGGTCATAAGAGCTATCAAGCAAAAAATATTTCCTGTTCACAGACTACAATCATAATGTATCTCAGAGTTAGGGTTGGACCGATAGATGATGCCATCGTCCATTCCCAAAGGCTGACAGACATCAGGATGTTGAGCCGTCATCATGACTCCCGGAAAGTGTTCGGAAAGGAAATGACGTGTACTATGAAACCCCTGAAAGGAAATATATATCAAACGGCAGGAAAAAAAATAATTTCAATACTTTCTCTCGCAATTCTATCATTGGGGATTTACACTGTAGGCTATATGAATTGCAGGCATCAGGAAGCTATTAATATGCAGGGCATTGAAATATGCATCCGCTGTTTACTTTCACTTTCGAGATTCGTGATCATGTACCAGAGCAGCAGTACTTCGCACACATTTTACAAGATTAGATGTTTGTCAGTGGTGCTCAGGATCTCCAAAACATTCGTCATCGTCCTATCAGTCATCTCTCCTTACTCTGTTTAAATGAAATTTTATGTACTGTATGTAACACTAGCAAGCGGCTAACCACGTCCCTTTAGAGGCTCCATAGCACACGTTATTTGTTTTCCGTAACTTATGTATTCATGCTGCGGGCAAACCTCTAAACACCACAGTACTGATAGTAAACAACCATTTCATTATTTTAAGTTAAAACAAACTCGTTCTTATTTTATTTGTATCTTTTTTTATATTTTACTAAGGCTATAATTATCAAGTGTTATTTTAAAAGTATACAGGATTTGCACTTATGTCAGTCAAGTTATGTTAGCCATATTGGAGATACCTTGTAAAAATGTTTTCATTCACCTGAATAAAAAAAAATTTAGGGTAATGATTCACATCTATATTTTATAACTTAAGCCAATGAAAAATAAATAAATTGCCCTAAACAATATTTTCTATGTCTATTAAAACTATTTTATAAAACTTGGCACAAAGTATATTTTTCTTGTTGAAGAAAGTAATTAATTTAAATTCTTTTTTTTTTTTTTTTTAGATCAAAACAATATTGTTTGTGCCAGGCTTTATATAATAGTTTTCATAGACATAGAAAATATTGTTTAGAGCAAGTTAGTTATTTGTCGTTTTAAAGTTATAAAATATAGATGTGAACCAATCCCCTCAATTTTTTTAATTGGTTTAACGGAAACATTTTTACTACATGTACATCAGTTGTTTTACTTTTTCAATTTGTTAAACTACAAAATAAAAAAAAAAAAATAAAAAAAAATTCATTTAAAAACACAACAAAACATGATTTTTCTCTGAAAACATTTCCCCATAAAACATGAAAACACCAGTTTAACAACCTTTTAATGGTTTTATTCCTCTCTGAGTTCACAATATTGGCAGTACTGAACTTACGTGCTAACTCACCTTTTCTGAGGTTGAGCATTACCTGCTGAATAAAATATAGAGTGCTTTTCATACACTTAATCCAGGTGCAGGGCATAATTCAGTCTGAAAACAATGGACACAGATGGCCTGAGATCGGTCACTTCTTCCATTACAAAATTTTCTTTCAAGATGACTTCCATTCCAGATGGGTTGAGCTGTGGACTTTCTTGATCAATGCTGAGGATTCGTATTGGAGTCTGTCTTGTCAGCTGCATCCTAACAGAGGAAGAAACAGATCGACAAAGACATTATCAAGTCAGTTAGACACTGCTGTTGTCAAATACTCAAGATCATATGCTGCGTTCACACCATGTTCTGCTTTGAGCTGTTCATGTCCTTGGACTGGGAAATGTGTGTTTCTATGGCTATCAATGCCTAAATTCATCTGCAGCAGTCAGATACAGTGGTCATGTGGTACAAGTAGAAGCTCTCAGAAAATTCCCAGTTTACAGATGGTAATCATGAGTTCTACAAGGACATGAACGCTTTTCCCAAGTTAGAATCTGGTAATTATGGCGATTATAACATGGGATGGATGCACTTATACATACCTGGTTTACTGTAAAAAGAGCTGACCTTTCAATTATCATCTGGGTGATGTCAGGCTTGTCATTGACAACTTTTCTGTGAAGAGCAAAAGTTCATAAAAGAGCAGTTAGTCTTTATAAGGGCATCTGACTTAACCTTTGCATTTAATCCATTTAATTGTGCCGTGTGCCAGTCAATAAAGCCATCATCCTCAGAGTCAGAACAGGGGGCTGTTTCATAAAAAATGCTATGAAAAGCAGGGATAAAAGTCCAAAACCTGACTTAAAATAACCTAACAAATCGATCAGGACTAAAACGGTTTCATAAACAACAATTTGAGTTCACGCAATCTCACTAAATTGATCCAGGTTCAGTGAGTGAAGATAATGTCAGCCCTTAATGTTGATCATGGATCAAATCGATACACCATGGCAAACAGCAAATATATTTGTGTTGTTTAATGCATTTAACACGTTGTGTTTTCCCCAGTGCATAATGGACATGATACACAGTACATTAAATACAGTCGGTTGTAGGCTATATTTTTATTTATTTGATTTTTTTAAGTTGCATTTTTTGTATACTTATGGACTGGTTATAAAGTCAAATAATTGTATGTGAGATAGTCAGTGGTAATATCAGTGTGTTCCTATTACCTTAGCCTGACAGTTAGCCTGCTCCGGACCAGAGTTACTGAGCTTGAGCTATGGTAAATTTGCGTTCTGAAACCAAATCAAGTGACAATAAGCCAGACTGACTGAAATAAGCCTGGCTTATTTGGTAAACCTGTTTTATGAAACAGGTCTCAGTTAACCTACGACATACAGCTGATCTGGAGTTTTGGTGTGAAGGTGGCATAAGTGTACAATTTTTGTGCATAAAGTGGTTTGAATGTCTGATGTGAACAAGGAAATTGTTCCGTTCTTGTTTGAACATAGAGACTAGTTTCACAGACAGGGCTTAGCTTAAGTCAGGACTAGGCCTTAGTTAAATTAGGATGTTTAAATAACTGATAAAAATGCCTTAAAAACTTTACTGGTGTGCATCTTGATACAAGACAATGGCACTGACATATTGTCAGTAAAAGATATTTTCAGTTAAGACGGCTTGAACATGCATTTTAGTCTGAGACTAGCCTTAAGCCTTGTCTGTGAAAACGGGTATAATTTTTAAAACAGCTGTGCTCTCTTATCATAGTTATGAGGATCATACTTACACTTCCAAGCATCTCTTCCATTTCTTCTTCCCTCCAAATCAAGACAGTTGTTAAGAAAGCTCTGGACAGAACAGAAGTATATTCATCCGTTTTTGTATTTACACCGTTAATTAACTTAAACGTACTCTTTCAAACAACAGCCATGTCTAAAATAAACGTAGTAAATTTTTGCACTCACCATATTAGCTCCACCATTGTCTCTCCTCCACTGAAATCGCGGCTGCGGTATGAGTAAAACCTTCTCATCCACAGCTTTCACACAATCACCAGGGCTGGGAGTCGATTCCAAAAAAAATCGATTCCAAAGCTTTGGGAATCAAGAGTCGATTCCAAAGTTTAGAATCAATCCCATCAAGAGGAATCGACTCTCCACTCATAGACGTTTTCAGTTCAACAAAGCTTATCTGTGGGCGCCTCTCAAACGAAAGGCTGCATCATACGAATGCTGCATATCTCGTAATTATTATAATTTATCATAATCATAATTATCATAATTATTAATTGGATAAGGTACTGCTTGAAAAACTTTTTTTAGTGTACTGGACTTGTGTCCCGAAAAACCATTGTCAACTAAGTTACCTACTAGAAAAACATACACGCAGTATTAATTAAGATATTAGCCTAATATTTCACCTGCGTAAGCGGAAATTATAAGAACAAATATGAATGTTGTCAAGATTCTTGCGCTGGACATCCTGGTTCAGTTTGGCCAACCACAAATGCCTTTTGTTCCCCAAGACAATCTTCTTTTGGCAGTCTATAGTACTCCAAATGTTTTCCCAGTCCGCCCAATTAGTAGAGCCCAAAACATGACAATAATTGACCATTTTCAGCAGCAATAAAAACACTCTATTAGCAAGCATGGCAAGTCACACACAGAGACAGTAAATTAAACCAATAATTAAGTTATAATCATGAAAAAAAACGTAAAGTTACAATCAAAAGATTGTATAAACTTATACTCTATGCACATGTGTGTTTATATAACGTAGACCTGTGTGTTCAACTTTGCAAGAAGACTAAAGATAAGCCGTTAAACAGATAAAGGGCAAACAGGAAATGATGAGCCAAGCGTTAACTTCGCACTACAGCTTCATTCCCAAATCCTTCCTGTCACTTCTGACAAATGGCAAACTTCCTTATGTGCCTGCAAGAATTTAAATGAACAGATGATCATGTCGGCTAACATATAAGCGATGTAATTGATGATGATGATTCTAAACAAATGGAGGTTAATGAAAACGAGGAGGTGACAAGTTGATTAAAGAGAGAGTGGGAGAGCGTTCAATGAGCAATCAGTCTCAGAGAGCTGACAGTGCAGCCAGAACAAACGACCTCTCTTCACCTTTCTGTCTGCGGCAGTCTGACCATCAATGCCATTTCTTCTCTGCTTATACGGCTGCATGTGAACAAACAACACGAGCACACACAGCAAACAACCGGCGTCTCTTTTCATTCGCACCATTTACATAAAGAGTTATGTATTTTCTGGTGGGACCTTTAAAGCTGATCCCAGAAACGAATGAGACGCAGAGGCTGATGAAAAAGGTGCGGCGATGGCGGTATGTGGGGAAGACATCAAAGGCGCAAGACTGAAAGAAAGAGCAATAGTCACAGAGCCTGAGAAAATGACACATTTTCGCCCCACACAGAGAAACGGCTAATAGGCCCACATCAACAGAAACAATATGCCAAATGCCACCAGCCACTAACACCCAAAATAAACCACAGTCAGAAAAGGGCATGTGGAGAACGTGTTTGAACATTTTCGTGTCAAATCTGATGCAACTGGCACTGTTAAAATTGATGTATTGCCATCGTAGCAGAAAATGTGGAGATCTATAAACATCTGGATTGCATCATTAATGAACAGAGAAGAATTAAGGCTGATTTAATTTCAGATAAAGACTGAGTTTCATTTCAGCGTGTCAGAGAACATATTTTACAGGCCGAATCATTGAAATGAAATGACATCCTGTAAAAAATGGTATGTAATTTGTGTAAAAGTATCAAAACTAGTAGAAAAAATGCTTCTTTCTTTAAGGAATAGGAAAAATAGATGGGAGAAGACATTCACCCTTTGTAATATACCATAATGTGACAGAATTAAGGTCAGTGTGGCTTTGGGTGACTGGTGGAGTCCCTTGTTTGTCCTGAACAGTTAAACTGCCTGCTGTTCTTCAGAAAAATACTAGTAAATAATTTTTTTTATGTGTGTGTGTGTATTTGTACCCTTTTCCAGCAATGACTGTATGATTTTGAGATCCATCTTTTCACACTGAGGACAACTGAGGGACTCATATGCAACTACTACAGAAGGTTCAAACGCTCACTGATGCTTCAGAAGGAAAACTCATGCAGTAAAAGTCAGGGGGAAAACTTTTTAAATTTGAAGATCAAGGTAAATTTAACTTATTTTGTCTTCTGAGAAACATGCAACTATCTTCTGTAGCCTCTGAAGGGCAGTACTACATGAAAAATTTAAAAAATGTACACGTCTCCATTCTTTTCAAAAGTTTTCACACCCCGGCTCTTAATACATAATTTTTCCTTCTGGACGTTTGAATATATTTTACAGACCGAATCATTGAAATGAAATGACATCCTGTAAAAAAATGGTATGTCATTTGTGTAAAAGTATCAAAACTACTAGAAAAAATGCTTGTTTCTTTTAGGAATAGGAAAAATGGTCAAGTTTCTCAGTCTCAGGGACAAACAGCAAGTGCAAATAGATGGGAGAAGACATTCACCCTTTGTAATATACCATAATGTGACAGAATTAAGGTCAACGTGGCTTCAGATGACAGTTTATGGTGGAGTCCCTTGTTTGTCCTTAACAGTTAAACTGGTCACTGTTCTTCAGAAAAATACTTCAGGTCCCACAAATTTTTTGGTTTTCCAGCATTTTTGTGTATTTGAACCCTTTCCAACAATGACTGTATGATTTTGATATCCATCTTTTCACACTGAGGACAACTGAGGGACTCATATGCAACTATTACAGAAGGTTCAAACGCTCACTGATGCTTCAGAACAAAAACACATGCAATAAGGGGGGTGAAAACTTTTTGAATTTGAAGATCAGGGTAAATTTAACTTATTTTGTCTTCTGAGAAACATGCAACTATCTTCTGTAGCCTCTGAAGGGCAGTACTACATAAAAATAAGAAAAATGTACACGTCTCCATTCTTTTCAAAAAATTTTCACACCCCGGCTCTTAATGCATCATTTTTCCTTTTGGACATTTGAACACATATTACAGGCCGAATCATTGAAATGAAATGACATCCTCTAAAAAATGGTATGTCATTTGTGTAAAAGTATCAAAACTACTAAAAAAATGCTTGTTTCTTTTAGGAATAGGAAAAATGGTCAAGTTTCTCAGTCTCAGGGACAAACAGCAAGTGCAAATAGATGGGAGAAGACATTCACCCTTTGTAATATACCATAATGTGACAGAATTAAGGTCAATGTGGCTTCGGGTGACAGTTTATGGTGGTGTTTATTCAGCATAAATCCTTGTTTGGGTCAAATTTATAGGACTAGTGTAACTGATGATTAAATGCACAAGCTGCATCTTTCTTATTTGTTACTTTTCTCTGCTACTTAAAGGTGAAGGGCGTAAATCTTTTCAGTGTTTCAAAACTTTCACAAAATGTTTGTTAGCCATCTGACCTTAAAAGGATAGCTCACCCAAAAATGAAAAATTCCCCATGATTTACTCACCCTCAAGCCATCCTAGGTGTATAGGACTTTCTTCTTTCAGACAAATACAATTGGAGCTATATAAAAATAATCTGTAGAGATTTAAATATGAATATTTTTCTTATACAAACACATCGATTCGCTTCAGAAGGTCTGTATTAACACCCTGGATTCATGTGAAGTACATTTTATAATGGATAGATGCATTTTAATTTGCTTTTAAAAAAAGCTATTTACTGGCATTGTAAAACTTGGAAGAGCCAGGACTTTTTGTAATATAACTCTGATTGTATTCATCTAAAAGAAGAAAGTCATATACACTTCGGATGGTTTGAGGGCGAGTAAATCATGAGGTAATTTTCATTTTTGGGTGAACTATCCCTTAAAAACCTCCAGCTCAACCATTGGCGTAAATTATAATATTTGTTCCCCTCTATTCAGTGTAAGTCAATAGGACCCAAAACTTTTGTGTTCTACAGCAGCAAGAAAGTCATACAGGTTTGAAACAACTGGGTGAGTAAACGATGACAGAATTTTCATCCCTTCAAGGATAATGAGGGAAATAAGCACCGTAATGATTAACAAAGAAGTAAAATCACTAGAATGTGACCATATTGTTGATGAAATAAGTATTTAACTGGGTAAATGTTCAAATGACACTGATTTGGACTTGTTTAAATACCTTTTTGTTGGTGCACACTTGCATAATGTGCATACGTGAATGAGATACAAATTAGCACACAATTTACTGAGGCTATTGGAAACCGATAAGCATAGAGAATACTACCGGAATTACAAAGTAAGAGATATAGAGACGGTAAGACAGTGTGGCTGTAAAAGAGCCACTAATAATAGAGGGCCCATGGCCCAGAAATGAGGGAGAGAGAAGGCAGAGCAGCCCGGGAGCCAGGATCAGCTGCCAAACACTTTACCCCCAGTTGCCCAAGCGGACAGAGTTCAAAGAGTACTGACAATAACTGCATCCAAAAGAGAAGAAGAAAAAAAAAAAGAAAAACCTTAGCATAGGTTAATGTCATCCATTATTCTGTCTTAAAGCAAGTGCCTGAGAAAATCCTGAGAAAAACTGCTAAACCACTAAAAAGTGAGAATACAAATTTCAGAAATTAACTGGGATCTTCGCGATATATCATTTGACAAACCTAGAGTAGTAAATATTTTCTGATTTACAGTTGAGGTCAAAAGTTTACATCCCCCTTTCAGAATCTGCAAAATGTTAATTATTTTACCAAAATAAGAGGGATCATACAAAATGCATGTTATTGTTTATTTAGTTCTGACCTGAATAAGATATTTTACATAAAAGATGTTTACATATAGTCCACAAGAGACAATAATAGTTGAATTTATAAAAATGACCCCATTCAAAAGTTTACATCCTTTTGATTCTTACTACTGTGTTGTTACCTGAATGATCCACAGCTGTTTAGAAATTTGAATTTTTTGTTTAGTGATAGTTGTTCATGAGTCCCATTTTTGTCCTAAACAGTTAAACTGCCCACTGTTCTTCAGGTCCCACAAATTCTTTGGTTTTCCAGCAATTTTGTGTATTTGAACCCTTTCCAACAATGACTGTATGATTTTGAGATCCATCTTTTCACACTGAGGACAACTGAGCAACTATTACAGAAGGTTTAAATGCTCACTGATGCTCCAGAAGGAAAACCCATGCATTAAGAGTCGGGGGTGAAAACTTTTTGAATTTGAAGATCAGGGTAAATTTAACTTATTTTGTCTTCTGGGAAACATGTAAGTATCTTCTGTAGCCTCTGAAGGGCAGTGCTACATGAAAAATATGATATTTATGCAAAATAAGAAAAATGCACACATCTCCATTCTTTTCAAAAGTTTTCACACCCCAGCTCTTAATGCATCAAGTCAAGGCTACATTGAGCAATTATGACAAAGAACTTGCTAGATAATTGCAAGTAAACAAGATATCTATCTGCATTTGACAAACAGCCCATTCTGATGCACAGCAGTCTATTAGCCACCCCTAAATGTCAAGTAACAACAAATGAAATGTGATTGGCAGTGTTCAAACAGCACCTTCACTTCTGAATAGATGTTTCTAGGCTTCAGTAAACTACAATATGCAGCAGACATAAAGTCGGCAGTCAACTTTGGCTTGTCAGACCATAAAAGTAAAGGCAAAGGTAATGAAATGTGAACGCTGGCAAATTGAACTGAAGAACGGGGACATTTGCTCTGGTCAGGACAGGACGGTCTAGAGCAACTCCAAGGTTCATGTCCGTCTGTCCACAAAATTAAGCTAAGATGCTTCACTTTAAGGTCAAACCAGGCTTCCAGCCATATTTGATAATGGCAGGGGTTCATCAGACAGTGACCGACAAATTAGAGGTTTTCTCTTGGTCCCATAATGCCATATTTGTCTCAATCGTACCTGCTGGGGAATTGAATTGATTCACTTTGCGTTAACATTAGTGGGGAGCATTTCGAAATGGCAACCAACAGATAAATCCAAATTAGTCTCAGCGGACCGCATGTCTATGTTAGAAACCGTCCAAATGAAACAAATTGGATATTCCAGCCGCTTAAGACAAAATTCTTCATCTGCAAGGAAGTATTTATGAGACACTGCTTAATAATCAATAAATTCTTCATCAAATAATGAATTTGTCTCCTAACAAAAGCAAATGGATGCAGCCAAAACATGCAAAATAATTACAGAAAAGTACTCTTGCTTATTGCCTTAATTTATCTAATCATTTGCTGTAAGGCTTTTTATGTATGATTTGCCAATGAAGTCTGATCCCATAGGGCAAAAAATATATTTTTTTTTGTAGCCAAAATATATTTGAAATACATGCTAAATATATGTTACAAACAGTGAATCTCAATGAAATATATTTTTGAAATCTATCTAGTTTCAACGTTCATATACCAAAATATATTTCTAAATGTATTTCAGGGTTAAAATACATTTCAGTAGCCTACATGTGGGCTAAAAACAAATGTGGATGTCCTTCTAGAGATTAAAAGTAAATTTATTATGATTTAATAATGTTACATTTTTATTTGTATATTACAATATTGCAGTTTTAGGAGCATTTAAAAAGGTTTCTTGCTGAAGTTTATTCAAATGTGTTATATATTCGCACGTCTTATAGACAACAAATCAAGTATTTCTTCAAATATAACATTATGTGAATGCATTTTCTTGGAATTTAATATATAGAGGTCAAAATATATTTTTAAATGCTTTGAAAAGTATATATTTATACATTTAAAAAAAAAAAAATATATAGTAAAAAATGACCAAAAAATATTGGTAGAAAATATATTTGCATGAATATATTTTGAAATATATTTTAGCAAAAATATTTTTTGCCCATTTTTAAAATCTATTTAAAAATATTTTTGAAGATATATATTTTTTTGCTGTATGCAATGGTTGACAGGACAGGGGAAACTCAAGACTGTAATGAACCAGCATGAAAAAAACAAGCAGTTTATTTTGTAGTTTGTAAGTTCTGAAATCTTTCTTTTAAATCTAGGCAGTTAGCACTTAACCAACTACATTTTGATGTGATTATGATGAATTGAGGCTTTTAAATCGTAAGTATGGATGGAAAACTAGTTCCAGCATTTCCATCTACGCACCAAATTTACAGCCGAATTAAGAAACCATTTTCTTTGGCAACCAAATGAGTCCCAACTGAGGTGAAATGCCAAATCATGAGTAAAACAGCATAAGTGGACTCTATAAAAAGAGAGTGATTACAGAACAGGCTGTTAACATCAAACCACATAGACAAGTCAGAGTACTCGCTTTCATAATATCTCATCCCTCTATGTATGCAAATGCGTTATTTAACTTGTTCCACGACCTTTATAAAGTTTTAATAGACTAGCGCAGGCACAAATGACATGTCGGTTACAACCGGTGAGTCAATATCAAATGTCCTATCAGTAATGAATGCACGCTGTAAGTGCGAATTTGAGTCAGATTGAGACAGGCTCCCGTGTCATCAACAATTGCAAGCTGTCCTCATTCACTCCTGCAAGATATTCTTTGTCATCAAGCGTTCCAGATGGAGCACTTGCCTGGCCATGGCATCATCTGTTACACATTACAGCAACTGTTTGAATGAAACCAGGACAGCGAAGCGCTAATTCACAGTCAACATAGACTGGCGTGTCTATTTGCTGTTCTGTCTTAAAAATAGGTAGCACATACTGTACGGCATTAACTCTTCTGTCTCACGAACGCAGATTTGAGTCTGACTCGATACGTGCCCTGAAGATCACAGTTTTTCTCTGCTAACTGGAGGATTTCAATAGCATGTAAAATGTGTGGTACGTGTGGATGTCTTGGCAAAAGAAAAGGTGTTGAGGAGCATTTGCACGGTGGCTCCGCATGAAAGAGAAGGTCACATCTTGTTTGTAATGTGCTGCGTGGGAAGTCGGCTCGTGTCAAACAGGCCTGTCCAGAAACGCATCACAGCAACCTTTATGATTCTCTGAACAACCTCGCAATGCCAATTCTATACTTATGCAAGAGTGTTCGTGGCCATTTGGTGTAGTTCTGCCTTTCAAGTTTCTTGCTAACCTGAGGCGCCTATTAAGAAAAAAGTCTGGCGAAATGAATGTGCGACATTGAATACGATAGGTCACAATGTTATCCAATAAAATCATAATTAACTCATATATATACAGTATAATAAATACACACACAGAGGAAATCAAACAGAAATATATTCAGCAAGAACATTAAACTAATCAAAAGTGCCAGTGAAGACATTTATAATGTTACAAAAGGTTTGGGTTGCCAGGTTTTCACAACAAAACCCACCCAAATAGCTCAAAACTAGCCCAAAATATGCAACATTGAATATAGACTAGCGACAGGTCACAATGTTATTCAGTAAAATCATAATTAACTCATATATATATATATAGTATAATAAATACACAGACCAAGGAAATTAAACAGAAATATATTCAGCACAAACATTAAACTGATCATAAGTGCCAGTGAAGACATTTTATAATACTACAAAAGATTTGGGTTGCCAGGTTTTCACAACAAAACCTGCCCAAATAGCTAAAAATTAGGCTAGCCCAAAATGTGCAACACTGAATATAGACTAGCGATAGGTCACAATGTTATCCAATAAAATCATAATTAACTCACACATATATATATGTATATATATATATATATATATATATATATATATATATATATACAGTATAATAAATACACACACCGAAAAAAATTTAAACAGAAATACATTCAGCAAGAACAATAAACTGATCAAAAGTGCCAGTGAAGACATTTATAATGTCACAAAAAGATCAGGGTTGCCAGGTTTTCACAACAAAACCCACCCAAATAGCTCAAAACTAGCCCAAAATGTGCAACATTGAATACAGACTAGCCATAGGTCACAATGTTATCCAGTAAAATCATAATTAACTCATATATATTTAGCATAATAAATACAAACACCAAGGAAATTAAACAGAAATATATTCAGCACGAACTGCTCAAAAGTGCCAGTGAAGACATTTATAATGTTACAAAAGGTCAGGGTTGCCAGGTTTTCAACAAAACCCACCCAAATAGTTCAAAACTAGCCCAAAATTATTCCAATTGCATTCTTTGCATTCCAGGGGCTAAATATCACGTTAATGGGTTAGCTTCAACCCTCGGACATGAAAAACAACCAACAGTGTTAAAACAACCAACAGACCTGGGAACACTGCCTATTATGCCCCTTTTTACAAGATATAATATGTGTCTGTGAAGTTTCAGCTCAAAATACCCCACAGATCATTGATCATATCATTTTGAAAATGCCTTTTTTGAGTGAAAGCAGAAACATGCTGTTTTCATGCATGTCTCTTTAAATGCAAATGAGCTGCTGCTCCCCGCCTTCTTTTCCAGAATAGGGCTGTGCCTTTACAGCTCCTACCTCAGATACTCAGAAGTGAAATTAATAAGCCTCAAGTTGACGGGAATGTATGTCAGTACAGTGGAGGGCGCAGCTCAAACAAACCTTTTAGCTATGCTACATTTCTGGATTGCATGAAGAACAGAATGCAAGTGAGGAAAATTCAACAGTTTCTTCAGCAATGAAACCCAAAGTGATGTATAACTAAAGCCATTTTTGCTTATTTGTATGGTTAAATATGAATATCACAGGTCAGCAGCAAAGATATTGGTAATGAAATGGGATTAAATACTTCAAAGATATTTCATTATTGCAGCTTCACGTCATAGTTTGCATTTCACTGTTTTTATTTTGAGGAATACTGAATCTGTTTTTGTGTAAGCGAGATGAGTAAAATGCATGATCACATTTAGTCAAGAACTACACTAACAATGTCGGCACCAGTAACCCAGTGGGCAGTGCACCGACTCGGGTGTCCCGAGTTTGAATCTTGGCTTGAGGACCTTTCCTGATCCTAACTCTCTTTCTCCCACTCCACTTCCTGTCTACTGTACACAATCCTATCTTGATAAAGGCAAACTGCCAAAAACAAATCTTTAAAAAAAAAAAGAAACAATATTACAGTAACAATCATGTTTACAGTGCACACAAAACCTCTGCACTTACTCTTGATATCTCTCAAAATGGTGACAGGAGAACTGTTAGTCACCAAATGGGAAACAAAGTAATGGCCTTACTTATTTGAAAAAAAAAAAAAAACTCAGATATTTGTCTTGTAAAATAAGAAGTGATGCATTACTTTACTAGTTACTTGAAAAAAGTACTCTGATTACGTAACTTGCGTTACTTGTAATGCGTTACCCCCAACACTGGTCACAAGACATTGATATTTGGTTAAATTTCGGTTGTGTCTTCAGGTGACCAAAAATCACTTCAACTTCTAATGTCACCATTAATTTGATGTCCAATACCAACATCAGCTGACGTTAATATGTTGTTGTTTTTAGGTTGTGCAACCAAAATCCAACATTAAGTTAACATCAAATTCAAGTCAAATACTGACGTCAACCCGATTTTCATTCTCAACCAAAATTCCAACGACATCCTGACGTTAAATTTGACGTCCGGTCATGGTGCCTGCTGGGATGTGCCCTTTAATAATGATAAGAAAAGTTTCTTTAGCACCAAACAGGCATTTAGAGTGATTTCTATCATGCAACACCAAACATTCACTTCTAAGAATGATTTGTCATCTAGTCATCTATTTTTAAACTTTTTATAACCAAGAAAGTCTAAAAACTGTTTAAAAATCTTATGTCTGAAATATGAAAAGGCGGATAAATAGTCTCAAGTATAAACACCCATTTGCAGTGTGTAAAAAAAACAACAAAAAAAAACAACTAAAAACAATTAAGCATCATAAAGACATGTTGTTTCCAAAGTTATATAATTGGCTTTTCACTGTGCCAATGTCAAAGCAAATAACTAAAAATAATATATA
Organism: Labeo rohita; assembly: GCF_022985175.1. Lineage (NCBI taxonomy): Eukaryota > Metazoa > Chordata > Actinopteri > Cypriniformes > Cyprinidae > Labeo > Labeo rohita. Next base: position 21,237,312 of record NC_066883.1, on the reverse strand, counting down.
GAAAATATTTACTTACAAAGTACCAAGTTGACATATTCTTCTACAAGCTATTAGAGTAATATTAGATTTAGAAAACTTACAAATAAAAAGACCTATCAGTGTTTAAAGCTACTGAATAAAACAACAGAATGAATCACAATGAATCTCATAATTTTCAGCTAGTCTTTGCCAAAGCAAAATAAAGCTAAAATATTACATAAAGTATTAAACATTATGGCATAAAATTTTTACATTTTAATTTAAGGTTTTTTTCTCACTCAAATTTTCCACAAACCACCAAGCACCCCTTTATCACCCCCTGTTCCAGGAGGCATTTATATTTCTCAACAAAATCGATTGTGTTCAGCAAGGAGGGGAAGAGAGGCACAGAAACTCGTTTTGGGGGACAAGGTCTACAAACCAGCCTTGCCACCAGCCTTACCTAGACCCAAGTTTGAAAACCCCTGAACTAGTCAATTCTGAAAATATGTTTGCCACATGCTTAAAATAGACCATGATGACAATTCAACAACATGCATGTGGAAGGAGACTTAAAGGACAGGAGGGCATGATAGCCGGCTAAAATTTGATACAGAAAAATTGCTTCCTGCTCAAGGAAAAAAGTCAACACAAACTGAGTTGACCTTTAAAGATCTATATTCTTAAGGGTTTAAAGTTTTCTCATGAACCCATCAGAACATGGTATACTGCGTTTATCTCACTTGTGAAGGGCAGATGCATGGAAATAATAAAAAAAACTACACGTAAACCAAGGTGAAGCCTTTAAGATAAACATGCAGCCTGCTATTAAAGTAACCAGTGAGCATTGCGGTACACAGCCTTAATACCTTCACAGAGTCACAGAGCCATGCCAAATGCTAAATTACTGGCTTCATGCTGTACAGTGATCCCGCATATGATTCTCTACCTGTACGTTTTTTTTTTTTTTTCCAGAATCCTCTCTGGATGATGCGATAATGAGCCATCTGTCATTGTCATTGTAATTAATCTGCTGGTATTTAGTGGATAATGAGATGCTGTCGTGTCATTTTTTTTTTTATCTTCTACACTCCAGACCTGGAAGGGGAAATGAATGGAGGGTGTTGACCACATATCCGAGCCGCCAGATGGGATCTGTTGTTTACTTCAAAGGTTTTTTTGTTTTTTTCTAAAATGCCCATTATATAGGGAATTGTTGTGTGACAACCTTGTTTTAGTGCCACTAAGAAGTCGCAAACAAATGTCACGGCAAAAACAAGACACGGACAGACCACCGCGGAGAGGCTGACAGGACATTTCTGGCACACCTCGCCAAGCAATGACAAGATCGTATGCTTCGTGGCATATTTACCATGATCTGAAAGGGGTGCCACGTTCGGTGAGTTAATCCAGGTAGAATGGCTTCTGTGCCGACTGGAAAATCTTTTTCAATCATAAGTGAAAATTAAGTGGCGGGCTAGATGGGCACACCACTTGAGATGGAAATTGCACTGCCACATGCAATTTCACACGAAGGTATGGCTCTCACATCTACACCACTTCCTGTTTCTGTCCTGTTGTAGATACAGATGAGGAATTTCCCGCGAGGATGGCGTGAAACTTTATTACGCTTCATGGGTGGACCGACGCGGACTATGTCACCTCGTAACGGCAAACACACGGGACTGGATTGAGTATCAACACTCCTGTTTTTTCCCGCTAATTCAAACGTCAACCCAGAGGCCTTGCAACAAAAAAACTCCAGCTTTTTTATCTGACATCTAGAGACAACAGCAAAACCAATTTACAGGCAAATTGGGTGAGGACATGACAAAACAAAATGTCAGTAAGCTTGAGATTAATGCTTGTAAGTCTGAGCCCTACCCGTTATTCATTTTCAAACTATTTACTATGCGCAGGTTTAATTATTGATGTTTGCCAACAAGTTTTCATACACGATGGATTCCTCCGCGTTTTTCAATAGAGCAAATAGCCAAAAGGCTTTTGTATCGATGACTACAGAGAGGCTGTCATTCAAGATGAATAAAATACTAGAAAAGTGGAGGAGGAGTAGGTAGCAAAGAGGGAAAGAAGCTTATGTGAAGCTCTGTGAGACAAAAACGCCAGATGGTTTGGAACAAGTGGCGTTGGAGTCAACGAGCACTATGCCGGCCACTCACGAGTCTCATCTTAAGAGCGAACGCTTCAAGTAAGAGGAAGAACCTCTTGTGAGGAGCTGGAATAAAATTTGAGTTTATCACTCAGCCGTCATTAATCAGAAAGGTATCTAGATTTGATGCACTACTGCATGCTGATAGGTTTATTGCACTCTTTTCCTCAGCTGATGGAGGATGTGAGTGGAATAGAGTGTAAACAAACTCCCATCCCACATACAGTATTCTATAATCACTCTACTTGAACTCCACTCCTGGTTTTCCATCTCAAGCTCCTTACTCAATCCCTGTTTGAAGTTCACTCCAACAGCTTATGCTGAAGCCAGTTTGTCAAAACAACAGTTTGGGATGTGCCACTTTTTGACATAATAGTGTGGCTAAATAAGGCTTCTGTACAAAAAGATCAATGACTGCTTCTACATGACTGCCTATTTTGCCGATTAGTGCATTTCTGCGCAAGTCTACGCAAAAACCAGACAACATAGATGGCTCCAAAGACAACAAGATGCTGTGCAGTGCCAAGTTGTGGAAAAACAGTCTTTGCATTGCCTTCCTTCTGATCCCAACATTAGGAAATAGTGGATTAACTTTATTTTTAATGAAGTTCCAGACTGCGTCAGTAAGAACTTGGTCCTTTGTACACTTCATTTCACCGTGGATTCGTTTACAAACAAGGCACAACTCGATGCTGGATTTTCAGAAAGAGTGAAACTAATAGACAATGCTGTGCTGGCTATATTGGATCCGACAGTAGGGGAGTGTGGGGCACAAAGTAACACTTTTTGACTTTCTCCGTTTGTGTAAATCCACGTGGGTTCAGAGTATAATTTTTTTATCCACATTAATTTCACACTTGTCTAGTACAAATATGCTGATTAGTTTCATAATTACAGTTTTCATAGTTACATTTTCGTTATTTACCTCAAAAGAATGGAAGTGAAATGTGACAACATGCCCTGTAGGTGGGATACATTGTAACGTGAGGGGCACGTTGTAGCATGACAATATGACAGCTTAAAATGCTATCTGATCTAATGAAAAAAATATTTTGTCAATAAAATAAAATGCTTAACCTTTTCAAACTAAATAATGCCATTTTTTAAGAATTAAAAATAATCTACTTTTGGAGTAGATAAACACATTGCAACCATGCTTGGGATGGCCCTGATAGCAACACACAGCTATTAAGTATAGCTCAAAACAATGTGGGCAAATAGTTGAAACACATTCAGACATTTAGACATTCAGAGGCACACTTCCAGCCCTCCACACACAGCTCTCATAGAACACGATCACATAAACAAGCCAAGATGCTTTACATTTCTTAAAATAATATTTCTGAACATTAAACATTGATTGCCAGTCTTTATTTGCTTGTTTCTTGTGGTTTCTCATTCAAACTCATTAAAGTAAATGGTGTACATTACATTGCTAATGTCATACAATCTACAGTAGTAAACAGTTGAAGTAGATCAAAAAAGTTCATCAAAGCTGTCCCAAGACAAGTACGGGTATTGTTTTGGTTTTAGGACAACTTCGATGAAAGGTTTCGATCCACTAATAATAGCAGGGCAGATTGTAATGCATCTGCACAACTGGAATTTAAAATTAGTCAGTGAAGCATTAAAAAAATCTAAGCAGATTAGAGATTAAAATAATAGCAGATTTGTCTAATTTTAAATGAACACTAAAAACTGTGATGAAAAATTTACTTCAGCTAGAAATTTACTTTTACTATGGTAAAATAAATATTCAACAATATCTTTAAAAGATTTTGAATTTTGGCACACTTTCTTCTCTATATAGTGTTAATATGGCAACTAGTAAATGCCATAAATTTGGTTATGTATTTAAACCACGTGTGTTACAACTAGCCCTGTGTTAGTCTGCGCCCCGCGCTCCCCTAATGTCGCACCACACAAGTGTGAGTAACTGTTTTTATTATGTGGTCACTATTGCTTTGTCCGTCATTACAGATCGTTTAATGCGTACTGATGATTTATGCGTCATCTATGAAAGATGTAGGCTGTCAAACATACACAACTGTTAGCCAATCATACAGTGTTCCCCGGTGAAAAAAACAGCATAGGTATGTTTTGATGCTGGTTCAAGCTGGTTCTTAGCTGGTCCTTTGCTGGTTTATGACCAGATAAGGACCAGCTTAAACCAGCATCAAAACATACCTAACCAGCATATGCTGTTTTCTTCACCAGGGTTGCCAACTTAATTTAATGGAAAGTAGCTAAAGCCAGCTGGAAAAATCAAGAAATATTGCTAGATGATACACTAATTAGCATATTCATTACGTTATTGCGTCTATCGCCTTTTACATTTGTTTGCCTCTGTGCTCACATACTGTATTCTAATGCAGCCAAATTCTCAATAAAACTGTATTCATTTATATATGTTACACTGGACCACAAAACCAGTCAAGGGTCAGTTTTTTGAAATTAGCTTATTTAATAAGCTGAATAAATAACCTTTCCATTGATGCATGGTTTGTTGGGATAGGACAATAGATACCATTATTTGAAAATCTGGAATCTGAGGGTGCAAAAATCAAAATCTAAATATTGATAAAATCACCTTTAAAGTTGTCCAAATGAAGTTCTTAGCCATGCATACTACTAATCAAAAATTAAGTTTTGATATATTTATGGTAGGAAGCTCTCCCTTCCAAGATGTTAATCTGCACAAAAATCCTGATTTATAATTGAGCCGTCATCTGACAAAAACAACTACACATAAGATAAAAAGCGCATGTTGTGATTTTGGCTATATTTGTATGTAAAATAAGAGAAACAACAGAATATCTGTTTTAAATGAAAGCGCTGCTCCTCTCAGCTGTTCGCTGAACAGTACAGATGCAGAGAGAGAGTGAGCTGCGCGGGCTAGGAAAGCAAGACCTCACGCTCGTGCTTTGTACCAATGAGTCTCAGAAACTAAATAAGGGTTGCCCAAGAAGTCGCTAAATTTCTGGCTAGCCGCTTTTTTGGGAGAAAGCCGCTAAGGGGGTCTAAAAAGCCGTTAAATCGGGAACAGTGATCAAACCAGTGGACGTTTACTTCCACGTCTGCAATTCGCCACACCTATTCAAACAGGGCACTCAGACGACAGTAAATAGCCTCTTACTTCTAATTTATTATGTTTTTTATATAAAGATCTTGATAACATTACAAGTGGACCTCAGCGAATAGTACAAAAAGGCACTTCATGACCACTTTAAGGAGCAGATTTTATGTGGGCTCTGTTATATAAAACATTTCAGTGGTTTTCCAATATTTCACAAGTTTCAACATTCAGTATCACTGCTAATGGTTTATTAACACAGTGAATTCTTGCTGACATCCAGCTGCATTATGTGACTTTAACATTTGTTATGTTTGTAATGAAGAGATGTCTGAGCAATCTAGTGTGCTTTTGACTTAGAAACGATATCATTACTCACACTAGCCAAATCATTCAAGTCGGTCAGTAAAGCTCACGAACTCTGCTTGCAGTTGTGTGCGACACAGATGTCTGTATTTCCAAATCAATGTGCAGTGGCATTAAAGGAGGAGAAATTGATCGCAACAACGGCTGAGGTTCACGCCAGGCTATTTCTTTGTTAATATGGACAGTGGGCATCTCCTCATAGCGTTCATGACAGCCAGCTCATGCTTTCGCAGATTGATCTGAATGTCAATGAGAGCAGGGAAGGTTGAGTACTGTAGGGTAGGGGACACCGAGGAGCACATATCCAAAAACACGCAATTATTATCTGCAGATTACAGCTGAGGGACTACGAAATGTTGACAATCCACAGCAGCGTGTGGCGGGAACAGATACCAGTTTCCACACCAATTACGACAGCGGGCACTGTGTCCCCTGAAGACAGACACTAAAAGCAAAAAGAACTCAGCACTGCTAATGAGAAATATCTACAGTACAACTTCAGAACACACACATGCACAAAGCTGCCACAGTTCAGAAAGTAACCAATCCAGAAAACACAAATCATCGAGCCTGCGGGACGTGAAAAGAAGCTCCAGACTATTGTTTGCCAAAGTAGGGTATAAGAGAAGCTGGCTACCTCTCTTGAGATTTACGTTCGGGACCGATGTGTATTTAGTGTTGACCCTCTAAATCTCTGCTCGGGTGGTCGGGTATCGATTTCTCTGACAAAATACGAAATGAAAAATGCAGTGAGCTTTTCCAGGGGTTCATAAATGCATCCCCTCTATTTTTCAGGCGCACACAGAGATCATTGAACCCACACAGAGACGCTCTGATGCAGAGGTTCCAGCTTTACGCACCTACTCGCTGTAAACACAACCAGGTCACCATCCGCCTCTCACCAAACATCACCTGCTACTGATTTAGACCTGTCTACTATATGAAGGAAAAATCAGACTCTGAGAGAAGGACAGCCACTTTGGTCTTTGCAGCGATGGACCCCACACCATCACAACCCTTACATAAGGAGCCCTAACAGCTGATATCTGGTGTTTTGAGGTGCTGTTAACAGCATGGCTGAATTACACTTAATCGATCCATTTGAACTTCCTTTAGTGTCAAGGTCCCTTTAACGTTGCTATTACACGGCTTGGAAAATTAGGGTATTACAGCAGCTAATGGAGGCTAATGATACCTTTGTGCATATGCCGACTGGCACCCACCTTTCAAACAATTTCATGAATGTCTTTAGAAGTCAACCATTCCACACACATTGGCCTTTTCCTGACACGGCTTTACTGTTCAACAACATCAAGGATGCTACAATGCAGCACTTCTCTTTTTCCCAGGGAAATATTCACAATTCAGGTTTTCATGCGTTTAACAGGCCCAGATGGACTTTTTCCACATTGTCAGGGCTGATTATGCAGTAAAACCTGCGGAGTTAATTTTGTCAAAATACATTAATCAGACCTGAAAGCGCAACACTTTTTAAAGTCACTATTAGCAGCTTAGCATTACAGGGATAGGTAATTCAAAAATGAAAATTCTGTCATTAATTACTCACCCTCATGTCGTTTCAAACCCGTAAGACCTTCGTTCATCTTCAGAAAACAAATTAAGACTTTTTCGATGAACTCTGAAAGCTTTCTAACCCTGCATATACAGCAATGCATAACTACCACGTTCAAGGCCCAAAGAAGTATTAAGGACACTGTTTAAATAGTCAGTGTGAACATGCTTCAAAGGCCGTTTCTGGACCTTAAACGTGGTAGTTGCATTGCTGTCTATGCAGGCGCAGAAAGCTCTCAAATTTCATTAAAAATATCATCAAAATTTTTGTCCCTAAGATAAACCAAGGTCTTACATGTTTGGAACAACATGATGGTGAGTAATAATGACATCATTTTCAGTTTTGGGTGAACTGTGCCTTTCACATTATTACCAAGCCATAACATTAGGTAATTAGCAAATTAACCTACATGAGTAAACTGTAAGTGGATTAACAATATTAGTAACTTAGTGATATTGTATTATTAGCAAATTAGACAAAATATTACCCAATTTTATTAGCAAATTTGCCTAAATATGTGCAAATTAGCCTTAATATTTAATAAAGGGACACAAAGGGGCAGGAGACTTGAATTATATAGGATTTACACTACCAGTCAAAAGTTTTTGAACAGTAAGATTTTTAATGTTTTTTTAAAGAATTCTCTTTGACACCAAGCCTGCATTTTTTGATCCAAAGTACAGCAAAAACTTTTTAAATATTTTTACTATTTAAAATAAATGTTTTCTATTTGAATATTTTTTTAAATGTAATTTATTCCTGTGATTTCAAAGCTGAATTTTTAGCATCATTACTCCAGTCACATGATCCTTCAGAAATCATTCTAATTTTATGTTTTTATTATTATTATTATTATGTTAAAACAGCTGAGTATAATTTTTTCAGGTTTCTTTGATGAATAGAAAGTTCAGAAGAACAGCATTTATCTGAAATAGAAATCTTTTAACATTATAAACATTTTTATCATCTATTTTGATCAATTTAAAGCATTGTTACTAAATGAAAGTATTAATTTCTATTATTTCTTTTAAAAAATATATTGTTAATTTTTTTTTATATTGATGATGATAATAATAATAATAATAATAATAAATGTTTTGAACAGCAAATCAGCATACTAGAATGATTTCTGAAGGATTATGTGACACTGAAGTCTGGAGTAATGATGCTGAAAATGTAGCTTTGATCACAGGAATAAATTACATTTTAAAATATATTCAAATAGAAAGCTATTTAAACTAGTAAACACATTTCAAAATATTACTGCTTTTGTTGTATTAAATAAATGCAGGCTTGGTGAGCAGAAGAGACTTCTTTAAAAAACATAAAATCTTTTGACTATTAGTGTATATGAATTGTGTGATGTAGATTCCAGTGGGATTTTTCATCAGGAACCATATTTTAAGGAATAAACAACACTATTCTAAATATTAGCAAATTCTCTTAAATATTAAATTCAGATAATTAGCAAATTAGTCAAAACATCCAGTAATTATGATCAAATTAGCCTAAATATTTTATATCAAATTAATGTAGCCTAAATATTAGTGATTTCATATTTTTAGCAACTTAGAAAGAATATTAGCAGTTTTTTTTTTTAACTAATTAGGCTAAATATGAGAAAATGTAAAATATTTAATAAATGCACACAAGGGGCATGTTTTTTTTTAAAGTATTTTCATGGTGAAGGTGATTCTGTAAGGGCTGTTCTAAACACTATCAATTTATAGAAAAAAATAACTGTACATATTGAAAAAAATCTTTAAAATGAAAGATTTGATCTTCAAGGCAGGCCAGACACAGCGTATAAAACATCATCCACCATTGGCTGATCTCCCTGACAGGTATATCACATATGGCATATCTATATTATTGCAAGAGGCGTGATTAACATTGTGAACCCTACTGTTGAACAAAACTCACCACTCACTATAATAGGCCTCTGGCTGAAAGCCATGATGTCTCCAAAGACAAATGAGAGAAAGACTTTCTGATTGAACCCATTATCATACTGATGCGTACGGGTTGCAATACGCTGAAGCACTGCATTCCAACTAATCAAAATATGATAGGTGCAGCAATTTGATTATTTGTTGGCATGGCAATAAGCTGCAAGCAACAATAATGAAGCAGGATATAACCAGCTCTGATATGCCCAAATTCAATTCATACGTTGAGTCAATTTATGAGTGTCTTACAATAGCAATCTGTGGGAGTTCCCTAAAGGACTTCAGGGAATGGTGTATGACAAAAGGGAATTAGCAGAAAACTAGACAAAGAACACTTAGTTTCACAAATCGAAAGGCCAAGTGGCTTTATGAGGGAACTACTTTGCACATCTTATCTATTTCTATGATAAGCTTGCATTGTCAGTAAAGAAACAGAAAACACACCACATCGTCTTTTGTCTCTGTAGAATGAATTTCTCTGTGTAAGTATTCTCAGCCATCAATCAAATATGCACTTACATGCATACATTAAAAATAAATAAATCACAAAACACTAAGGCTAAGTGAACTCAAAGTTTTAAAAATCTTTGGCAGAGAGGGGGGTCCCAGAACAGATTTGGAGAAATTTAGCATTACATTTACAGCTGCTCACCAATGGATCCTCTGCAGTGAATGGGTGCCGTCAGAATGAGAGCTGATTAAAACACCACAATAGTTGCCCCATCTAAATCAGGAGATAATTATGCACAAATGCAGTTCTAAACAAATATTTTTGTGGATTTTTTTTTACTGGAGGAAGTTATTATGAACTACGGATGGTTTAAAGTTACCTGAAAACATTTTAATGACAGATTTATTTCTTACAAACACACAATTTTCACTTCACAAGATGCTAACTGATGGACTAGAGTTTTTTAGCAATTGTTTGAACTCTCATTTTGACGGCACCCATTCACTTAAAAGTGATGTAATCCTAATATTACTTTAAATCTGTTCTGATTAAGAAACAAATTCAAATATATCTTGGATGGCCTGAGGGTGAATACGTTTGTAGGAAATTTTCATTTTCAAGTGAACTATTCCTTTAAATGAACCTTAAAAATAACCTGAGCAGTTGTAATCAATTTCTATGCAATGTTTCCTCTAACACAGCACACTTTCTACAACTTTTAAAGGTTATCCAAATGTTCACCCTAGATTCTCGTCTACCCCTGATAAGTGTGTAGACATTACTTAATTTATAATAACCTACAATTTACAATTGCACACTTAAGAATTTAATATATTATCTAGGGCTGTCATTCAGTTCACTTAATTACATAATGATTAACTGAATTAGATTTGCATATATCAGTCTTTGCTAAGAAAATCCCCCAAGTGGCCTTACTACTCAATACATTGCTTATAATCAAACATATACCGCTGAGTTACAGTAATACATTATGTAATAGAATTTCATTGTTGGTAAGTCCAGACATATCTGTTGCATCAGCATCTCACATTTCTCCATAAGACTGCTGTTGAGTTAAAAGCAGTTCAGCTTTGAAAAATGGATCTCAAATAACATTACTCACTGACTACACAGCTTGCTTATATGTAAGGAACAGTAATTGTTATGGACACTCTAGATAAAACACAAGGCCTTTACATCGTATAAGTTAATTATGGTTATACAGGGTATATTCAACGTCCTGTCTGTAAACACTCATTCTAGATTATAGAAGCTATATTTCATACGCTTTAAAGCAACTACACAAATGGTTTCAGCAAGAACACGGCTCACCTGTTGCTTGGTTGTACTGGGAAATGCTGCAGTTATTCTTCTGATGCTAGACTAGCTGTCCTATTGTTGCACAACAACAAAATAACATTTGCTGAGCAGGATTGTGTGCGGAGGTTGACCTTTGAGACCTCTGAAGACCAAATCAACACAGTCTTGGTCTAGACCTGCTCTCAGCTTCTTGTCTCCAATAAGACTGCTGTCTATTTTTAAGGCTTTAAGGAGTAGTTCACACAAAAATGAAAATTCGGACATCACCCTTGTCTTTTCAAACATGTATGACTTTTCTGTAAAAAGACAGCAACACAACTGACACATTCAAGGCCCAGAAAGGGAGTAAGGACTTTGTCTTTGAAGCAAGTTCACAAGAAAGAGAAGAAATTGTTGAATAAAGTCGTTATTTTTGTTTTCTTTGCACACAAAAAGTATTCTCGTAGCTTCATAACATTACGGTTGAACCACTGATGTCACATGGACTATTTTAATGATGTTCTTACTACCTTTCTGGGCCTTGAATGTAGTTGTGTTGCTGTCTATGCAGGGACAGAATGAAGAAAGATTAAAAAAAGTCTTACAGGTTTGGTACGACATAAAGGTGAGTAAATAATGACAGCATTTTCATTTTTGGGTGAACTATTCCTTTAAGATACTTTCAAATGTCAGATGGATTTGGAATGTCATAATTCAATACATTAGAATATGTATTGAAATTTTATTGAATAATTTTGGTGTGGCCTTGATTTTTGTTGCATACTGTAATACATTAAGTGGGGAAAAAAATATGAGGTAAACATATGAGTTTTCAAACTCCCCTTCAAAAAACAAAAAACTGTTCAATATTCAATGACTATGGCAATGACTTTAACATTAATTCATGCACTGTACCTCCAAGCAAAACAGAAACTGTTTTCTGTCCCATTCCTTAATAAAACAGTCTAATGTGAATGACTTCCAAGAGTCCTCAAGGTCCTGTTAGCTCTTGAATGTGAAAAGAAATTTAATGGCCCCATTTATATGTTCCCTTTCTCAGTTTTATGCTACTCAACCAATAAATTATAACCAAATAAATAAAATCACCAATACCACATGGTGCAAATAATTACCTGTCCAACTCCATTTCACTTAAAGTATTAAACGCTGATCTCAGCTCTTATCACATCAATGCCTCATGTCGGATATGCTAGGTATATCTTTTATGGACATTACAGAGTTATTGACTGAAGGTTCAGTTCAGGTTGTGTTATATTACTGAACTGGATGCAGACATCTGACTATTCCATGCAATGTGGTTAATAGCGAGTTTAAATAAAACATCCCATTAAGTTCAGGACTAGAGGTCTATCAAACCAGAACAGCAAAACTTACCTCTTTACAACTTGTTTACTGCAACTTGTAGGCTTGTTCTTTTAGCAGGTGATAAAAAGTACTATATACTTTGTGTTTGAGAATATACAATGGATTCAAGACTTAAAAGTGTTAATGTTTTAAATTTCTCAGACAAATAATACAACAAACCTACTTTGCTGGTATTAAAATCATCACTACAATAAATATTAATTTTGTATGCACCATTACAGCACTTTTATCACCGGCAGCAATAAGCTTTGTGTCTGAAAATATAAAATCGCCGTTTTTGATATATGGTGCCTTTCTAGGTAATGTTAATGTCTGTGGCCAATACTAGGGTCATTAACAACCTGCTAGCTGCAGAAATTCAATATTACATTTTTATGCTCGTACAAATGAAAAGAGCAGTGAATCGCTGTATCTCATTCTTTGTTTCCGAGCAAATTGACATGAGCATTATGGACTCATAGATTAGTGAGCAGTGACTCATCCCTGTAGGCACACCGACTGTTGGACCTCTTAGTCAAAAGCCAAATGTGTCCAATACAATGACATCTCACTTCTACCATCTGTTTCTCAAGAGGATGAAATGTGTTTTACCTACAAACCTTCAACAGTTAGCTGAAGATGACAGTCAGATCTTGTGAAGAAGTCGTTCCTTAATGTCTAACAACTGCTGGTCCTCAAAGCTGCAAAGATGGTCCAAAAGTCCTGATTTTTTTTTAATGTTAAATGAACAGCTGACCAAAATTGAAAATTGTTTAATAATCTACTCACCCTCATATTGTTCCAAACCTTTGTGAATGCAGGCAGGAGAGCAATGATTTAGAAAGCACTTAAATATTTTGTTTCTCACCAAATTTGAAACTTAAATCATTAGCGAGTAAAATTGACTTTTTTTGTCTGATACTCTTGGGGGCTTTATTAAGCATGAAAATGAGTCACATTGATCTGCCATTGTACTGAATGCACCCAAACGGATATTAAATCATCTTCTTTTGTGTTTTCAAGAAGAAAGAAAGTCATACAGGTTTGGAACAGCATAAGGATGAGAAAGCGATGCCATCGTTTTCATTTTTTAGTGAATTATCCCTTTAAAATATAGTCTTCTATACAGGTTTAAAAGTGCTGTAAGCCTTTGTGTCTTGTTTTGTATGACAGATATCACTGAAATAGTAGTTCAGAGAAATAGCATTGTCTCTGAGGAAAAAAAAATGCAAGCAGTAGTTTTTAAGAAATGCTCAGAAACACTCTCTCCCCTGTGAATCATTTAGCAAGTTCGGTTTACTGAGATTGTACTTTCTGACACGTTCTGACAGGGTGTGTGGTTGAAGTTAGCAAAAAGACTGAAACTTTAAATGCACAGAGACAACTAGTTTAAAGGGGACATCAGATGCTCATTTTCCACAAGTTGGTGTGATTGCAAAACACTTTGGTTAAAATTCCTTAATGGTTGCGTAAAACAACACTCTTTTACCTTGTCAAAACAGCTCTGTTCACAGTGACCCGTTTCGGTGCATGTCTCTTTAAATGATAATGAGCTACTGCAGACTCAACCCTCTCTTCCGTTTTTTTTGTGTATTTGGTGGCACATTACTATCAAAAACAAAACTAATCCACTCTGGCTTCGATGTCAGGAGAAAACGTTCACTTATGTTCACTTTTATGTTCCTCTACTGCTCCTGTCTCTCATGGTGTTCCTCAGGGTTCTGTTATTGGGCCTCTACTCTTCATCATCTACATGTTTCCTCTAGGTAAAATTATCCGCCGTCACGGCTTAAACTACCACTGCTACGCAGACGATACCCAGCTCTATATCAGCTTTTGACACAACCATCCCTTTCCCACTAACTCCATTTCAGCTTGTATTAATGACATAAATGCTTGGATGACCAGTAACCTTCTCAAACTCAACACTGATAAAACAGATGTTCTACTTGTTGGTTCACCAAAAAACGTTGCTCCTTTCTGTACTGATACTGTTAACATTTCTGGGATCTTGGTTCGACCTTCCACCACCATTAAAAACCTGGGTATAATTTTCGACTCCTCTCTTTCCTAAATCACATTTCTTCGCTTACTAAATCTGCCTTTTTTCACCTCCGCAATATAGCTTGCTTACGTCCCTTCTTAAACATCAAGGATGTTGAGATGTCTACTGTTAATTCCTCGCTATAGATTACCATCATTCGGAGGATGAGCGCTTAGTATCTCTGCCCCTACACTCTGGAATTCTATTCCCAAACACATCTGTGATCTTTTCTCATTACAGGATTCCAAAACCCACCTTAAAACATATCTTTTCTCTTCTTGTTTTCCTGATCTCTGAATATATGGTTGGATTTTTGCTACGGATTTCATGTTTATCTGTATTCTTTTTTTTTTTTTTTTTTTTGTCTCCTGTTATGTATGACCTTGAGTTTGTAGAAAGGCGCTATATAAAATAAACTTGTTATTATTATTATTTGTTACATCTAAATACAAAACACCTGCATTGCTTACGAGATGTTGTTGTCACTACAGTTGCTCAAGCTTGGAGAAAATGGTGGACAGAGGGCAGAAATATGCAAATATCGGACAGTCTGTCAGCGGTCATGGGCGGGGCCTAAAAAGTATGACATCATACTGCTCAGAAAATCAAAACGATGTTTAGGTCAAAGACTGTTTAGGTTTTTGGGGATTAAAAAGTAGGAGTGAATGGATTTTAATCATTGTAGGTTGTTGTGTCCACGCACTGCTAAGACACATTTATATGCAAACACTATGTAAATATGAATTTTGCATCCGATGTACCCTTTAATTGTCCTCTTTAGTTCATCTGAAAAATGGAAATTTAGTCATTAGTTACGCATTTTCATGTAGTTGCAGGCTTTCATTCATCTTATAACACAAATTAATATATTTTTAATGAAACCTGAGGGAATTATGTCCCTCCTCTTAAAGTTCATTACACCAAAACTTTGATGCTTCAAAAAGTTCATACAGAGGTCATATATGAAGCACAGATTTAATTTAGGCTTTTATTCATATATAAACATTAACCATATTGTAAAACAAATGTGGTTTCATCAATGGAAACGTCTCAGGTTTCATTAAAAATATTTTTATTTGCAAATTACAGTGAAGCACAAGTTACCATACTGTGTTTAACAGTAGTCAAAAAGGATTTAAACACTGAATTTTGAATCGATTTCTTCGAAAATCGAAGTTTTTACTTAGTACAACTAAACATTTCAAGTTGACTAAACTTATTTGAGTTGTCTTGAACTTAAAATTTTAAGGCTGAAGGGAAACAAATTATTTTAAGTTAACTCAAAAAATTGTGGGTTTTTTTGTTTGTTTGTTTTTACATGTTGGTATTTGTCAAAAAACAGTAGGTAATTCGGCCCAAGATTTTTACGCTGGTGGTGTTAGAAAAATAGAAAAATAGATATTCTGGATTCGAACGGCAATAAAAATCACGGACTAACCCCTGTAAAAGATAAAAATCACTTACGTCCCCATGAGAAACAATCACAAGGCTGGATAAATGATGATAATTTTCATTTTTTGGTTATCTAGCCCTTTAAGTAGTCCAACACCTCAACTTATGCCTCAACCAGTGGTCTGAGTTTGTGTCAGGACTACCTGTTTTACAAAACAATTGAAGGCGACAGTCAGGACAGGAGAAGTTTTTAGGAATTCAGTTTGTAAACAATAACATTTGGCACCACAATTGATGCAGAAAACACATTTCACCTTTAAATCCTGAAGATTGAGGAAGTTTAATTATGATTTATATCGGCAAAGATTATTAAAAGGTTACAAAGATAGAAAAGATTACCATAGTAATGGGATTTCAGAAAAAGGGGTTGGGGGTGCTCGGCGAACATCCATGTTTAATGTTAGTAATCTGAGGAGGATCTTGAGGAAAGATCGGTCTCAAAGAAAAACATCAAGGCAATTAACACTGCAAATTCCAAAGGAAGATAACCGCCTTTGATTGGATTAAAGAGTGTCGGTGAGCTTTCTTTAAAAGAGAACCGCTACTTATTCCATTAATACTGCTTTATTTATTCTCATCTCGCAGACCGCTGAGATGGGCCGTACTCTTAACTAATCAGCCTGACCAAGGCTTCCTCCCTCCTCTCTCCCGGTCCCAGAGTAATTACGGCAGTGGAGACCCCCGCTCCGCGTTCCAACAGCACCATTAATAACTGTTGTGTAATCAAATTATCCGTCCTCTCCTTCTCTCGGTCGCCACTGATTAGTCCGCTGTAATGAGTAGCGCTGATGGCCTGCATGCAGCTTTGATCTCTAAACTCCCATCAGAGGCCTGCGGAGCCATGGGCCGCAAGACCCGCTCTGGAGGTGTGGTACGCCAGGAGTCTCGGCTGCACTGGGAAACGAATGGCTCTGCAAAACCGAGCCCACCTTATTTAAAAAATGACACCGTGGCACTGACAGCGCCGGGGCTGAGAGATAAATGATGTCAACCTTTGGTAAAATAAAAAAAGAAGAGAGCAAAGTAATTATTTCTCGACAAGGATCACTGACCCATCAGTCCTTGCGCAGGTGATAAGTTCAGAGGAAATATCTACCCAGCCTATGGAACTCCATGAGAGAGACCCTTCATGGCACGGCCTTCCTGTTTCTTACCTTAATATACTGCATGAGTCGTGTCTGGCCGTCGGATGGATGGCCGTACGATCCACAGGTGTCCGAATGAGTAAGATGGCCTTCGTTTGTGTCACTCAAGCTCAGGGCCTCACGGTGGGGTGACGGCTGCCATATGTTGGTCTCATCATTGGCTTTGACATCACCATTACTCACCTGCAGTGCTTACGGCATATGTAGGCAGTTCGCGAGGACTTTATGAGCAAGATGGACCGTTGGTGGGTCGCATCAATGGCGTGACTGATTTTCTCACTATGGTAGCATGCCGCTGTCACCTCTGTGTCATCCAACATCTTCTAAATTGACAAAAATGCTCTCAAAGCATGTTCGAAAACACACAAAGGCCCACAACGTCTCTTTGCTGTAGTTTATCATTTATGCACGTTTATTTGAGCTTCAGATGTTCCCTTTTTCCTTCCGTGTTGCCTGACAGATGCCTCCGCAGAATCTTGTTCTTGAGGGAATGAATGCAGCTATTTAATGAGCACCATAGTAATTATCATAACAGAG
Source organism: Labeo rohita (assembly GCF_022985175.1). Taxonomy (NCBI): domain Eukaryota; kingdom Metazoa; phylum Chordata; class Actinopteri; order Cypriniformes; family Cyprinidae; genus Labeo; species Labeo rohita. The sequence goes on along the minus strand of NC_066883.1, from coordinate 21,219,930 downwards.
AAACTATTAAAGAAAACTAATGAGCAGAATGGAAGGCTCAATTACATTCACCAAAAAAATGTACGTCTCTCCCCCCCTCCCCCCCTTTCTTAAAGCACTCTAATTCAAGAGCAGGAATTGAATCGAGTGGAGTGGCGCAGCACTGGCTCTGCGTGACTGACTAATGGAATTCATCTTTTGAATATTTGCTGAAATTTAATACCAGTTTAATGCAGTTACTTTATAAGTTTCGCTGAGAAAAATACTACTACAACTATACTGTAAAAAACTATTTGTTGAGTCAACTTAAAATAATTTGTAACCTGGCTGCCTTAAGATTTTAAGTTCAGTCAACTCAAAAAAAGTTTATTCAACCTAAAATGTTAAATTATACTAAGTGACAACTTATATATGATATTTGAGTTGAATCAACTTAAAATTTTAAGGTAGCTGGGTTACTTACCCATCTGTTAAGTTTAGCAAACACAAATATCTAAGTTGTTACTTAGTACAACTTAACATTTCAAGTTGACTAAACTTATTTTAGTTGACTGAACTTAACATTTTAAGGCAGCAGGGTAACAAATTATTTTAAGCTGACTCAGCAAATTGTGTTTTTTATTTTTTACAGTGTAGTAGTTGATTCTATAATACTTCCATGATACTTGATTCTTAAAAGGATAAATTAAAATTCTGTCAATTACTCACCTTCATGTTGTTCCAAATCCATAAAACCTTCCTTCATTTTGAAATACAAATTAAGATATTTTGGATGAAATCCGAGAGCTTTCTGAACTTGATGTCATATGGACTATTTTAACAATGTCCTTACTACCTTTTTGAACCTTGAAAGTGCCAGTTGCGTTGCTGTCTATGCAGGATCAAAAAGCTCCCGAATTTCATCAAAACTATCTTAATTTGTGTTCTGAAGATGAACAAAGGTCTTGGAACGACATCAGGGTGAACTGTGCCTTTAAAGCATGATGGCTGCTAAACTGCATAACAGTTTCCTACATAGTTGTGCTAGTTTCCTGTTTCATCATATCAGTCTTTCTTCACACATAATACTCAAATCAATATTTCATGTCCATTTATTTATTTATTTGGTAAGTAGCCGTGAAATAAGGGGATAATGTACAGTTAGACGCTCATTATCGCAAAAACAAACCACTTCAGGGTTATGCGACACCTGTGTCTAGAATACAGAAGTCCTGATTATCCTGTCTGGGTTCATTTTGTAATAATGAACAGCTAACTGTAGGTTATCTTTTACTTATAATGCATAACAATACACAAGCGCTTCATATGGCATATAAGATTAATATCTTACATGTGCAAATTAACAAACAAATAAACAAATGAAAATAAAATGTACACCTAATAATACTGCAAGACTGATTGGCTATGAAATTCATTACATGCAGTGTTGGAGAGTAACTAAGTACATGTACGCAATTTAATTAAAAAATAAATGTAAATGTAATCAGTTACAATTACTGAGAAAAACGTGTAAAGAAATTGCAGTCGCTTATGAAAATGTCAACAATTACAAACGGGTTACATCTGAATATTTTCACACACACATACATACAGATTTAATTGATTTCTTTCCCAAATTGCATTGTCTGCTCTAACACATGAGACACCAGTGTTTCAGGAGCTTTGCACACAGAATAGAACACGTTTATATGATAACTCTTTTATTTCCTATTTGGGTTTATGTATATGCTTTATTTTGTATGACTAACTGTTTTTTTTTTTTTTTCTCCAAGACAGTGTCTAAGATTTGATTTCAAAAACAGTACAATAGCTATTAAAGGAGATCCCAAAGCCGAGGAAGAAGCGTCTTATCTAGCGAAACGATCGGTTATTTTCATTTAAAAAATACTATTTAAATTTTTTTTTAAATTCAAACGCTCGTCTTGTCTTGCTCTCCCTGAACTCTGTGTATTCTGGCTCAAGACAATTAGGGAAAAACTCCAATCGTATTTTCTCCCTCAACTTCAAAAATGATTTCAAAATCATACATCGCTGCAGAAGTACCGACCCATTCTTTGCAAAGTAAACATGCAAAGAGGTAAAACGGGGATATAGTACGATTTTGAAGTTGAGGGAGAAAATACGATCAGAGTTTTTCGACATACCCTAACTGTCTTGAGCCAGAATACACAGAGCTCAGACAGCAAGACAAGACGAGTATTTGACATTAACAAAGTATAGAAATTGTATTATTTTAAGTCCATTATATGGAGAAAAATCCTAAAATGTTTTCCTCAAAAAACATAATTTCTTTACGACTGAAAAAAGAAAGACGTGAATATCTTGGATGATAGGGGGTGAGTACATTATCTGTAAATTGTTCTGGAAGTGGACTTCTCCTTTAAACTACTTTTTGTTATGATTTTAATCTGTATTTAACCTCAAAGTAGGGCTATCAAATGATTAATCGTGATTATTAATTGTGTTACTCCCAACATCTGAGCCACTGAAGATGCAGTGGATGACGCAATGCACCTCCCAATCTACATAGGCCTTTGTGTGTTTTCAAGCATGCTTTTAGAGCGTTTTTGTCAATTTAGCAGATGTTGGATGACACAAAGGTGACAGCGGCATGCTACCATAGTGAGAAAATCAGTCACGCCGTTGATGCGACCTACCAACGGTCCATCTTGCTCATAAAGTCCTCGCAAGCTGCCTACATGTGCCGTAAACACTGCAGGTGAGTAATGGTGATGTCAAATGTTCACACATATCATTCGTGATCCAGCTTCACTTATGGCAGAAGTGAGTATAAGGGTTTTTTTATGATCTTTGCAATCGCCTTTACTAATAATGTGCTAGTTAGCGAGTTTTGTGGCTAAATGCAACTAAGTAAACAGGCTCATCACTCCACAGAGAGCCCGAGCAGTTAACATTTAAAGCAACATCCACATGATTTTTGCAGAGCTGATTTTGACAAGGTAAAAAGAGTGGTTTTTTTACAATATCATTGAGAAATTGTAAACGAAGCATTTAATAGACTTTTCATTAAAACACTAAAGAATCATATTAACTTGTGGAAAATGTGCATCCGATGACCCTTTTTTTTTTTTTTTAAAGTTGTATTTAGATACAAAATATTTCTATGTACATATACATACACACATATATATATATATATATATATATTTTTTTTTTTTTTAATTACATACATGTATGTGTGTGCATTTATATATACATAATTAATATACATAGTACACACGCATATTTTATATAAACACAAACTTTTATTTTGCATGCGATTAATCACGATTAATCATCTCACAGCCCTACCTCAAAGTAAAAAGCAGTGCTAAAGTCTGATTTTGTGTTGGCTGCTTAAAATTATTAAATTATTTTAAAAATTATTATTAAAATTATTATAATCTTAATTCAAGTGATGAAGGTTGAAAACCATCTAAATTTCTTTTGTTAGAAATTTAGAAAAGTAATCAAAAAGTAATCAAATGTAATCAGTTAGATTACGTTAATAAAGTAATTAAAATAGTCACACTACTTATTACAATTAAATAGGGTAACTAGCATTCTGTAACCTATTACTTTTCAAAGTAACCTTCCCAACACTGATTATATGTGATGTTATGTGTGACATTAATTATATAAGCTACAGTCAAACCAAAAATTATTCAGACACCAGATATAATTTTTGATATTTTTTAACTAAGTAAACTGTGACATATTATACCCAAAAATTATTCATACAGTGGACTACCAGTAAAAGTGATAAAAATTTGGGACCAAATTATTCAGACACTTTGACCTGACCATGTTTTGCTTAAACGTTTTTTCTTTAATTGCTAATGTGACCTTTTTACACCACAGACTGAACTAAATTAAGCATTGCTTCATAACTGGTCAACAAAGTATAGATAGCTGTGTAAATATTGTCATATTAACAGTTGTCAGAATTTTTGGTCGATAGTAATTACATACCTTTCTTATCAAAGTTATCTGACATTAACAAGATTAATTTGTTCTTGTCATAGTATCATTTTCTAAACTATAGTGAATAAACGATGATAATGTGAGAAATGTTGAAAGTGTCTGAACAAATTTTAGTTTGACTGCATATCATATTACAAAACAACAGCAAGTCTAAAATATGTGTGTAAAACAAAAATAAATAAATAAAAGTTTCACTAGCTGAAAAACCATTTGAACAAAACTATTATGTTAATGGTTTCTTCCGACCAGATTCAAAGCATGGCTCTAGCATTGCAAATCAGCCTTGCACGTGTACATTTTATAGAAGAGAAATTTAATAACACAGACTCTTTGCTCTATGAGATATGTCTGATCAAAGCCAGTCTATATACACAGCTGAAACTGACTTGATTAAAGTCATGCCCGAGATAAAATTAATAAATAACTAAAAAAAAAAAAAAAAAAAATTGGTCATGGGAGCTGGGGAGGTTTCGAATGGCTTTAAGTTAGACCGCAACACTAAGACTAGATGTGGCACTGATCTAAACTCCCTTTGTGTCACTGTAGCCTCGCTGCCACGTCCAATTAACAGTCTGTCATATTTCCCAGCATGCAGCCAGAGCGATTCGTCCCTGGGGAGACAGTCTGCCCTGCATAACGATGGTCTATCGCGTCTGTCTCAACATGCACCTTTCTGCAAGCAGATCCGTTCCACTCATTTCTAGGTATGTGCAAAAGCAGGCTAAATGGTCTAGCGTCAGTCACATGAGTAATTGCAGCAGTGTTAACTGGTCCAAGGGACGGTATCCATGGATACAGTCCACCTGGTCGGGATAGGTTCCTCAACATGTGATAGCGGGTGAGCAGGCCAAGACATGAATGGTGTCAGAGCACCTCCGATCAGCCCTAATGAAGCCCAACTGATTCATGAGCGAGACATTTGGAGTGACTCATCTGCCGTGAAGGCGAGAGGCGACCGAATCTCTGCCAGCCTGCTTCAGGCGCTGCCGTGCCATGCTGGCTCTACACGGCACCTTTGAACATCCCGCGTCACTGTTTTGTCTTTGTTGATCGCTAGCAAATGAGAGATGTGTGTGATGCTGTCATTAGCAATGCTTTCACAACAAGAGGCTTTAGGCCACAGTTTGGAAACACAGCAGGTGTAAAAAACACTGTGAAGCATGGCCGGCTCTGAACTGCTCATTTTCTGATCTGTGATAATCAAATTCCCACCCTCAGTGTCATCAAGAAGGCAGCGGTCTTGTTGTTTTCCAGCCCACTGAAAGGAGAGCAGGAGATGAAAAGCATCATCACGACATAAATGTTTGTGGTAGGTAGCTAATGGATATCTGTAGTATTTCTTAGAGACAGGTACTTTATAAAGACAGGGGGAAAAAACTCATTAAAGGCTCTAGAGGAAATTCAAATAAGTTAAGAAAACATTTATTCATTTATTATTTCTTTGTAAATATTGTGTTTGAAGGTAATACAGGCTAGTAATGAAAGTATATACTACTGTATACTGTACACACATATAGTACTGCTCAATGTTTTTTTTTTAATTAATACTTTAGTTCAGCAAGGATGCATTAAGTTTTTTAAATGTAACAAAAGATCTCTATTTTAAATACAGTTATTTTAATTTCTGTTCATAAGAGAATCCTGAACACTATGGAACCCTGTTTTCGCCACTGAATTAAAAAAAAAAAAAAGTAAGCAATTGCGAGTTAACAGAATTGCAAGATATAAGCTCATAACTGCAAGAAAAAAACTTTGAATTGCGAGATATTAACTCGTAATTGCAAGTTATAAAGTCAGAATTTCAAGACAACTCGAAATTGTGAGAAAAAAAGTCAGAATTGGGAGATATAAAAACTTTTAATTCCAAGTTAGACAAACTCGCAATTGCAACAAAAACCTAAGAACTATAAGATATAAAATCGTAATTTTGAATTATAAAGTAAGAACTGCGAGACAAACTCGCAACTGCGAGAAGAAAAAACTGAATTGAGTTTGTATCGCAATTCTGTCATTTTTCTCACAATTGCAAGATATTAAATAAAGTCAAAATGGCAAGACAAACTTGCAATTGAGAAAAAAGCTAAGAATTGCGAGATATAAACTCGCAGTTGTGAGAAGATAAAACTGAATTGAGTTTGTATCTCACAATTCTGACTTTTTTCCTCACAATTGCAAGATATTAATTGCCAGATGTAAACTCGTAATTGCGAGTCATAGTCAAAATTTTGAGAGACAATTGTGAGATATAAACACTTGTAATTGCAAGTTATGAAGTCAGAACTGCGACACAAACTCACAATTGCGAGAAGAAAAAACTGAATTGAGTTTCTATCTCACAATTCTGACTTTTTTCTCACAATTGCAAGATATTAATTGCCAGATGTAAACTCGTAATTGTAAGTCATAGTCACAATTTCGAGAGACAAACTTGCACTTGAGAAAAAAACTCAGAATTGTGCGATATAAACACTTGTAATTGCAAGTTATGAAGTCAGAACTGCGACACAAACTCGCAATTGCGACAAAAAAACTAAGAATTGTGAGATATAAACTTGTAATTGTGAATTATAAAGTCAGAATTGTGAGACAAACTCACAATTGTGAGAAGAAAAAACTGAATTGAGTTTGTATCTTGCAATTCTGACATTCTTCTCACAAATGCAACTTTATATCTTGCAATTCTGACATTTTTTCACGGAATTGCAAATTGGTCTCTCGCAATTCCGACTTCTTTCTCACATTTGCAAGATATTAACTGCCAGATATAAACTCATAATTGCGAGTCATAAAGTCCAAATTTCGAGAGACAAACTTTGAATTAAAAAAAAAACTTAAGAATTGTGAGATATAAACAATTGTAACTGCAAGTTATAAACTCAGAATTGTGAGACAAACTTGCATTTGCAACAAAAAAAAAAAAAAAAAGAATTGCAAGATATAAACTCATAATTGTAAATTATAAAGTAATAATTGTGAGACAAACTTGCAAATGCGAGAAGAAAAAACTGAATTGAGTTTGTATCTCGCAAATCTGACATTTATCTCACAATTGTGACTTTATATCTTGCAATTAATTTTTTCTCAGAATCGTAAGTTTGTCTCTCGCAATTCCAACTTTTTTCTCATAATTGCAATATATTAATTACGAGATATAAAATCATAATTGCAAGTTATAAAGTCAAAATTGCGAGACAAACCCACAATTGTGAGGAAAAAAAACTCAGAATTCTGAGATGTAAAACTTGTAATTGCAAGTTATAAAGTCAGAATAGCGAGACAAACTCGCAATTGTGACAAAAAGCTAAGAATTACGAGATATAAACTCGTAATTGTGAATTATAATTGTGAGATATAAAGTCGCAATTGTGAGAAAAATTTCAGAATTACGAGATACGAACTCAATTCAGTTTTTCTTCTAGCAATTGCGAGGTTGTATCTCGCAATTCTGACATTTTTGCGGGATATAAACTCGCGAGAAAAAACTCATTGCAAATTATAAAGTCAGAATTGCAAGACATATTCGCAATTGTGAGAAAAAAACGCACAAAAAACTCAAACTTTTTTTCTCACAATTGCAAGATATAAACTCACAGTTGCATGTTATAAAGTCAGAACATCAAGATATAAGCTTGCAATTCTAAGAAAAACAAGTCAAAATTGCAAGTTTATATCTCGCAATTCTGACTTTTTTCAACTGACTTATTGAGCTGTAGTGTATATACAGTTAAATCACCATAAATTTAAATTTCTCTGATTTATGTGAGTTATGTAAGAGAGAAATATGCAGTGCCTAAGTTACAGCTTGTGCTCATTTACACCTGAAATATAAATTGAAACGTAAACAGACCTAAAAAATAAATATTTATGGAAGCCTCCAACGAGGAATATTGACTGGAATAACTGCAAACTGACTGGAATAGATCAGTGAGCTTACTCTCTGTGTGACAGACTTCAATCCTTTAGTAAAATATGAAGAAGCTGACATTTACACTTGTTTATATTACAAGAGAGAACATTAAAGACATACATTACTTCTTAGCGACTCTTGAGCAAATGAAAACTTTCGCTTTTTCGAGCGAGTCACTTGTGCTTGCCAGGTTTAAACACAAAAATCTTAAATAAAGTGCATAAAATGTCACATTTTCCAGTCTTCCCCCGAATGCGAACAGTACGTCCCAGTTTAAACAAGGCCTCAAGAATGACAATGCAGAACTGCAGCATTGGTAAACACTGGGCTGGATGATTCAGTCAGTTCAAACACCTCCCACTGATCATTTGAGATTTTCTTGTGCCAGAATTACAAGTAACAGCACTTTGTTAAATGCAACCACTGGGAACAAACATTTGTCACACTGCTCATATGAAGGCGACTGGACTGCATTAGGAGTATTTACTTACAAAATAAAAATTAAATAACTCCCTTATGTTTTAAACCAACATTGTTCATTGTTCATCCACCTCTCATGGACATCTTAACAGATTCGAAGTCAATATTTTTAGTAAAAGTTCAAAATGAAAAAGATGCAAGCATCAGGTACTTTTCACACTACTGCCTAGAAAAAGTTTCATTTTTTTTTCTCTCTCAAATATTTATTGCACTGACTGATGATTAAAGAGTTAACAAAGGCTCATCAAAAACATCTTAAACCAAGGCTGACCTCAGGAGGCCAGATTCTCATTTCAAAAAGGTTTCAGAAGCAAAACAGTATAATTAATAACGTTTTCAAAGCAAAAACCCTTTTAGAACAGAATCCCAGGCCATCAAGCGATCAGACATCAATATCAGCACAGCAAGAAACACATTTAGCATTGCCGCTTTAGCCTGGAGCTAAACGAATGTCTGCACGGCTGTGTAGAAAGAGCAGACGTTTATTTTCAGACACTAATACATCAGACACATGGTCGTCTCTCTCTCTCTCTTTCTCAGACACACACACTCTCTCTCTCTCCTTCCCAGGAGCTAAGCTAATAGCTGACCATGAGCACAGCAGGGCACGAAGTCTGAAAAGGGAGGGCTAAATGATAGCGGATCTGCAATCTCTCCAAGAGAGCGAGGTTGCGTGAGTGGGAAATGGACGACCTATCTGCTGTCTTCACCATGGGAACTATTATCAGACCCGGTCATGCTGTGCCATTTCCAAATAAATAAATCATCTTCAAGGCTCAGCAGAAGAATTAATCACCTGTAGCATTGTCTCACGCACACACGCAATCACCCGCCCGTCATCAAACCCCATTAACTATTATGTCACTTACAAAACAGGATTAAAAGCAGCATATTCAAACTCGATTACTACATTTTCTGAAGAAAATCTGAGTGGTGTTGGCGTGTGAAACTCGCCAACGTGATGCCAGAGCATTGTGGGTGGTTGCTAAGGTGTCCTGAGTGGTTTCTACTATCTGTGTTGCTACGTGATTTCTTACTGGCCCAAGTGAAAAAAAAAACAACAGTCTAAGACTGTAAAAGGTTGCAAAATTTCCAGTAAATATTCAGAATATTTCCAATCATTTCTGAAATGTTTCCAGAAAGTAATAGCATCAGGGATCTACAGTGCAATCAAGGTTTCTACTTAGATGTTTTTGCAGCATTGAGTAATGTATCACAAACATTTCTGTTGATTCCTTGAATGCTATGTTAATCAGAATCCACTCACTGCTCAAACAGTGTGCAGATAGGGTGTAAATAAGAGATTTATTGTGCAGTGTAGAGTGCTTCGTTGATTATAATGGAACTTTGTGAGATTGTGATGAACTAAGGAGAGTGACAGTATTTATTGATTATTAGAATTTGCAAATAAGATATTGATTTAATACAACAGTTAAATAAATAAGAAGTTAATATTAACGAGACTTGCATTGTCTGACTATAACATTAATGCCTGATTTTGCTCTATTTCGTCAAGGAAAATAATTTCAAACAAAGCCACAATGGGCCACTGCATATCTCCATGCAAACACAGTGCTGTTTTGTTTACGAATGAATGTGTTTTTAAATGAATCTAGTGAGTCAATGATTCTTATAAATGATACCCATTTATAAAGACAGTCACTTACTTAATTCCTGATTGAATCAGTCCGTTTGAACGAATCAACTGAATGAATGATTCAGTGATAAAATCAGTGACCTGCCGCCACCTACTGGCAAGTATTATTTTAGTTATTTAAATCATTTTTATATTTCTATATTTAAAATGTTTTTCTACATATAATGGACTGGTATGGTGCCCCGAGTTTGAACTTCCAAAATGCATTTGAAATGTGGCTTCAAACGATCCCCAAATGTGGTTGTAAACGATACCAGCTGAGGAAGAAGGGTGTTATCTAGCAAAACAATCTGTTATTTTCATTAAAAAAATACAGTTTAAATACTTTTTAATCTCAAATGCTCATCTTGTCTTGCTCTCCCTGAACTCTGTGTATTCTGGCTCACAACAGTTAGGGTATTATCAGATCGCATTTTCTCCCTCAACTTCAAAATCATTTCAAAATCATCCTACATCGCTGCAGAAGTACCGACCCAGTCTTTGCAAAGTGAACATGTAAAAAAGATCAAACAACCTTAACCAAGAAGCCAAAACAGCAATATAGGACGATTTTGAAGTTGAGGGAAAACATGAGATGGGAGTTTTTCGACATACCCTAACTGTCTTGAGCCAGAATACACAGACTTCAGGCAGAGCAAGACAAGACGAGCGTCTGACATTAAAAAGTATATAAATTTGATTATTTTTATGAAAATAATTTCGCTAGATAAGACCCTTCTTCCTTGGCTGGGATCGTTCACAACCGCATTTGGGATCGTTTGAAGCAAACTTGGGGCACCATCTCAGTCCACTATATGGAGAAAAATCCTGAAATGTTTTCCTCAAAAAAAACAATTTCTTTTCGACTGAAGACAGAAAGACATGAACATCTTGGATGACAAGGGGGTGAGTACATTATCTGTAAATTGTTGTTCTGGAAGTGGACTTCTCCTTTAATTCTCATACTGTATTTTCAGGAAGTTTTGAAATATTTGTCCTCTCCCCAAATTTGTCACTATCGAAACAGTAATAATAATTAAATTTGAAGGGTTATATTGACCTATTAAGATTTTGCTATATATTTGCTTAAATATATAGATTTTTTTCTATTCTATAAAAAAAAATGTTCAGCGGTAAATCAACAACAATTACATTTTTAACAATATTTCAAGTGTAATTTATGAGATTTGTTGTATTTTGAATCCAATTTTTCTTTGTAAAAGGCAAAAAGTTGATCATACTGATTTCAAAGTTAAGGATTTATTAATTGAATATACATTGAACCAAAAACTATCATAACATCTACTTGCATACTGAAACACTAGGCTACTAAAACATGCTAAAATACAAAAACAAACTGCATAACTGTACTAAAATTTAGTTTATTTCCCTCAAATATGAGGATTATGTGTTCTCTTTGGTCACTACTGAAACAATGATGACATGTTTTGTTAGTGACTGTTTCGGTAGTGACAATTCTATGGGATAATGCCCAAAAAAACTAAAATGTCACTACCGAAACTTCACCAGATGTTTCGGCTGTGGCTGTTTCGGTACTGACAATTTTAGATACTTTTGAGTCTAGCTCAAAGATGCTAATGAGCACATGATTAGCTAGCACAGTTCTGAACAGTGGTACACCTATAAAAACTAAATGTTATGGAATAATTCCCAAAAAAGATGTGCTTAATTGCAGAAAAAAAAATGTGTTTCGGTAGTGACGTTCCTTAAATTACACACAGATGTGTCTTGACTTTTGAACACATTTACCTCAAAATGATGAAATCTATCTACTCACCATGTAGCTATGAGAGAGGGGGACACAGGAATATTTCCTGATCATAAGCTTATGAGCTTAGTTAAAATGCAGTCTCGGCCAAAGTACTAAAACATACACTGTTTTGGAAATGACATGAAAAATGCAGGCTACTTTTTTTTTTTTTTTTTTACATAAAGTTTCATAATTTACAAAGAAAATATAAAATAAATATATATTTTTTGATACTTTCAAAAACAACAACGGAAAAAAAAACCTTACACTAGAGTTTATGGTACGTCAAATACAGGTATGCTGTGCATCCGTTGAGATGAATAGAAAAATAGCACAGATCGCTTCAGTAAAACTCTGAAGCGCTCAGTCAGAGTGTTCGGCGGGTGGAAATATATATCTGTGCTAAACTTAGTCTTCAAGTCACAAACTGGCAAGTAAAATCTAATAATTTATTATCCAATGGCTAATGTTAGACATCAATTAGTCGCCCAGAGTGAACATTTAGTCGCATATGCCAGTGATTTACTCACATTGTAGAGGGCTGACCTCAAACTTGTGCCTAAAAGCCATTAGATGGGGTCTTTAATACTCAAGATAATGATTTTGTCCAACTCCTAATCTTAAATATGTGCAATATTAATAATAATGCTTGCTACGGTACTAATTGCACTCACTATCCTAGACACATCATCTTTTCTCTCAGTCTGACTGCTGAATCAATATATTCCACCGTGGCAGAGCACCATACATCCACATACACTGCAATCTGTATTGAAAATCAATGGGATTTAACATGAACATGCACAGAGGGAGCTTGGTTGCGGGTACCATGGAGATGAAGAGAGGAAGCCACACCCCCAAATGCTACTCTGTATTTAGCTTTATGCATCACTCGAGCGAATCAAATGGATCATTTATTTGGAGGAAAAATAACATGGATTTTGATCTGACAGATATTTATGGCGTGCAGTCGGAAGGAACAGTAAAAAATGGCAATGTCGGCAGTCACTCTACTTGATGGGCTCTTTTGCGAAGTGTGTGCTTGTGTATTTTTAGCAGACTAAAACGGTGGATGATGCACAATGTCCAGTGGCCCAGATAAAGAAAAAAAACAGATATCTTTCCCAAAATCTCTGTCCTTCTTACAGATTATCTGTTATTTAAACAAAAACTGATACAGATATGACATCACACATTGTGATGAAGTGCTTTTTTGGTATGCTAACCAGATCATACCTGCTAGTCACTTTAAGAACAAGATCTAAACACAGACATGCCGTGTTTTATTCGTTCTGCTCAGCTTTGATAAACCCAAAGTTGATGTGATGAACCTAATTAAATCGAACTGAGCCGACAGTTGATTTGCGCACTACAATAAAAGCAACAGAAGAAATTCAAGCATAGAATACGACTATGTTTTAATCCACACCGAGAAATCACGCTGCCACCTTCGCCAAGCTCCAGAAATGATTCTCGTTAGTCTTTTGGCATCCACTCCTATGACTCTTTAATAAACAGAAACAAACAGAGCTCAAATCAAATCAGTGCGTATTTGTGTGCGAGGAGCCTCAGCCCACTTCTGTTGGCAGACACTTGCTATCGCTGTGCTTTGATTCAGCCCGTCTCCATCCAGAGAGAGCTTTACATGGATCTCCACACTCAAAAGCACTTACGAAAGGGTTTTCGTTCACTGAGCTCATGATCTGGCTAAACAATCTGATGGATAAAAGACGGATGGAGCCGTGGACCAGTTGTTAGAGCACGTTTCAGCTTATGTGGGTAATGCAAGTCCAGCTAATGTTTTCCTTTCCATCACTTCCTGTTCTGTATATAATATCACAATCAATAAGACTGTAAAAAAAACTATTTGTTGAGTCAATTTATAATTTGTTACCCCACTGCCTTAAAATTTAAGTTCAGCCAAGTTTTATTAAGTGACAACTTAGATATTTGAGTTGATTCAACTTACAATTATAAGGCAGGCAGGTAACAAACACAGCTTTTAAGTTTAACCAATTTTTTTAGTGTAGTCTACACGAATATCAAAATTGTCACTTAGTACAACTTAACATTTCAAGTTGACTAAACTTATTTGAGTTACCTGAACTTAAGATTTTATGGCAGCAGGGTAATAAATTATTTTAAGTTGACTCAACAAATTGTGTTTTTTTTTTGTTTGTTTTCTACAGTGAAAAAGTGAGGAATTACGATAATTCTTATGTATAAAGAAATACAAACGTATGACTACACATTAGTTCATTATAAAAGAAAACAAACAAACAAAACCTATATATACACACACATACATCAGTGTAGTTTTAGTATTATTTATTTATATATTATTATTACATATCATATACACACACAGACACACACACACATATATATATATATATATATATATATATACTACCAGTCAAAAGTTTTTGAACAGTAAGATTTTTTTTCTCTTCTGCTCACCAAGCCTGTATTTAATTGATCCAAAGTTCACCAAAAATTAACATTTTGAAATATTTTTACTATTTAAAACCGTTTCTATTTGACTATATTTTAAATTGTAATTTATTCCTGTGATTTCAAAGCTTAATTTTTGTAATCATTACTCCGGTCACATGATCCTTCAGAAATCATTCTAATATTCTGATTTGCTGCCCAAATAGACATTTATTATTATTATTATGTTGTAAACAGCTGAGTACAATTTTCTCCGGTTTCTTTGATGAATAGAAAGTTCAGAAGAACAGCATTTATCTGAAATAGAAATCTTTTGTAACATTAGAAATGTCTTTTCATCTTTATCATCATTTATCAAAATTTAGTTTTGATCACAGGAATAAATGACATTTTAAAATATATTCAAATAGAAAGTAGTTATTTTAAATAGTAAAAATATTTCACAATATTACTGCTTTTGTTGTACTTTGGTCAAAATAAATGCAGGCTTGGTGAACAGAAAAAATGATTTAAAACAATTATTTTGATTCTCTTTTGATTTGGCTTTTTTTTCTTATTTTTTAGTTATTTTGTTATGTGCTTTTGTCATTTGTTATACTTTGTTTTTACAGTTCTTTTGAGCATTAATATAGCTTTTATTTTAGTTTCGGTTTTAGAAATGTATTTCAGTTAGTTGTCAAGGCAATTTTTTTTAAATCAGATTTATATATTTTTTAATTTCATCTTTATTTCACAGTTAAAAAAACAGCATAAAAACACACGCTCATAAAATTTATATAAACCATTTAGTGGAAAAATAAATAGATACTACTACTGATAATAATAATAATGAATTCTGAAAATGTAAATCTAATGGTATTCTTGCTAAATCTGTTATTATCTTAATTCAGAAATGCAAATATGAATGTTATGAGTGTGTGTGAATGTAAGAGTAAATTCTTTTAAGTAAAGTATTTCTATAAACAAGTAGCAGTTACAAGTACACTGTAAAAAACAATATGTTGAGTCAACTTAAAATAATTTGTAACCTGGCTGCCTTAAAATTTATCAAAAAAGCTTATTCAACTTGAAATGTTAAATTATACTAAGTGACAGCTTAGATATTTGATTTGAATCAACTTAAAATTTTAAGGTAGCTGGGTTACTTACCCATCTGTTAAGTTTAGCAAACACAAATATCTAAGTTGTTACTTAGTACAACTTAACATTTCAAGTTGACTGAACTTATTTTAGTTGACTGAACTTAAAATTTTAAGGCAGCAGGGTAACAAATTATTTTAAGCCGACTCAACAAATTGTGTTTTTTATTTTTTACAGTGTAAACTCTCACATATAATCCTTGTTCAGATTTGTATCTTGCCAAGTTGACGTCACTGATGTCAAATTACCACTGGCTCAAGTCTGTTTCTCTTATCCTATTTGAGGCTTGACAGTAATGACTGTGACTAACACACAGTATTAAATTGAACCTGTCACATCCGGCCAATACTCGATCCATTTTGAAAGGTCTGTATGGGTGCCAATAGCGATCCAGGTACTGGAGCAGTGCATCTCTACAACAAAAATGTGCCAAAAAAGCCCCAAAATGTCGAGCATCCGTTTTTGAGGTAGGCAGCCGGAAAAAGTCACGGTATTTGATAAATCTGAGAGGTGTGAAGGAAAGTATGTGCAGAGAGACTGAGAAATGCAGAGTAAGGTCACGGTCGAGCTCCCGACCGACAGGCCTGTTCTCGGCCAATCAGTCGACAGGCTGCCTGTAGATGATTGACAGCGAGGGAGACAGGTTGGCACAGAGGGGAGGCAGAGTCAAGCTCCCGCAAACCACCCCAGGGCAGACCAGCTCTTATTCGCACACACACACAGGAACACTTTTCCAGGAGACAGACTGAAAATCCACGGCCTACCGAGACGCCGAGGCCCCCTCACATTGTGTAGCGGTTCACATCGTCTCCCAGCATCCATTACCCCTTCTGCTCTCCTTCTATCTCACTGCCTGACACTCAGCGTCATTCACACTCAGCCTAATGTCGCTGTTTGATACGAGCATAAAGGCAGGCTTTTCAGGAACTATAATCCTACTCAGATCCAGCATTGCGAAAAAAGCAAAAGAAAGGGAATCAAAAAAAGGTCTCTTTTTCTGTTTGGCTGCTTACATTAGCAGCAGGCGCTGACAGAAGGATTTCCATAGGATTAATAGGGAGCAAGAGAAGGTTAATAGGGCCCGGCTTTGAGAAATCCTTCAAACTTGGAAAAATCCTTCATGTTTATCCAATTTTTCAGCACTTTTATTTGGATTGTTGGAGTGCTCCTCAATCCACTACATCCAACGGTTTGATATGACAGGAACTTTGGCACAGCTAGCAAACAGAGTGATTTAGGCCTACAGTTGTAAAGGCTTCACACAAGTAGTTCTTTGATTAAACAGCAAAGGTTTCAACTTGTTCTGATCAAAAACCACTAACTTAGCTTGGTAACTTGCTACTAGGTGACTAAGCAGAAGCATCTGAAGCCACTAAGAAGGCAGACTTTGTCATATCCAGTGATTATTTCACCCTCGAGAGGATTCACTGTCAACCAAGTGCTTTGTAAACATGACTGTGATTCCCTCCGGAAGTCAGCCAATCAGATTACAGATTTCCAGATCAGGTTATGTGTGCAACATGCTGTAGGCGACCCATGGGCGATGGCTGTGCCGACTGGGGCTGAGGCTGTTAAATAGGTGAAAAAGTCAAAGTTTGCTAGAATCTCATTACGGTTATCATGCCTATGTGATCTCAAACATCATATTATTGATAACTTCAGTTACATTTACAATCATTTAGCATTTAGCTTTTATCCAAAGTGACATACAAATGAGGGTAACAGAAGCAATTAAACCAACAAAAGTGTAACAATATCTAAGTGCTGCGATAAGTCCCAGAAAGTCTAATGCAGTGCACATAGCAAGGATTTTAATAATATTTAATAATTAAAAAAAAGAATAAAAAGCAGAGAGAATAGAAACAGAATAGACAGAGCTAGCTTTTATTTTATAATAAATAAAAAGAAAAATAGATACTGCAGAATAAAAAGTAGAAGAGACAGTGCTAGTGTTAGAGGGTCAAGATTTATTTTTTTAATAAATAAAAAGAAAAAAGATACTGTAGAATAAAACTATAGAGTGATAGTGTTAGAGGGTCAAGCTATTTTATTTTATTTTATAATAAATAGAAAGAAAAATATATTGTAGAATAAAAATAGAATAGAGAGTCCTAGTGTTAGAGGGTCAAGATATTATTTTATTTTATAATAAATAAGAAGAAAATAGATACTGTAGAATAAAAATAGAATAGAGAGTGCTAGTGTTAGAGTGACAAGTTATTTTATTTTATAATAAATAGAAATAAAAATGAATATTGTAGAGTAAAAACAGAATAAAGAGTGCTAGTGTAAGAGGGTTAAGTTATAATTATTTAATTTTATAATAAATAAAATGATAGAATAAAAATGTAGAATAAAAATAGAATAGAGAGTACTAGGGTTAGAGGGCCAAGTTATTTATTTTATTTTATAATAAATAAAATAAAATAAAAAAACAGATACTGTAGAATAAAAGTAGAATAGAGAGTGTTAGTGTTAGAGGGCCAAGTTATAATTTTATTTTATAATAAATAAAAAGAAAAATAGATGTTGTAGAATAAAAATAGAATAGAGGGTACTAGTGTTAGAGTGTCAAGTTATTTTATTTTATAATAAATAGAAAGAAAAATGAATATTGTAGAGTAAAAACAGAATAGAGAGTCCTAGTGTTACAGGTTAAAGTTAAAATTATTTTATTTTATAATAAATAAAAAGAAAAATAGATACTGGAGAATACAACTAGAGAGTGGTAGTGTTAGAGGGTCGTTATTATTTTATTTTATAATAAATAAAAAGTAAAATAGATACTGTAGAATAAAAATAGAATAGAGAGTGCTAGTGTTAGAGGGTCAAGTTATAATTTTATTTTATAATAAATAAAAAGTAAAACAGATTCTGTAGAATAAAAATAGAATACAGAATACTTAGAGTTAGAGGATCAAGTTATTTATTTTATTTTATAATAAATAAGAAAATAGATACTGTAGAATAAAAGTAGAATAGAGAGTGTTAGCGTTAGAGGGTCAAGTTATAATTTTATTTTAAAATAAAAAAAGAAAAACAGATACTGTAGAATAAAAATAGAAGAGACAGCGCTAGTGTAAGCGGGTCAAGTTATTATGTTATTTAATTTTTTTTTTATTATTATTATAAATAAGAAAACAAGCAGATAGAATAAAAATAGAATAGAGAGCTAGTGTTACAGGGTCAAGTGTATTTATTTGATATTAATATTGTAACATGATTCAAGTTTTTCCCCATATACACTACTGTTTAAAAGTTTGGGGTCAGTACAATGAGTTTTCTTTTTGAGTTATGAATGCATTAAATTGAAAAGTAACAGTAAAGACATTTATAATATTGCAAAAGATTGTTTTGAAATAAATTCTGTATATAATAGTTGTACAAAAATATTAAGCAGCAAGTGTTCTGAACATTGATAATAGCCACCAAATTAGCCTATCATAATGATTTCTGAATGATCGTGTGACACTGAAAACTGGAGTAATGATTCTGAAAATTCACCTTTGCCATCACAGGAATAAATTACATTTTAAAATAGAAAACAGGTACTTTAAATTGTAATAACATTTCACAGCATTACTGTTTTTACTGTATTTTCAACCCAATAAATGCGTTAGCATAATAGACTTCTTTCCATAAAATAAATAAATAAAATCTCACTCACCCCAAACTTTTAAACGAAAGTGTATATTTGCAAAAATAATAGATTTATGTTTGATTTTACAAATAACCAGGAGTCAAATATGACCTTGAGCGGAATATTTTGTTTCACAGTCAGTATCAAATGAGTGCTTATGCATTTTTTATATATGTGAATAAAAGGAAAAAAAAAAAAAAGAGAAAGTCAGCCTAAGCCATTAATAGGCAGTAATAACAAGACAGCCACAAAATGGCCTAACAGGAACAAAAGATGGCCTACAAAAAGGTAAAATCACAGCACTTAACCAATTAACCATCAATCTGCTGATGGACATCTTAGTGCTTCTGTTTACCTGTTCCTTCCTTTTCTCGCATTGGCCTTCCTGTTTTTTATTAACTATCTGTCTCCACATCAAATCTAATCAAATCAGCTGCACACTTGCAGCCTTCAGACCCAAAGTTTTTAACCCGAAGACAGCGTGATGCTCGAACGACACAAGTGAAGGAGAGCGCAATGATAGCTTCCATTAGAGGATGGCACAATGTGGAGAAAAGGCCGTCTAATTACTCTTATGCACTTACGCAAGAGCTGCCCTCTGAATTCTTAACGCATCCCGCGTGTTCATTGATATTCAGCACTCAAGTGAGACCCACATCCAATACAAAGTTTAGAGCGTGTGAGCAGTGAAGGCTAGGAATATCCACCACAGGTGTGCCAACATCAAGCACGTTTTCAGCTTAAAAACCATCCCAGCAAATGCTCATATTCAGTAGCTCAAGATACGTCCTTGATTGCACATTAGAGACCTCATTTACAGACACAAAACATACGTCTCTGGCGTGAGTTCTCCGCTTTGACGCTCACTGCATCAGCCACAAGGTGCTCCTTTCTCGATCGATACGAGCACAAGGCCGTCGTGAATCACGCGGGGAACGCTTTAGAGAGCAAAACCCCGTCTTTGAGCAAACAAACAAGATTTGTACCATGTGAGCTTAATATTAGTACACAGTTTACAGAGATTTCTTAATACACCTCTTAATGTAGTGAAATTGTTTGTGGCATCAGAAAAGGTCAAGACGGTGAGGGACTTGCGCCGTATATCTCTATTAGTGTAAACGAAGTGCATGTAGCTAATTACTCCATTTGATTTCTACCCTGGGTCGACACAAAGGCCAATGCCAACAGAGGTGAGACTGATACATCATGTAATGAATTAAAGCTTCCTAATTATTAACGTTTAAATCACCATATGTCACCATATACTTGGTTTGGCTGCAATCCTGCTTTTCTTAACGTTCGAGCGTGTGCAGGTGCATTATCAGCCACTTCCTAGCAAACCTTGGCCAATTTGTATGCACATACGTCCTTGTGGGATCTGATAAGCCTGCATTTGAAAGGGTAAAATAAAAGGGATTAAAGGAACACATACTGGCCCTGGCTGTGGGAAATCTGTGAACACTCCACTGGCTCAGAACCAGACACATGAGTCTGAGTCATTAGAGCTTATCCCTGGAAATCACAAGACCCGTTCCTGTATCAATATTAGCATAGATTGGGACGGCACGGTGCCCAGAGGAACGGGCCAAAATGGGAATCATTAGGAAGTTTGCGACTGGATTAATTTTGCTGTGTATAATTAGAGAGCTTGCAAGGCACTTCCTCTTGATTACCATTGACTCGCACTAATAGAATCATTGGATATAGGAGCCACAGCCTTGAAGGAAGCATGTTGACATATGACACAGTCGCGCTTCAGGTGACAAGAGTTTGAGGTACTTTCCCAATCCTGCTCCCTGTCGTTCCTAGGGTCATATGATTTCCGCGATCCGAAATCGCAAAATCCAGCTTTAAAAATGGAATTTACTGTATAATACAGAATGTCATGGAATTTTCCACATTTTGGCTGAATAAATCTAAAGTAGGTCAGTACACTTAAATAAAAACGCGACATGGACTAGTGTCTGTGATTATTAACCCAGAAATTACTATTTAAATATGAATCCTGCATGTTTTGTGTGTCTCTGTGTGAATGAATGGCGCAGATGCTTGGTTTTGTTTACTACACACATACAGAAGCGCATATTTTCAGTTTTTGCCATCTCAATATATGAGATCATGAAAACATAAACATAACCTCTAGAACTGAGAGTCACTTCATTAACATGTAACCATTTCTTGTGAAAAAAATCAGTATTACTGTCATACCATACACAAGCATAAACTTCACAGCAACCCGTCAAAATAAAAATTCGGTTTAACTTGAAGAAACTGTGACAGAAATATATTACTTAATGTAACGATAGTACTGTTACTAGCAATTAAAAATATTTAAAACTAAACTAAAAAAATATTTATCAGAATTTATCTGTAAATACACAACACAGTATTGCTGAAAAAAAAAGAAAAAGAAAAAAAAAAAAAATAAATTATTTTTTATTTTCTTAAATAAAAATAAATTAATTAAAGATGCATTTGATTATTTAAATTTAATGAAACCGTTAAAATTAATTCAGAGAATTAAAAGACAACACAGAATTTGGTAAAAAAATCAATTAATTAGACATGCTTATTAATAATGAAATTTACTTTAACCATTAAAACAGAGTCTGGAAAAATAAATAAAAAAACTGAATCTAGAAAAAATAACATGGAAAAACGGAATTTGGGAAGAAAATTTAACGGAATTTGGGAAAAAATAAAATGGATTTATCTATCTATCTATCTATCTATCTATCTACCTATCTATCCATCCATCCGGATATCTAACCATTAGTGTGATTGGTCACAGGTCACACTCAAACTTAGGACTGCAATCCTACCAATACCTGAACTTCGATACTCCTGAATGCTATTTTTTGAAATCCTTTTTAACAACATTATATTACCTCAAAATCTAATCTCCTGAGCCATTGCACAAAGGAACAAAATGTAACCAAAACAATAAATCAATGCAAACAGTTTTAACAGAGTTCAAACAGTTTTGAGTTTCCACATATTTTAAACACATTTATTGAGTTTTTATTTTAAAATGCATGGAATCACCATTTCTATTAATTTTCCACTGATTTACTAATAAGCATTAGCTACTTACAGTGCTGTCTGCCTGTGTTTTCTCTTCCGCAGTTGCTGTTCTGAAGATGATTCGCTGCTCAAATGCCAATCATATTAACCGTACATAACCCTCTCTGTCTCCGATGACGTCCATTACACTTACATGTTTAGTTCTGGTCATAAGAAACCCAGAAAAACATTTGTACGGATGAAACATGAAGCCAATAAACACACAGTTATGACAGTGTATGATTTGAATGTGATTTTCATCAGACTCTGCCCATTTTAATAACAATACATTAAAAAAAGTGCTAAGCAGATGTAGCAATTAGCTTGATACAAAAGGCTACAAACAGCATATTTCAACAACATTATATGGCTAAAACACTTTAGATCGCAAACACTCGATGGTGGTATAAAGTGAATTTAATATAAAGTAAAAGTGTAGTATAAATCTTGTCTTATGTAGCATGATGCTACAGTGTGCATGAATGGTCACAAAACATACGTTCCAAATGCAATGGAAGCACCAGTATGGACGATTAAAACGTTTTGATTTAAAACGGTGTTTTAAAATGAAAACTCACTAGTGTAAATGGGGATTGGGATGCTTACACACTCTGGGCTTAAACAGCGTCTTTCCTTAATCACCAGCATTCAGTTTAGGCACATCAAGCATGCTACATGCTAATTGGCTTACTGACATTGACAGGATTAACCCTTTGGTATCACTTTTCAATACTCAACGGTATCAAGGCAATTCAGTCGATGCCGAGCCTAAACAAGTATCAAACTCAATACCCAGCCCTACTTCTCTCTATTTGAATGTCTGACTTTTCTAACCATCATTTTGCCTAAAACTTCAAATAACTTAAAATTAATAAACTTTAAATAATTAATAGTTCACCCCAAAATGGAAACTGTTACATTTACTCCTGCCAAGCTCCAAATAGGAAAAAAGCCCAGAGGACTTGTGTGCCTTCTGAGGCCACTGCTCTCAAATCTTATTCACAGTTAAAAACTGGCATCTTTGGACATGTGGCACCAGGTCTGACATATCAGATGCCAAATGCCATTACAATAAGGATAGCCTGCTGGTCTGGGGCCAGTTGATGTAAAAACTGACTTTTGATAGTCTTGAAAGCATCAGTAAGAATGTGAGTAAAACTAGAATCAAATTATTCAAGCTCTGGATCATACCAAATCATTTACGAATTCATGTAGGTACATTATAGCTATACAACTGCAAAAAGAATAACATAATACTTTTTTTTTTTAAAGCAATGAAAAATATTCTTCTTTCCAGAAAATACAAAATTATATTGCTAAGAAAAATGGATCTTTATTTTATTAAAATGTTGGCAGGGCAAGTAGTAAACAAAAATCCGTCTTGGATTGGTTTTCCCACATTTCTGGACTGATTACAACATAAGTTTGAAAAATGCAAGTGAGATTCAAGTATCAACAGAATATTTTCAGCAAAAAATGGCTTAAATTGATGCGTTCCTCACACAAACTGATTGTACGAATACAGAAGTCTTAAAATACAGTGCATGCTTTTTACGGACGACATGAATGCTGATTTTTTGTCCTTTTTAGAGCTTGACAGTATAAATCACCGTTTGCTTTGTACTGCACGGACAATTCTTTGCTTGCCTTGCTAGCATCTTTGAGCAAATGCACTTCTACTTTCATGATAGAAGGATGAATATCTGATACAGAGTGGAAATGGAGTGCATGGTTCATGCAAAAATTTCAAAGTCCTTTTTGACCTCACTAAAAAGTGCACTCAATTGCATCTACATTATGCAACCCGGAAGGTTACTGCAGACCAGCCACTAGCGGAATGAAGACATGAGAAAAAGAGATGCCTTAAAATTTCAATTTATCTCCCGTTTTTATTGCTCTTTATGTGGACTTAATGTAACACCGCCTGAATGGACCACCATGACTCACCAAGTCTTCGCTAATTGCGGCCATTCATTAACGTTGTGCTTGGACAGCCAGACATAATGGCCCGGCTTTATCAATTTTGCCATGATGGCACAATTAAGCTCTTATTTGACATTAAACATGAAAGGCAGTAAGGGACAGCCTGGCTGCAGACAGGCTCGCACAGAGGAAATGTCACCGTGTCTGGGAAAGGGACCGGTTTTGCTGAGGAACAGAGGTTTGGACAACACAACTGAGAGAAAGCTGGTTATCCGCCAGCCCGCTGCCACGGACATCGAAACCCAGCAGGGAAATGTGCCTCTGTCCAGCAATAGCGCTGACATTCTGCGTTCGAACGGTGCCGCGGTTCAGTGTGGGCAGCCGTGGCGGCCGGACGTGCCATAAAGCTGCTGTGACAGCCCACCTGGAGCTGAGGTTGGTGTGGATAATCCTGGCGTAGTTTGATTATAGGAGACCGGCCCCAAGGAGGATGCAAGTGACAAATCAGATCCGACAACAGACACAACAGCATCTGACACTTGGGAGGGGGCACCGGCTGTAATAGCCAGCATGGAGTATTAAGCACACCTGACCCCAAAGTGAGAATAATGAGCTTCTGGCTGGAACACACCAGCGTGGGGGCCCTCAAATCGTAGAGAGGATCGGACGCCAGAACATTATTTCACAGCAGACAAATGGAGAAAAATGGCACTCGGGTTTGGCTGATGTACCCCCTAGTGTTGGGTCAGAGGGTCAACCTCAGCGGGACACCTTGCATTTCACTTCAACTCCTTGGAGAAGTGTATTTCAAGGGCACCGCGTGAAAAACGAGCGGAAGTATAATTGCAAAAATAACAATGGACAGTTAAAAAACGAAACCCCTTACACTGGTAGAGGACAGAAAAGGGTATTCAAAAATATAAAAAGAAAAAAACTAAGCAGCTTTCTTGGAAACAGAGAACTCTCCTGGGATATCTAATATAAGAAGCCAATTTACTGCTATTATAATCCATTAAAATCTTTGCCATTTTATTGCACGGGTTGTTTCACTTTATTTCAACACTGAGGGAATAAAAAATAATCACTAGTGGAGAGGTTTCAGCAAGGCCGCTCATCACCCCACAAAACCTAACAAAAATTAGGCCGGGATCCGTGGGTATTCAAGTCAGTCAGAATGTAATGAGAAACGAAGAAAAGAAATGATATTGACCAAAAAAAAATAAAAAAGTGGCAAAAAGCCCTGCTGTGTTTTTTTATTAGTTCTGCCTCAGTACTTTTCACTCTAAAACAAATATCCACTTGAACTCCAAGAACAAAGTCACACTCCAAAATAGAATTCACTACAAGCAACTAACTATTCATTAGCAAATCAACTGTAATTATGTTCCCTGTTTGAGTCCTGACTCAGTCCCGAGCATCTTCGGTCGACCAGTTTGTTGCTATTTTAGGACATATGAGATTGCATGTCTATTCTATCTGTTGTTTACAGAACAAGGACAACAACATAATAAACGCTGTCAGATTAAAGTATATGATAGTCTTTTGAACATCCGCTAGACTCTGCCACTTTGATAAAATATTGATCTGTTCGGTGGAACCTCTTGAACGAAAAAAATAATCACAAATGACATCTCTTTAATATCTCCACTAATTCACCTAGATGCAATAAGATTAAATGGAGAGCAAATGGAGGCTTGATTACATCTCCAGCTGCTAAGAGTTAGCTCCTAAGAAAAGGACCCAAGTAATATCAGATCCTGCACTTAAATGTTGTATATTTATAAATCCTGTGATGAAGCTGAAATTTGAGCAGCCATTACTCTAATCTTCACTATCGTGGTCCTTCAGAAGTCAGCCTAAATTGCACATTTAGCGCTCAAGAAAAATTATTCTAATTTTTGAAGAAACCATGAAATGTCTTTTCAGGATTCTCTGATGGACAGAAACTACTTGAAAGGAACCCTGGGTAATATAACAAGAATGATGTCTCTCATTGAAATATGTAGTAAAAAACTCAAGAAAGATTTACATTATTTCCACATCATTTATATATATTTTGGACCTTGGGGGGGTGCCATTATTTTGATGATGTGAAATGGCTGCACTTGGTGAGCTACTGGCACTACCTGTTGATATTTTTACCACAACACAACTTGGAATAAGCAACTTGGAAAGTAAAATGCTGGTAAAATGCCATATTGTGCAGCTTTTGGTTGTAATTGTCAGTTGAAGGGCAACAGAGAAGTGATGCAAGTCTTTACTGTTTTCCTAGCGATAGGAAGAGGAGAAAAGAATGGGAAGATGCCTGTTGACAAATAAAACTTCCTAAAGACCCACATATTTGTTCTCTCTACTTCAGCCCTGATGCCTTTGAGGCTTTTAGTAGACCACGGCTACTGAAAGAGCTTACAAACGGCAGAGACAAGAAACGCTAGATGCCATCCTGGAAGGATGTAAACATGCCGACGCTTGTCATGACGCTGCAGCCACTGAAGGAGTTTCTCAGCACGGATTTCACTCAATATCCGGGCCATTTAGACTCCTTGTGGGGAAAAATCGATAGTATGGCATTTGGTTTAAGCCTACACTTATATCCATCACTACCTGTAAGCTCTTTCTGTAGCTGTGGTCATCATATCAGTAAATATATTTTTGAGTTGTGTTGCGGTAAAAATAGCAACAGGTACCACCAGTAGCTCACTGAGTACAACAATTTCATGTCATCAAAATAGTCCATAGTCCAAAATATAAAATGATGTGGATTTTTAAAATAATGTAAATTTTTCTACTACGTATTTTAGTAAGAGACATTATGTTACATCAAGCCATATAAGTCTTAATACTCTGGGATCCCTTGAGAACAAGAAAACTGAGATAAGCCATAAATCTGAAAAAGCAACTTCTAAGCAGCAAAAATAAAAAGTAAAAACAATAAATGTTTACCTAGGATGATGGGTTTTTGTTAATGCCTTGATCAAAGAGGGAAGGTTTTATCTCTGAGGATCTCACAATAATCCACATTTTCCACAGAAGCCAGTTTGGTAGAAAATGCCTGGTTGTCTTCCATGTCAACAATGCAGAGCTTGAGAAACCATCCTATTTCAAACAAGATATTAAAGCATAAGCCAGAGACAAATACCAGTGGCTTACTGTGACCTTGTGCGTTAGCTAATACTTCAATTTTCTTTACATCCCACATGTTTTGTAGTTTGAGAAACTAAAGGATTTATGTGTGAGAGAGAAGCAGGGAGAAAGAGATTCATTCTTTTCTGAGCACTCTGTCTTCATTACTCCGCGTTTTAATGTCCATTGCTATAGCCATCTCTAAGGCTCAGCATGTATCTCAAAGGAGCGTTCCAGAAAATGAACCTCAGATGTGATTCATTCCACAGTGCTAAATTATCCCAGCTCTGCTACAGGAAATTAAATGCCTTTCTTAACCCCAAAGGACTCACGAGGCACTGGGCTTTTAAGAGAAATAACAGAAAACTCTTCACATCATTGAGAGTGACAAAAAACCTGAACATGTGTAGACGCCCAGTGGATCGCAAGTTCAACAATGCAAACCTTCTGAGAAAACACACACAAGAAAAAAATTATCAAAATAGAACAAATGCAAAACAAATCCCTAACTCTGGACCAAACCGGAACCATATCAGACAAAGTTTTCTTGTTAGCCCTGTAGTGCGTCCGTTCTAAAAACAACAGATGCTGATACTCAGCCTTGATGAAACCCTATAATTCTGATTCTATAAGAGCTAGACAACATTATCAGTTAATTTAATTTTGAAACCAAGTTTGTTCACATACCTGAACATGAACATATGGAGCTCATCTGTGCTGAAACAAATATGTATGTTCTTGTATGTGAAAATCTGAAAATAACAACATATTTACATTTGATGAAAGAAGTATTGAGGTAAAACTTGCTAGGGCGCTGAAGGTTGTTACTAAGTTATTCTGAATAGCTGTTAAACTAATTAGGATAAAATACATCGTCATGATTCTAAAACTAAAAATCCAAGCTTCTTTGGCTATTTTAATGGTGAAAGATTTTAGCTTGGTCATAGATATGACAATGTTAATGCTTTTGGTGTTGGTGGAAAAGATCAGCTACGCTGCTGAATTCCTGTTGTTGTAGATTATTGCTGCTGCTTCTGCTGCTGCTGCAAAACAAGTTCAGGAACTTGCTACTGCCTGTACATACGCAGATACGGTGTATTTAAGACATCTGCTGCTGCATGAGTCGCATATATAATAACCCATAGCAGACCTACACAGGTGGAGCTGGGGAGGTGGAGGGTTTCAGAGGAACGCAAACTGCTCTGGTGAATGCTAACCAGGTATTTATATGTATAGCAGCAAGCTCACGGTCTGCATATTTGGTCTCTCTTTTCATCTGCAACTAAATAATTAAATAAATAAATAATCAATCAATCAATCAATCTGACTGATTTGAAAAGTAGAAGCACACCACTCAACAAGCAGCATGATTTTACAGTAATTGCCAAAAATATCGGCAGCCTTGGCAGCAATTCTGTCAAAAATGCAACCCTTCTCTCAGAAAATTGTTGCGGTTTTAAATGTTTTGGTACTCACATGTGTATTTTTTTTGTTTGCACTGGAACAACACAAAAAAGAGAAGAAAAGTCAAATCTAGATACAAGATACAAAATCAAGATACAATTTTGCACAGAACCCAAAAAATCCGCTAGACAAAAATAACTGAAATCAATCGCTTCCTGTAACCAAGAATGAGTTTCTTACACCTCTCTACTGGAATTTTGGACCACTCTTCTTTTGCAAACTGCTCCAGGTCATTCAGATTTGAAGAATGCCTTCTCCTAACTGCTGTTTTGAGATCTCTCCACAGGTGTTCTATGGGATTTAGATCTGGACTCATTGCTGGCCATTTCAGAACTCTCCACGCTTTGTTTGTAACCATTTTTGTGCTTTTTGAAGTGTGTTTCAGATCATTGTCCTGCTAGAAGACCCATGACCTCCGGTGGAGACGCAGCTTTCTGACACTGGAAACTACGGTGTGCCCCAAAATTCTTTGGTAATCATCAGATTTAGAAGGTTAGCTACAGTGCCATGGGCTGTAAACCTCTTGATGATATTGCACACAGTGGACACAGGAACATTAAGATCTCTAGAGATGGACTTGTAGCCTTGAGATTGTCCATGTTTTTCCACAATTTCTGTTCTCAAATCCACAGACAACTCTTTACACTTCTTTTTTTTCTCCATATTCAGTGTGACACACAGCACAAAGGTTGAGTCAACTTTTATCCATTTTAACTGGTTGCAAGTGATTACTATATTGCCAACACCTGTTACTTGCAACAGGTGTCTAAATACAAATTACAGGAGCATCAAATGCTTGAAAAGCAATTATTTCTACAATTTTGACAAGGTGCCAATAATTTTGTCCAGTCCATTTTTGAGTTCTGTGTGAAATTTGATTAAGTTTGACTTTTCTTCTCCAAAACATTTGCAATTGGAACAATTTTCTGAGAGAAGTGTTGAATTTTCTGACAGAACTGCAACGGTGCCGATATTTTTGGCCATTACTGTAGGTATCATTCACATCCATGACAAAACCAGACCAGAGCTAGCTACACACAAGTATGAGCATTAGCGCCTCAGCAAACAGCAGTAATTAGAAAAGCGAGTACATCAAAGGACAGAAGTGTAAAGAAAGGTTCAGAAAATGTCATTTGGACAAGTGGCTATTTGACTATGGCTGATTGACTATTGGATGTGTCAGCCTGCAGGTGGAGGTCAGCGCTGGAGAACGATAGCTTTAGAACGGACTGAGGCTGACTAATCACTGCGCTGACATCACAAGTCCTGAATCAATATTGGACAGAAGATCATACCCAGACTCCCCCTTCCTGCAGATTAAGCCGTTTTAAAGGTGCAAGCATAATTGCCTACTAAAAACGCTATATCCACTCCCTGTCCTACAAACATTCTGTTTGTGGGTTTAATTAGCAGAGCAATGACACACTAATGGGAGCAAGACAGCCTTCCCGGAGGAGGAGGGTGGGGTGAAGATTGCTAGCTTTCTTCATCCCATGTTGACTTTCCCAGGATGATGAAAGCGAGATCTAAGAGTGTGTCCTCCTGACCTCATAAGATGAGCAGAGTGTGATGTGTGCAGCCCCGGCAATCTCTGCTTCGTGCCTGGAGGCCTGATTATGATGGAGATGAAGCTGGCACATGAAGTCGCCATACAGTAGCGCCGGCCACCCACACCCGCCTTCCACCAGGCAGTCAGCTGTGCCGCTCTGAATCACGGCTCGCTGGCCAAATTTCAACAGTAAATCTGACACCACGAGAATGATAACGACGCGGGTTCAGCCAAGGATCCAAAAAAAGACTGGCGATCTTCGCCTCTTGATTCTTGAGTGCTCCTCCCAAATGAATGAATCAATCTTGATTTAACACAGTGCCCTTCAGTAAGACTTGCCTTCCAGTGTTACAGTTAGTAAAACGCTGGGGTATGAGTAATTTTATATCATCATAACGGTAGGTTATATCTCACGATGGAGTTATTTTTGTTGGAAATGGCAAAATTGTTTATATTACACAACAAATAAATAACACATCCAACATCAGTGTAAGTACAGCATCTTATTACGAAGCACTTATGTAAAGTAAACAAAAAAAACCTACGCTTTGCATACTTAAATTAATAATGTAAAAGAATACATTTTATTATAGTATTATTATAATTAAAATTACACAAAACTAATTAAATGTATTGTTTTACATAAAAAAGTGATACTATATATACATACATATAATATTTCATTATACTTAATTTAACTTTATTATTATAATATTATTCACATAATAAAATACAATATACATATTAATTTGATTCATTTTTAAACTTTATTCTATCTTTGTATACATTTTATTTTAATATTATTTTAATTAAATTACTTTTAATAATAAGTAGGCAAATAGAACAATAGAATGACTAGGACAACAGACAGATAGAATGATAGGCTGAAAAATAGAATGACAGATAAAACGATAGAACAGATAGATAGATAGATAGATAGATAGATCAAGAGATAGAACGGCAGATAGAACAATAGATAAGACGATAAATAGAATGATAGGATAGATAGAACGATGGATAGAACAACTGATAGAACCATAGTTAGAACAATCGACAGATAGAACGATAGATCAATAGAAAGACTGATAGAAAGATAGATCGATAGAATGATAGGTCAATTAAACGATTGACCAATAGAACAATAGATTGATAGAATGATAGATAGGACAATAGATAGAATGATGGAAAGGACGATGGATGGAATGACAGATAGAACAGTAGGTAGGACGACAGAACAATCGATCGATAGAACTATAGATAGAATGATACATAGGACAATTATATATTTAGTGGCATAAAATTGTCTTAAAATGACAATAATATCACTTATCGCAATTATTTGGGGCAATATATTGCACAACAAAAAGTTATTGTGACAAGCTTAGACAGAACGACAGATCGATACGATCAATAGGTAGAACGACTGATACAACGATAGGATGATGAAACGATAGATTGTTTGAACGATTGATGATCGATCTGAGGTTTGGGGGCAAGCACAGCTTGGCTCGGTGGGGTTTAGTAAGGCGTGAGGAAGAGAAACTGGAGGAACAGAGCAGAAGTTGGATTGTAGTGATACACTATACAGAGTAATAGAGAGAGAGAGAGGGAGAGAGAGAGAGAGAGAGAGAAAGAGAGAGAGAGAGAATGGCCTGAAGCATCCCACTTATCTCACCCCTCACTGTTTGTCGATGATAACAGCCTATGCTCTCTTACACACACTACTGTCTGCAGTCCAAAAAGCACAGAAATAACTCCCTACGCACACAGACACAGCTCTCATGACAAATAACGGGGCAGCGAGCGGCCTATTCGGACTAGTGTTTGGAAAATGAGGAAATTTCACTCAGACATGAGCTCAATCAAATCTTTATGCCAGCAAGCTCCTGTAAAGTTATCTGACAGACTGGTAGATGAAAAGAAGAAGAGGACTGATCAGGGTAGGTGCTACCTGCATTCCTCCTCCATTATTTAACATAAATTCGCATGCGTCTAGACGATTCATTAATTTGACAGATATACCAGTGCAGTGCGTATGTTATGGGACACTGAAATGCCATTAGGAGCTGCCATATCCTGCCATCTTGAAACTAAAGGCAATTACAAAGTGCCAGTTCTCACACAGAGACTGCCACTTATGTGCATTCTCACCTGTTAATTACTTTTTCATTCCAGAGCCAATAAATGCATGCGGCATAAATCAAATACAGAATTAATGCATATTAATGTACAGACAGAGTGATAAGTCTTACACTGCATTGTTGCAAAATAACGTTGATAACTTATTAAATCTAACTTATTTTTAATTATCTAAATAATGATGGGATGTTACAGATGGTTGCCAGGAATACATAAAATGTAAGATGTCACTGAGGTCCGCTGCACAGCTGAATGGAAAACTACACCATTAGTTTAGAAACTACTGCTTTTTAAATAACACTTTGAAGATGTTCATGTAAGCCAATACCTCAAAGCTGTTTTTAGTCTGTCACATCATATCATGTGTAAATGTGTGTTCAATGCACAAACATGTTTGATTAAATGGCTGAATGAGATTTGTGATTAGCCCCGTTCCTCAGTGATCAGCATGTCTTAGAAGATATTATGGTTGCCACACAGTAATTACGTGGCTTATTTGTGCCTTTAAACCTTTGCCAGGCCCAAGGTGATGAAGTAAGCAACAAAGTCAGTCGACAGTATTCTGTATTAGTTTCAAAAACACTCACATATGCCATCCTACACTCTTAAAAATCAAGGCCTTTTACTGGCACTGGTTACATGAAGAACCTTTAACATCCATGATGGAAACTTTCGATTGCACGAAAAGTGCAATATAAAGGAAAAGGGTTCTTCAGATTATAAAAATGCAGTTCTTTTGGGAAAAACGTTACTTGGAAACCCAAAAATGTTTTTCATTTTTCGTTTTTCATTTTTCATTTTTTACAGGGTTTCTGCTAGTTTTATGAAAGTCAATATAAAAAAAGACTTGTATGGCTTAATGTAATGTAAATGATGTCTCTTACTGAAATATGTAGCAGAAAACCCATGAAAAATTTGCATTATTTAAAAAACACACACACACACAGTTTTATACTTTTCTTTAATTTTTTTTCCCCCCATTATTTCAATAGCGTGAAAAATAAAAAAATACTTATACGATGCCACATTGTGAGGCTTTTGGTTGTAATTTTCAGTCGGCGAACAACAATTTAATTGATGCAAGTCTTTCCTCGCGATGAGAAGAGGAGCAAAGAATTTGAAGATGCCTGTGGATGAATAAAACTTTGGCAGAGACAAGAAACACTAGATGCCATCCTGGCAGGATGTAAACATGCCGACGCTTGTCATGACGCCGCAGCCACTGAAGGAGTTTCTCAGCATGTTTTTACTCTATATCGGGGGTTTAGACCTTACAACAGTTGAGTATTCTGAATTGTGTTGCGGTAAAAATAGCAACAGGTAGTGCTAGTAGCTCACCAAGCGCAACCATTTCACATCATAATGGCACCCCCATGGTCCAAAATATGTATAAAATGATGTGCTTTCATGGGTTCATTAACATCATATTAACCCATATATTTTATAATAGCCAGGGTTCCCTTTAAGACCAAGTTAAGATAATTTAAACACCAGGCTGAATGAAACACAATACATCAATATGGTTTCAAAGTGTACATGTCTTGTTTTAGCAACGCTTCAAAGTTAACTAAACTGAACTAAACTAAAATAAAATAAAAATTATTTTCTAGTATATCTTAAAAATTAAAAAGAAAAAAAAAATGGCTTGAATAGCTCTGCTCCAAAGCACGAGAATATGGAAATAACTTCTAATGTACATAAGTAATGTTCTTCATTAGTATTTTTGTCTCGTTTTCCTGTCCAAATATCTGAAGATTTTAAAATCGAAGCACATTTATTTGAGAAGTAAAATGACAAGTCTTGTTTTCTGAGAAATTGATCAAAACGAAGTGAATTTGATTAGAACAAGAACAAATATCTGCCAGCTGGCTCAAAAAATCATCTTAATTCAATGGAAAAACAAGTTTTCATTCCCCACTGATGAATGTTTATTCTTGTTTTAACCATAAACTTATTTAATTTTGCTCAAATCTGCAAAAAACAAGACTTCATACAGTATGTAAATGTAAAACAAAATAGTAAGAAATATATATATATATATATATATATTTTTTTTTTTTTTTTCAGTGCACGCAACAGAACTGAAAAAAAAAAGAAGCTAAACCCAGCCTAAGCTGGTTGGCTGGTTTAAGCTGGAAGTAGCTGGCTTTAGCTGGTCTCCCAGCCTGGCTAGGCTGGTCAAGCTGGTTTTACCAGCTAAGACTAGCCTGGCCAGCTAAGGAAGTGGCCAAAACCCCTCTAAAACCAGCCTGCTGATCAGCTATGACCAGCTAAGACCAGGCTGGGTGACCAGCTAAAACCAGCCAACCAGCTTAGACTGTTTTTTGCTTTTTGACCTTCGTTCATCTTCCGAACACAAATTAAAACATTTTTGATGAAATCTGAGAGCTTTATAACTGTTCACGTTTAAGGCCCAGAAAGGTTTTTGTTAAAACATTGTTAAAATAGTCCACAGACGATAAGGAATTGTTGAATAAAGTCATTATTTTTATTTTCTTTGCACATCATTGATGTCACATGGACTATTTTAACAGTGTTCTTACTACCTTTCTGGGCCTTGAACGTGTCAGTCGCTTTGCTGTCTATGCAGGGTCAGAAAGCTCTCAGATTTCATCAAAAATGCCTTAATTTGTATTCTGAAGATGAACGAAGGTCTTCACTTAAAAAAAAAAAAAAAAAAATGTAAAACCAGACTATGCCACGAGGCCATGAGGATGAAGAATTAATGACGTCATTTTTGGGTGAACTATCCCTTTAAGACCTTTTTAAGATTGTATAATGTAAAGTATTTTCTTTAAGTCCATTCCGGTGGCTTCACAAACCGAGGAACATGTTTGAAGCTTTATACGGGTACACACAGTTTAAATCGGAAGACAGTGTTTAGACTGACGATTCCTGCAGTGACTCCACATGGCTATGATTGAAGGCCATAACGTGTATACAACACACACAGGGCTATATATCAGAGCGAAGAGCTGTTCACCAGGAAAGGGTAATTACCCCAGTCTGTGCACCGTGTTCCTCCGCTCTTACAGCCATGACTTCATTCACCGCTCTGACCTGAAATCCACGTCGCATGTGGTGGGAACCAAACAGAGATGCGGCAGCACGTTTTGCAGAGCTTTTCTCTCCATTCTGTGAAGTACCTAACTTGCCCCGATCCACTTGAGTGGTAAATGTGTCATTATCCCAAGAGGGGACACCCATCTAAGCTGTCATTGTGCAGCTGGGGCTGAGTGGATGAAGCCAAATGTTGTCGACCCTGTGTCGTGTTCGCTTCAGGACTGCGAGGCTAAGCTGAAAAGAACACTGGAGCGTCGTAGTCCCCCTGAACGAGCGAGCGAACAAGCGATGACAGGGTGAGTGGCATTAAATGCGACTCTTCTCTAAACAATCGGTTTAAAAGAGAGGCTTCGTTCTGGCTCTCCAGTTGATTAAAGATGAGATCTGAGATGAGGCCCAGCATCTGGTAACACAATTGAACATTCGGGGAAGCAGTGACTAATGAGCTGCCTTCTCCCTCAGTGTCTGACTTCCATATTGCACCACCCCATTCCATTATGCATGCATGACAAAGAATGAATCAAACTTGGGTTTTAATACACCTCTGTGGATCTAAGATTTGAAAAATATCAAGAGCAGTTTTGGCAAGCTAAACTGCAGCTCTGCGTCTAGACGACCTCATGCAGAGATGAAGAGTTCCTTCAAAGTGCTAAAGTGTTCGACATTAAAGTCAGTGTTGTTTTAATAACGTATGCTTTTAATTTATGTATTAATATTTTGAATTGCCTTTTATTTTTATGTTCAGTTTCAATTTTCATTTCAGTTTAAGTTTATGATATTTTGTTACGTTTGCTATTATTATATTTAAATATTTATTTTTTTAGATTTCATTTATTTTATTTCAGTTTTAGTAATTTTAGTACTGCAACTGCAAACCAGTCATAAGTAGCATGGGTATATTTGTAACACAAGCCAACATTACAATGTATGGGTCAAAATTATTGTTTTTTCCTTTATGCCGAAAATCATTAGGATATTAAGTAAAGATCATGTTCCATGAAGGTAATTTGTACATTTTCTACTGTAAATATATCAAAACTCATTTTTAATTAGTAATATGCATTGCTAAGAACTTTATTTGAACAACTTTAAAGGTGATTTTCTCAATATTTTGATTTTTTGCATCCCCAGATTACAGTTTTTCAAATAGTTGTGTCTCGGCCAAATATTGTCATATCCTAAAAACCATACATCAGTGAAAATTGACCCTTATGACTGGTTTTGTGGTCCAGGGTCACATATTTATTTTTATTTCTTTCAGCTTTATTTCAATTAACTAAAAAAAACTATATTTGGTATTTTTATCACATTATGAAGTCAACATGAAACCAAAAGTGACCCTATTTAATATTTAATACACATTCCAAGGCTTACAGTAGTGCAAAAGTAATAATACATGAGGTTGTACAGACAAAACAATAAGTCATATTTCACAAGTAAACATTTCAAGTTCCATTTCAACTCTAACCGCTGATATTGTTTTGAAGGACAACCTTTCCGAGCCAATTTCTGAGTGGTTTGATGTCACTTCCACTTCCTGCTAATTGAATCAACTGTGCCCACTCCGGCATCCAAATCCTTTAATACTGTTTTGTATCTTTTCCATAATTGATGTCTTTGTTGTACTTTACTCTTAACTTCTCTACAAAAATCTTTAATCTTTGTGTTCACAGATGTCCTTGAGATTCACATTGATCTTTAACTGTGGAAGCTACTATAATGAAATGCAGATACAAGCACATTGTTGGCTAACTGTATTTTTTTTTTATGTCAATAGTAGTTAATTTGTTTTAACATATGGGGTTTTTATTTTTAAATGTAACTCGTGGCTTGCCAAGCATATGGTGACAAGCTATGACCAGTATCTCAGTGGGACTCATTTGATGTTTTTCAGTGGTTGCCATGTACTTAAAACTAGCCCAAAATTGCATTCCGGGGGGTAAAACACATGTTTTCTGGCAAGATTCCCCCAGTAAAATTCACATTCCATGGGCTAAATATCACGTTATTGAGATTGCTTCAACCTGCAGACATGAAAAACAACCTGCGGCAACTGTGCTAAAGTACCCAAATTCCGCAGACTTGGCAACACTGATATCTTTGTCTCCTCATAGTCATTACTATCTTTGTGCTGTCCAAAAGATTCACCAGAACACTTTAAATTTCAACTGCACCTGCAAAGTCTAGAAGATAATGATCCTGTCACCAGTCAGACATGAACTCGCACTGGTGTTAATCCAAAATAACCTCATGGGAATCTGGGAATGAGCCAATGAAATGGGCAGAGCACAGTTTTTGGGGTAATACAAGGACAACTCTCAATTCTTAAGACTCTACAACTAGAGGGCTTGTAGGGCTTTTAAATGAGGGTCAGCAGACTCCTGGTGGTTCACAAAGGTACTGCATGACATTTAAAAAAAAATGCTGACCATAATTGAACCACATTTAGAAAAAAAGTACTTACATACATACATAAACAACAGAAATATTTCCTGAGCACCAAATCAGCATATTACAATGATTTCTGAAGGATCCTATGACGACTGAAGTAAAGTACTGACATTTTTAAAATATACTACAATTGAAAATGGTTATTTTAAAGGGATAGTTCATAACAAAAATAAAAATTCTGTCATTAATTAGTCACCATCATGTCATTCCAAACCTGTAAGACCTTCATTCATCTTCAGAACACAAATTAAGATATTTTTGATGAAATCCGAGAGCTTTCTATAAGTATTCAAACACTTTTTGAATACTTTTTGTGGTCGTCAAAGACTGACAGGGAAGTGATGAAATTGTTGAACAATTTCAAAAAGTATTCTCATAACTTCATAAAATGAAGGTTGAACCACTGATGTCACATGGACTATTTTAACAATGTCCTTACTACCTTTCTAGACCTTGAACAGCAGTTCAAGTTGCATTGCTGTCTAATGCAGGGTCAGAAAGCTCTCAGATTTCATTACAAATATCTTAATTTGCGTTCCAAAGATGATTGAAGGTCTTTTTTCAGTTTTGGAATGACTTGAGGGTGAGTAATCAATTTGAATAAATATTTAACTTTTTTTTAATTTATGATCAAATAAGCGCAGACTTTCTGAGACTTCTTGGAAAAACATTAAAAAGAAACTCTTACTAACCCCAGAACATTAGCGTCTGTAAATTACAAGAGATTTGCGCAGTGGTAAGCGCTGAGGTAAAGTCACAAGTCTGGCTGCACGTCATTACTCTAGAAAAATTATGAGATCTGCATACGAAGGAATGTGATCTGCATACTAAATAGTTGGAAGAGGGCTAGGGCTGAAGCCTTCTGCTGTAACCTTCTGCTCCCCCCTACTGAATACTGATTCATTCATCGCTTGCACATGTTGAGTAAATCCCACAGTCACGGCGCAAGGCCGTCCTCCTTGAACTCTAATCTCAGAACATCTCTTATCGACAATGCTGAACGACATGATTAAAAAGGAGCCAGGACAATCCAGCCTTCCGCTTGGGATCTCCTTTTCTCCACGGCCTCTGTCAATCACCCAGGTAGCTTCCATATGGCTTTGCCTGGGCGGCCAATTAGACAGCCTCAGCAGTCACCTCTGTGGTGCGTTAAGCGCCCTGTGGGCATTAGAAATTCTATCTGTAGAGCCTGTGTATGGTAATGAGGAGAGGTAAAGAGAAAGTCTTCTGGAAGCCCAGTCTGAGAAGAACTCAGTTGGTACTAAGGGGTTTTTTCGTTCAGGGCTGTTAAGAGATGCTGGCTGTACTCGCTCAGACTGCCACTCCAAAAAGCAAATGGCCTGGGGCCCCGGCACTTCAGCCCCCATTAGCAATGAAACAAATCACAGCGGTTGCAAAGGCCTACCTGTGAAATGTGCACCATTTGTCTCCAATGAACTTCTCTCTCTGAGCCAGGGAGCTTATTTGCAGAGGTGGAATCTTTCAAAAGTGTACAGACGTCTTCACGTATCGACTTAAGAGCGGCGGAGAGGAAGAGAGGCGCTGTTGAACTGATGAAGTGAGCGATCATTGGGGCTACCTGCCTGACAGCCTGGTATCAAAATATAAATAATTCCATCCATATCGACGTACCCAAAAAACGCTAACCTGTATATCAATGTAATCTTCAAGGCTTTGAGGGCTCACCGACACACGTCGGTGAAATCTGAGGGTAGTATTGGGAAACTGATGTCGACAATGCTAATTTACAGGTCTGGCAAACTGGAGAAATCAGTGAAACAGAAAATGGAAAAATGAAAGCCAAGCTCTAGCTCACAGAGCTTCCTTCATCATGCAGCCATATCTAAAAACAACAACGAGCAATTTCACACAATAATTGACAAATGTTGAGCCGAAATTAGAAACGGGGGAAACAATCTTATGTATAGGTGTTTTTTTTCCCCTGGCTGACCATGTTGAGGAAATATGATTCAAAAAATAGACAATATGCTAAGGCTGAAATACACTACACGACTTTCAAATATGAAATGATTTTAAAACAGGCTGGTTAGAGGAAAACTGTAAATCATAAACTAAATGACTGAGGATTGTAACCTCAATGCACCTCGATATAACAAACAAAATGATGAGTTCTAAAATCATCTCAAAATATCAAACACCTTTAATATCCTCTGACTGGGTGGGAAAAAAAAAGTTTTAATACATCATAAACTATGCTATTTTCTAGAGCTGTAAAATACACATTTAGTTCTACATTACTATAATATTGAAGGTTAAAGTGAACTTCTTTGTGTACAAATTTTGTATTAAATTACACTCAATGAAGATTTTATAATCAAGTTACTAACTTACTAACACAGGGCTCCAGACTGCCACCAAATGGTCACATTTTGCAACTATTTTTTCTGTCAGTGTGACTACATTTCACGAGTTCACCCTTACATATAATCTGGTTGAGTAAACAGTAAGCATATTTTGGCGTGCCCGGAATATGGCCCGAACCCAGAAAACTCCCCCCCATCCCAAGTATAGGATGGGGATAGATTAAGAGTGAGGAGTTGGGGTGGAGGGGGCATGCCGAAAAACAGTCGAATGACGGAGGTAAGTCGGCTATGTGCATATATATGACTTGTGCTAGTTTAGATGATTAGCTAGATGAGTTGCACCTGTGCTGAATTAGTTGATTATCTGATCGTGCTCCCCCAAACTTTGTTATCAAACATCATTTTGTGAGCAGTGGCACTGGCGCGACCACCATGTGTTGTTAAACTCATTTTTTCACAACAAAACCAGCCCAATTGCTACTCACGGTGCGAGGGGGCGGTCCTCCGGTAAAAATCACGTTCCGGATGGGAAAAAAACACGTTTTTTGGTGGTGTTCCCCTGGTAAAATTAGCATTCCAGGGGCTAAATATTACATTACTTGGGTCGCTTCAACCCGCGGACATGAAAAACAACCCACGGCAACAGTGTTAATGTAGCCCAATACGACTTGGCAACAATGGCTACTCGTTTGAGCTGTGCAGTACGGACTGATTATCAGCTCGGACCGCAACACAAACAAACTTGTCAGAGCTCAGAACAGCTTCACTCGGGTACCAAAGTCGATTTCGCGACACTGTTACTGCACAGCGCTGCGAGATAAAGTGAGAAGTGTTTGAATTCATTTCAGAATAAATAAGGTTGCTGTGAGATCTACTGATAATAATAAAAAATTCTGCCCAGAATTCTGTTATAAACAGTGCTGACGTATGTCAGAAAACCAGAAGTAGTAACACTAACTGTTGTGGCAGAAATAGTCGAATGTTATTACATTATTCATTTCAGGGTTTGTACAACCTTTTGAGAGAAAACTTAAGCATTTTTCAATGACTTTCAAGCATTTCACACTACCATTTCCAGCACTTTAAAGCTCTAAAATGAATCCGTCTGAATGTCATTTTTAATATGGTGACCAAAATATACTTGCAAGATTAAAAGAAAAATACATCAAGTCACCATTATAACAAGTAGATGGCAGCAGAGGAGCACTTACTGGCTTATTAGTCATTCATTTATACCTTTTGCTTTATATTTTTAAATTATAAAATCACTATTACCAAAAATACTAAATCTTCAATAAACCAGTTTGTATATTTTTGTATATGATGTAAGAAAAGTTTGAAAAACATAACTTTTCTTCAATTTGTGACTAAATCACACAATCACTTAAGTTGTTAGTCAGTACTATAGAAGAATAATGGTACATTTAATAAGAGTAGAATATACTAATTTTCTATATAACAATTATATGCAAGTTACTGTTGTTAATAAAACAAAATTTTGTATGCTTCCCAACTCAAGCTTAGTGCTTTACTGTCAAATTTCTATAAACATGCAATAAACAAGAAATTAACATGTAATATTATTAGTAACTGCACTTAATAATGCAAAACAACAGTAATTTTATGATTAAATTATCTATATTTTTAATACTCCCACACACCACCCCCAGCGCTACCAAATTTGCTCTTGGCACCACCATCTGTACAATGTTAGTCTGGAGCCCTGAAATATATTTCTATTCCAATTCATTTTTTGAAACAAAAATTTAGATTTATTTAAACATAAATTAAATATTGAAGAACAGTAAAAATTACAAAGAAGATGTTATATGGTGAATATATTTATCAAAATGCTCCTCTCTAGAGTTTTTATTTTTCTAGCCGACTTATTTTTATGGTCACCAATTTTTTTTTTTTTCCTGAGGTAAATGTGATGTTACATGACATATTATTTACAGGCTGTTATACTGACGTCTTTCCATGGTTGAAACGAGGATTAAGCGATGACATCGGATTTCGGTAAGTTGTATTCTTTCTTTTAACATACCTTTGAATGTTTATTCATGTTTATTTAATACTAAAACTGGTATTAAAGACGAGAAGATGAACTAAAGCGCTACAGCAATCTGTCACTTCACATTACACAGCGCCAAAACAGCATTTATTGTTTGAATACTGTAATAAAATGCACAGAATTTAAAATCTGAGACTTTGTTTCATATCAAAAGTAAGAAAGCACAAAGCTTATTAGGATTTACTGGATAAGAGGTGTGCTACAATGTTCCGTTCGTTAACTGAAAACAGCCTAGACTAATCGAATCTTGGGATTTAAGAATCAATACTGTTTATAAAATCAAGAAATCACTATTATTATTTTCAATGAAATCAGCAGATTTTCAGCAACTAGCATCATCTTGTCCAGACTGTAAATTATAGGGCCAGCCTTAAGTCAACATTTAAATGAACATTGTTTTAATGCAAGGCCCTTGCAAGATCTGAAAGAACAAAATTACCAACATGTTACCAGGATTGATGAAAAAAGTCCTCAGGCATTAAATAAGACCAGCCTCTAGGTTGTTTTAAGCCTTGTAAAACCTTAGAAGGTCATTTTAAAACCACATTTCCTTAATTTATCAGTCAATTAAAAAATGTGACATGCTTTTAGTCACAACGATCATTTATGTTCACCCCGAGTCTTGCCTAAATGAACGCTGAAGCAGTTAATTCAAGCAAAAGCATTAGATCATGTACGATACTTCAGTCAGTTGCCGGTTATGAATTCCCTGCAGGGAATCTGCCATCATGAAAAGATCCTTCGACCGTTCTTTCGCTGTCGACAGATGCATATTAGTTAATTCTGAGATATTAGACTACTTAAACCTCAACGACACCTCACAGGATATATGCAAGCCATTCGCTGTCATCACAAGAGTGACACAAAGTGATAGCGGCTGTCATGGAAACGACGGCTAGGCATGAACTTGATGAGATGCGCTACAAAGGTGGTGCACAAAGTTGATAAAAAAGTGACTTCAAAATCCTGGAGAAAAGCAGCTCGTGTGACCTCAAATGGCCTTGAAAGGAAACTCAGCTGGAGACACATCTGACAACTGACACTTCCAGGGCAACATGAAAGAGGCATTTTCGGAGGGTGGGTGACATTCAGAATGTGCTCGACAGCCAAAACACTAAAATCAAATGTCTGTAAATAACATCTTGCTAAATTCAAATAGCACACATCAAACTCTCAAGCCTACTGTTTTGATGTTTCATGAGCCAAAGAGTTAACGGTGGCAAGTCTGTGCTATATAAAGTGCAAAAGCCATGCTGCATAATAATAATAATAAAGCTAAATAAGCTGCGAAGGATTATATTTTGTGCAAGCCTTAAGGAAAATAACACAGCAGCTGCAATTTTCAGCCATTCACCTGGGCTAAACTGATTTGTGCCAATAATTATTAACTATGATAAACTGACTGCGCTGGGCTGGGCTCCTCT
Organism: Labeo rohita; assembly: GCF_022985175.1. Lineage (NCBI taxonomy): Eukaryota > Metazoa > Chordata > Actinopteri > Cypriniformes > Cyprinidae > Labeo > Labeo rohita. Next base: position 21,176,342 of record NC_066883.1, on the reverse strand, counting down.
GGCGAGGAGAGGCCTGGAAAATTCACTTAAACACTACTGACCACAGAATCGATACCAGACACGGAGGATAGATATGGATATGTCATGCTCTCTGACATTATATTCTGCTCATTGACTGACATATGGATTCAGAAACGGCCTTAGCTGCTGGAGGCTTTGAAAGCACAAACAATCCTCTATGTTTTTAACATGTCATGATTTTCAATGTTTGCTTTCACTACTGCAATTTTTTTTCATTGTTGGTCCACCATTACAAATGTCAGCAAAAGAAATATTTCAAGACTTTTTATTTTACAAATCAATGTCTTAACTAAAGTAAAGTTCCATTTGGAAAGTAGACATTATGCCCGATAAGTCCAAAACTGACAAGTTAATAATATAATCTTTAAAAAAAAAAAAAACATGCAAGAAACATGGATATACACACACATATATATATATATATATATATATATGTGTGTGTGTGTGTATAAACTAGGGGTGTAACGGTACACAGATGTCACGGTTCGGTACGTACCTCGGTTCGAGGGTCACGATTTGATACGATTTCGGTACAACAGAAAAAAGAAAAACAAAAAAAAAATCTGCTATGCTATATTTATTTTAATTTATTTTAAACAGACAGTAGTACAAATTACTATTTTTTTCCACTTACATGTGAAAATACTACATATCATATCAAATTAATGTCATATATAGGCATATATATATATATATACACATACATACAAGGAATAAATAATTGAAATATATTTAATTTAGTTAACTGATAGACAAGGGGGGGAAAAAACTGTGCGACACGTAACGTAGCCTAGATATGCTGAGTTTCAGTTCAGTTTTGTGGCAGAAAGAAAACTCAAATGGCAGAAAGCGACATTCTATTTGTTTTTTGTTTAAGTTGATTTTGCTGGTATAAGGAAAGTCGAAGTAATCGTGCCGGCGCATACAAACACAAAACATATCAGTTCCAGACTTCTAGCATTTCTAACTTGACAGCGCAGTTGGTGCCTTACTTTATCAAAATAAAACACAGCGAACCAAACATCAGCACGCCCGCCTCACTGTGTAACCGTTAGAATGCAACTGAAGTACAAAGTCTATAATTTACATAATAAATAATAATTTAGCATTTGGATGCATCACAAATATGGAAATATTATGGAATATTTGGAGTTGTGCTGAATGAGAGAGGCAGAATACAAGAGCACAAAGCTCCATTTCGCAGACAGTTGAATGCGCAAGCCTTTAAAGTAACGTTATCCACAAGTTTCCTCAGCCCCATGAGGTCTTGTGTCAAAAGTAGGAGAGTCTTCCAGTTCGTAGTAAACAAGCGGGACTTGACACTCATTCATTCAACAGTTGACAGTACTGATGGGCAAATGAGGCCTCGTGAACCACCGACATTTTCGTCTGACTGTTTCAGGAAAAATTCAAAACTTAAGAGTGTTTTGAAAACAGTGCGATCTGGTGGTAAAAAATGAAGCAGCCAAAAGCCTGTAAAAGAAAGAGAAGGGTGTTCCTGCACAACTGGAGGCTGCAGCTTCAGGACCGCATTTCTAGGACCCTATAGTTGTTGTTTTTTTTGTTTTTTTGTATTATGTTATTTATTGTATATATGTATGTATTAGCTTCTCATACTATTTAATAGCGCTTGCTATTCAATTCTGTATGTTATTATTTAACATTGGTAACCTGATTGAAATATTTAACCTAATTTATTTCAATATATTCTATATATATTCTGGTTTTAAATTCAGTTTTCTTGCAAAGAAAGACTTGAATCTTTGCGAGACTTCAGTTCATTAGCCGCAGCACAGCGATTCACCTCTGATGTGTGGCACGCATAAAGTGCAGTAAACGGTAAAACAATTGCACTACAAATTAGTGTGTCCATTAGTACATCAATAAATGTAAGATCATTTGAATATAAATGCTAGTTTATAACATTCAGCAGAACAATGAACTGTTCTGCACAGCTAAATAGGCTAAATGGAGATTGCTGACACCGCCTCGAACACAAGTTCACACCAGCTCTTACATTAAAAATAAGATGGAAAGATAAAAAAATGAATAGTTTTTGTTTTATGCATGAATCAGGTCTCCTCTAGATGTTGCTGTCACAAAAATAGGGTTCTAGAAATGCGGTCCTGAAACTGCAGCCTCCGGTTGTCCAGGAACATACTATTGGGGAAAGAAACTCCGTCGACAAAATATTCACCACACATTACAGGTCGCCTCATATGAACATGCACAAATATAAGTCTAACAGTGTGTGTCTGTTTATCTCTGATAAATTCATTTACCCTTTAAACTGTGGCCTTAAGTGCTAGTACGAATATCTATATGACGACATAGAAAAATAATGTACACATGAAATGCACATGGCAAATATTTAAATTTCCTGAAATTTTATTGTATTTATTTTTGATATTACTTGTATTTAAAAATACAGATGAATACGATCTAGGGGTTCGAACCGATGCACAAAGTGAATCAGGCTCGGGACTGGAGAGAAAGTGAGGATCCTTTTGTAACTCGTTTCATGATTTCTACGTTAACAACACAAGCCATGAATCGAAGCCAGGCTTCATCTGGCACACTCCTTAACACAAGCTCCGATGCCTCAGTTTAAATGTCTCATCACTAGTTAACAGTCATTCAAGATTTAGCGATCCAAACTTGCTAACGATGTGGGAGCACAGTTTCGAACAGCACATGCTGTCCCTGAGCACCGTAAAGACAACGCACATAAAGGTTTGCAACTTTACAAAGAAAACAATGATCCGAAAAACACTTTAGCCTCTCCCTAATTAGCACACAATATACCATTGGTACACTATTACTAACGCCTCACCGGAAGTTGTACTCACGGTCTTTATTACAGTACCGTCCCTCGGAAATTTTTAAGCAATAGCTGAGTTAAATAAAACTACCCAGAAGGCTGGGTTAAACATTTAACCCAACTGCTAGGTAAAATCAACCCAGTCACTAGGTTTGTCCATATTTCACCCAGCACTGGGTTGCATTTAACCGAGCATTTTTAGAGTGATATAGTAGGCGAACGTTATAACATCATATTATAAAAATAAAAACTATAATATTACAAAGCTATATTGTGCATTCCTGTTGAACACATTCTAGACATCACAGAAGCATGTTTGTTAGCATCGCTACTGTTCTTCCATCAATTATTGCACAAAAAGGGTTTTCATTAGCTTGGAAAATGGGCTGAGTGTTGAGTTTGTGAAGGGCTGGTCTCATGGGTGTTGCACAGATTGGCAAATGTCCTGTGAGTGGCCCTCAACACAGAAAGTGCTGAATGATGCCCTTGTCTCAATTCTGTGGAGACCGACCTCATGGATACTGACAAATTGTCACACCATGTTGGTTAACCTTCACTACAGCAGAGAGTTGTGCTTCTGCATGACCTATCCATCAAATGATCAGGGCATCCAATGAGATCATGCATCTTACTCTGTTTTCTGTCAGGTGCATATACATATGCGCTACCAGCCAGGCACTCAGACATCAAACTCCAAACTTGTGTGGGCCTTTGTGTGCCCTTTTAATCGTGTTTGTTCGGTTGCTGGGCACTTTCTGTCTACTGGGACAGGGCTTTCTGTGAAAACAAATGCAAATCGCCAGTACCAGTCCAAGAAATACTCGCCTTAGCCACCTTTAGCCATAATTACACACTGGTGATATCGCTGAACAACAGCAGACCCTCTACCGATGCCAGGAGAACATTACTGTACCTTTAGCTGCACTAATAATAATTTTCCAAACAGGTTTCCTTAAACAGACAGCCTTTTATTGTTCAGACAATCATAGTCCTGTCCCAAACCTGCTGCTGATATAGTAAGACAGAAAAACAAGCTGAAAAAGTATTTTTATGCATTAAATATAGCAAAAACTCCAGTGCTGATTTTTCATTTCACCAGCCTGTACAAAACACATATACAAGCAATTTTGCAACAAGACAATAAAAGAAGTCTTCTGGAAACCCATTCAAGCATGCTTATGCCTGCAGCAGCCTTTAGTTTGCAGACTTTATTACATGTAAAATAAATATGCCAGTAAATAATAAATGAGATAAAGTGAATGTCTTTGTTCCATTGAAATACAGCGGAACACTGCACACTAAACATTTCACATTTCACATATTACCAGTGCACTGTAATACAGTTTTGTAAGTTTGGCCATGTTGATATATAACGACACGGCCTTCACAGCTCATATACTTGGCTTGGTTTGTAACGGAAGAAATCAAAAGTATCAATAAGTAAAAATTCAATTTCTTTTCTCCAAAGGGGAATTGACTTAACAGCTTATAAACGTTTTAAGATAGACCTACTGTGATGCTGCTTCTACATTTTAATCAACATTAAATCAATAATTTATTCTTTTTTTTTTATTTTGATTTCCATTTATAGTGCTTCACTGCATTGTAGTTCTTTTTTCTCTTTTTTTCTCAGTTCTTATTTGAGTTGTGTTGAACCTGTCTTTTTCAGGTATTTTTTGCATCAAATCAAAGTAATGTTGTGATTCACCTTGTAGCTGAGCACATACAGAGCGTGTTACTCACCAACAGCGACTGTATCAACCATACATCGCAATGTAAAGACATGCATTAAATGTGCTTCATCAGTAGCCTGACAGTGAATGTGTTTCCCGCAGAGCTGAATTGCCTGCTAATCAATCAATCCTGTCAATCCTCCTTCCCTTTAATGTTTATTAAATATCCCTGCTAAAATATCCCTGGTCAGCAGGCTGTTTTTAGAGAGGTTTTGGCCACTTCTTTTGCTGGTCAGGCTGTGAGACCAGCTGGCCAACCAGATAAAACCAGCTTGGCCAGGCTGAGAGACAAGCTAAAACCAGCTACTTCCAGCTTAAACCAGTGTAGGCTGGTTTTAGCTGTTTTTTCCAGCAGGGATATTGTCTAATTTCTGCTATCAGTCCTCAAACGTTTAAGATATTTCACCAAGTTTAACTTAAATCTGCATAATTCCATATATTTCCCCCAAAATCTGCATGGAAATGCAAAAGGGACTCACAGATTCCTTACAGGCATGTCCATGAGTGCATCACAAACCTGTAAAAAAGAAATAGTGCACTAATATGGTCCTCATACCAACTCTAATGAAAGTCTGCTAACAAAAAAATATGAGAAGGTGACTGCTTGGGTCACAAATAAATCTTCTTAGTAAATAAATCATTACCATTCACATGCACTGACTCATTGATTTGAAACTGTGTTACTGTTTTGTAAGACTGATGATAGCACTGGGTAATCGCATTGGCTTTCGGACTGTGAAGGGGCATTTCATTGGTTCCACCTACCAAACAAACACGCCCCCTTTACTGTGTTTTGCGTGTGAGCGAGATTAGTAAATCAAATTTGTTCACAATAGAGGGTTTGCACTTACATCATGGTTTGGTCAGTTGCTCTGATGTGCGGCCATATTGGCGATACTCAGATGTAAACAACAGCATGGATTGTATTGTTAATGTACTACTGAATATGTTATTCTGCTAATTTCTGCTGTCTAAATCACGGAAAAAATGTGTGCAAGCTGCTAAATCACATAGAGAGGCTTAGTAAGCAGAAAAGGGCACAATATTTTGATAAACTAAAGTTAATAAGTTAATAAATTATAAGAACCAACACAAATGTTGTCAAGATTCTTGCCCTGGAAATGCTGGTTCAGTTTGGTCAGGCTGGTCTTAGCTGGCCAGGCTGGGAGACCAGCTAAAACCAGCTACTTCCAGCTTAAACCAACTAAGACCAGCCAACCAGCCTTGGCTGGTTTTAGCTGTTTTTTCAGCAGGGTTATTTAATTCATTTGTATCTCTCATAATTTGCTTCATAAATATACCAAGCAGTGGACAACACCAAGAGATGACAATAACATGACACATATGTCTTCTTGTCTTATGTGCAGAAAATGATTCTTAAACTCTGTCTGGGTCTCTTATTAGATTTGTAAACATAAATGTTTAAAAGGCTACGGAATCGGTTGAGTGAACGACTCAGTGACTCGTTCAACCACAAAAGACACTCACTTGCCGCCACCTATTGGCGTAACAACGTAACCGACAGAAAACCCACTCAAAAGAATCTTTTAAGTCCAAGAATTCAAAAGAATTCGGTGAGACTAAATTTATCAACAGTTTGCAGTTCACATTAAGGATGCATTTAGGAGAAGGAGCTAGGAGATATCCTTATACTTACAAAAGAAACACTGTGTTGACATAAATTACAATATTCACCCTTTAAACCACTTACCACTAAGCAGTCGTGAACATTAAGGCTTTACATAAGAATTTTATCCTTTTTTTAACAAAACGGCAACCTTGTGTGAGTAAGCTCAGACATTGAAAGCAAATAATGACTGTGACATTAAAACAGAAATCGACTTTTTTTTTTTTTTTTTACAGAACTCGCTTGCCATTATCCACCAGGGGGTGCAAAGATGACACCCATTCCACCCTCATCTTCAGCCAGAAGCCCTCAACACAGCCTCACGAAGCTCTCAAATACATTAGGTTATTTCACTACCAGTGAGGATTCAAAATCATTCAGTAGTAATTGTAATTCTCTGTAAGAACTGAAGCAGATGCTGCAAAGTTTAAAGACACACATGTTGCACCTAATACGTTAACGTGTGCCTTGTGCACACACAACAGCTATAAAACAGAGGATCAGCAGAACCGTTATAGTGCGGGTTTAAGGTCACTTTAATAGAATAAGATTCAACATTTGACTTTGAATGCTATTAGAGCACATCAATTAAGTTTTTTGCATCACATGCATGTTCCTCATACCTGCATTTCATTCTCCTTTTATAGCTATTTTTTCCTGTAAATCTGAACGCATATGCAACAGTACAGCAGAATTTGTTGTAGTAACTCTACCGTGCTGAATGTGAATAAACTAGCACCACTTAAATATTTTTTTTTCTGAACGATCTAATTGTCATGCAAATCATGCAGCGTTCATTGACTATCAATTGTTGCTGTGACTAATGCAGAACATAGGGGAATTTTTGGCTAATTTACTTTAAAATTCATTTGCGGCATAAGCCTACTAAATGTTTAAAATTGCACATAATGGTATTCAAGTTTAGCGCATTTAACGCCGATCTGCATGCCGCTTCACAGTATATTTGATTCCTATACCGTCTGCCCACAATATTAGAATGATGTAAATCCAAACACAGCATTAAAGTGTCACGATCTACAGCAATTTCCCATGCAATCCAATCCATCACATGTTGAATAAACTAAATGCAGATTAGAGCGTAACTGCATGAAGCAGTGATGCGAATCGTCTTACCTGTTTTAAAGCTCGTCGCTTTTATGCCTCCGCGTTTTTCTGTCCAACAAAATCAATGGTGTTATTTCTTCTGGTAGTGTTTTATTTGGCTTGATGTGAGCTTTAATGGTCAGCTGTTGTTTTATAAGCACTGCGCGCCTGCCCTATCAATTCCCGTCGTTCCCTCGTGCCCGGTGCAACGCTGTTGAACACGATTAAAGAAAAAATAAAACCTTAGCGAGCGTTACGCCGTCAAAAACTACTTTCGAAGGCCACTTCATCTTAATTTTTTCTCCGTGTATATCCGTGTGATACGAGCGATGCGGGGCAAACGCACGCTGTCAAGAAAAGAAGGGGAAAAATCCGCATCCCAGTGAGAAATAAATGAAACAGATATCCTCTCTCATGTCAAATTAAGTCAAACACCGATCGGCGGTCTTCTTTTGCTCTCTTTCCTTTACTTTCCTTCTCCTCTTTCCAAAAATGAGTACCTTTGAATAACGGTTTTAAACGCGTGTGATAAGAGCCCGATAGCTCTCTTCTCTCTTCAGCTTCAGGACCTGCACTGATACAGCTCTCACTCCTTCACGCTGCTCTCTTCTCTAGACACACCATCTCCCACTCCGCTCAGTGCATCTCTGGCTTTGTGGGTTTTATTACAGATGACAGGAATGCAAGTTGGACTGTCAAATATAGCGATGCGGAATGAAAATATGAGTATTTCTGATAGCGGTTTCAATTCGTCTTAATGATTCCTGCAACCTCGGCGATTCGATTAACGGCCCTTTTAACACTTTTGCGGAAGAAATTTTTGAAAGAATTCTTGAGAAATGTCAAGGAAATTCTAATTGCGTTTACTGCCCTCAGCGGTCTGTTCTATTCAACAAAGCATATAAAAATAACATTCTTTCAAAAGAATGTTTAAAGACTTTCCAGACGCGACATAATCCAATAACTTGTATTTAGCAGTTACTGAAGAAACAGGAATGGAAATGTAATTAATTCCATCATTTATATGAAATATTGAAGGACTAGGACTATAACGCAAATAACCACTTAACTACACCGATTTAAATCTTAATGCGCTCTAAATATAATAACACATTAAATGTTTGGATCATTTCGAATCGGACATGACTCAAGATCAACAATACTTTTAGTAAGCGCTCCGAATGCTTCGAACGTCGTTTAACTCAATAAACATCTGACTCATTAGAGTCATTTTTTGTTTATTGCGGGCGTATGTAAAAAGAACCGGCTCAAAAGAGTCATTCCCTTATGGAAACAGACTACACTGGTAGCGATTTTGATTCAGTTAAAAGCACCGGCTCACGAGAGTCATTCGCTTGCGAAATACTATAGTCGCAGTGTGGTAATGATTCACTTTAAAGAACCGACTCGTGGGAGTCGTTAGTTCGGGAATCGAACTTCACTGGTTGCGCTGTAGCTTATGTTTCTTTTATAGCGGTGTTGTGGCGCCGCTTAATGATGCAGGAAAAGTGTACGGTGTTGCATCAGCACGTTCGAGAACCGGTAACGGAGAATGTCACGTATACCATTTGGATCGGGTATTTAATGGATCCAATCGGTTCTCATGCAGACAGCCTCCTGCAGTGTTGCCAAGTCCGCGGCTTTTCCGCGGAATTGGGCTACTTTAACACTGTTGCCGATAGTTGTTTTTCATGCCTGCGGGTTGAAACGACCCCAATAACGTGATATTTAGCACCTGGAATGCGATTTTTACCAGGGGAACCCCGCCAAAAAACGTGTGTTTGACCTAGTTTTTTGATTGGGCTAGTTTTGAGCAACCATTGTGTGGGTTTTGATGTGAAAACCTGGCAAGCCTGCTCCTCAGCCTGCTCCTCAGTATTAAGCCGTTCTCTATCATGTTGTGTATGAGCTAAACAACCCCCGTGTTTCTCATCAGGTGTACATACCATGCTATAATCATTTGCATTAGACATAAGTGCTCTCTGTTTGGTGCCAATGAGTAATTCATGAATCACATCTTCCCATACTCCACATGGACTTCTAAGCATTTTGCAAATTTTACTCAGCCCCAGCAGAATCATCACAGATGAATAAGAACAGTGTCAGTATGAAATTCATATTTCAGGGAACAGGTTGTCAGCATCAGCAAACTCACACACACTAGAAGATGAGAGCTGTTTAATTTACTCAACTGCCCAAAAAGGAAATTCACACATTACCATGAGATCAAAGACGCTCTTTCTTGTCCCATCTGTGGTTCTCGGTACAATTGCCTCTTGAAATGGTTAAATACTGTGCACTAGGCTCAAATAAATACTGATTTTACTCTCACATGCGCTGCAGAAATTATTAATCACTGTCAATAACAACAAATAACACATCTATAGACCTTGCAAGTTTTTTGCAGGAAATAATTAATGAGGCTTCTCATTCATCCCACCACCCTTAATGATGTATTTAAAATTTAATGCATTTTCTAAACCTTGAGTCAGTGCAGGTGTTCGATAGCTTGTGTGTCAGCATCCCTGTAGAACTGCCTATGAATCAGCAAGGCTATAGCTCTGCTAAGTGAGGACAAATCTCCACGGACCGAGAGCTAGATTTAGCCTAAACGGACGTATAATTGTAGTTTGGAGATACGCGTCTGTGACTCTGTGTAAAGAGAGACACAACAAATCTGCCTTGTATGATGTAGCTTTAATGAAGACCTTGTTCTTACAGAGCCCTTTTTACTATCTTAGCCGGATCTAATCCACATTTTCTTGACATTTGGTCCCGGAGTCGATTTACGCCGCTGGATAATAAGAACAGATGTCAAGCTATGTGACCTTTTCCCTCAAACACACACCAATCACGCAACCTGTCATTCCAATAGAGGTGCACACTTTGAACTCCAAGAGAACGGGTGAGGAAAGGGGAGCAACTGAGGACTTGAAAGCTCAACAGATTGTCAAATAAATGTGTACAAACGCCAATACTACAAAATATAACATTAATAAGTGTAGAAATCACTAGTTTTTTTCTAAAGAAACATTGTCCGACAACAACAGGTAAAGTTACAGCAGGAGTCCGCATCTCTCTCGCCTCCCCTGAGCCCACTGAGTTTTAACAGACCCCCTAAAGCGTGCAGTGAGTTTGGTGGGGGGTAATTGAGAATGAATTGGGAAAAGTCACATGAGAGCAGGCAATGCCTCCATCACAGTCTCGGCTGTGATTGGTTCATGCGATAAATCTCGCCTCGTGCTCCTTTTAGTGAGTAATCGGCTTGGTGAAATTTAAAGATTCTCTGTCTGTGAGCATTTTTTACCAAACTTTAATGACTGATGATCCAAAAAAATCAAAAATAGTTAAAAGTTAGCACTTAAAACAAATAGCTGAACATAAGTTGACAAATAAAATATATTGTTTAAATTGTTACTACCGTGAGTTATTATGTAAAATGCTTAAAAACACTAACTTTGATGAGACTGACTTTGACTGTTCATGTAAAAAAATAAAATAGAATTGTTTTTCCTTGTTCGTTGTTTTTTCTTTTTCTGATAGTGTAAGTAATGCTTATTTAACCAAGAAAATGTGACTGGGACATGAATTTAGGAATTCATAGAGGAATTGCCTCTTCATTTCAGAACACTATTGAGATACTGTATATTATATATTATTTAGTTTTTTTTTTTTTTTTTTTTTTTTTTAATAAACAACCTGAATTATTAATTCAATTTCTGGGGGAGTTATAAAACTTAAAATAACCTCGTCATAAAAAAAAAGGTCAAATTTTAAACCTGAAATTTTAAGAGGCTTATTCACCTTGACACGCAGTCAAGACTCACAAGGGTCTGCAGGGGTCCTGTTTTATGTTTCTTTTTCTGAATGTTTTTGCCCCTGATGACTTTGACTTGACAGGCAAAAGTTTTTCAAATATTATTAAGTGTGGTTTTTTACAACTAATGATTGCATTTGGATAAATGCCAACATGTCTTGTCATTTCTTTCAATGCAGTCTAGTAATTTTTAAGACGAGTTAATAAGTGAAGCAGTGTTGTTAAAATCTAATAAATAATAATAATATTCATTATAACAATAATCCAAAACGTCAGGAATATCATTTGACGTTTCTTTATGCTTGCATCAGAAATAATAATAAAAACAGAAATAATAATTTACTTAAGAAATTGAAAACATGCTCATATGCAAGTCATTTTATGCATTAATTGCATTGTAATGTATTTTTGAATAAACTAACAGATCCGGGCAAAATAAATAAATGAATAAAAAATAATAGTAATAATGTAAAATTACCGTCCCATCAGCACAATTTGAACAAGATTTTAAAAATTCGCAACCTGGTGTCAAAACGTACCTCTGGGAGCTTTTTCGCAAGACGCGAGATACATACTTCTATGTACGATTCGTGACATATTCGATGTGAAATGTCCAATGAGTGGCGCTAAAAGTGTGTTCGTTTTCCCCCCCGGAAAAAAAAAGAACGTACATATGGTACGTTTTATGTGATGCTGGTTTTGTATGCGTTACTGCAGTTCTGACTTGGAATGTCCATTGAGTGGCACTAAAACTCTCATGCTCTGAGGCTTTTTAAAATAACGTACCATCTGCACTACACCTAAACCTACCCGATAGTATGATCAAAAGCGAATATGACGAAAAACACAATCGTAAGCATGCCATTAGCTTGTCTTTCGATGCTTTCAACTCTTTTATCGTGAGTCATGTTTTTCACGATATTCGTACCCAAGGATTCTGCATCCCATGTCTAATTCCTGAGGCTGAGCTTGCTTGTGATGTCTGGAAAGCGAATGGAGCTGTAATTGTAACTGTGTATGAAAACGATTACAAGTGCTCACTGTTTTACCGCCTCTAGTGTTCATTTATGTTGGAATCTGCAGTAATATGTAGTTATTGGTACATATTTCGCGTCTTGCGAAAAAGCCCCCTTTTTCGTCTTGAGACAACATATCCCAACCCCTTGTTTATTAATTACCAATTAGACATTTTACATTTATTTAAATCCATTTTCAAAGAATTCTGGCTCTATATGGGTCTACTTACACCTCTCTAGTATACAGGGGTGTTGTCAATGGTCTTCATCCAGTGGGAACACTTCAAGACTTCCTTATAGGAAAGATCTGACATCTATAAAAAAGAGAGGACTAGTATGATGAAATTTACAAATGCACATCCACTTTATCTGTCATAAAGACGCATACTCACCTTGTCAGTAAAAGAACAGAAAGAACAGACATTTAGTCTCCGAAGATGTAAGATGGCACTTTTAACCTCAAATCAACTGTGACACTCTGATCCGAGCCAATGATTTAACACTCGCATTACGCATATCTAAGTGAGCCAAGTTTGAAAGTTATCATCCGATACTTTCGTTCTAATGGCGTCAGTATTTCAAACACAGCCTGAGAGGCAACAGATTTGTTCTGTAATAAGTCGAAACGAGATCTGAAATGTCATATTTTCCAAGTTTGTTTGTTGCACCATGAAGCTTCATCTTTATACACTAATACTTGTTGGGCAAAATATGAATATTTGCAGCATTATGAATATTTGCAGCACTGTTCCGATTCCCCTGGCACCGCACCCAAAGCAACAGAATGCGATCATTAAATTTACTCCTAAGTCACTGAGTTTCCATTACAGGCTACATAAGTTTATGCTGAGAGAAATTAAAACAACCCATGCGGTGGTAAACAGATGTAGTGTGCATCTGTTCATGGGGTGATGAATATGATTTCCTGCCTGATCATCTGTAAAGCACTGATATTTCATTTTATCAAATACACTGACTTGTTACAGTGAGGATTTGGGGGTCGCTGCGAAATTTCATCCATCAACAATGGCGAAAGACAATCTGTTGACGGTCTTTTCATAGCACCTAGATTTATTAACTTGGCTACGAGGGGCCAAAGAGATGATTTGTCCGTTACACTGAGGCAGTTCAATCTCATGCCAGAACCAAGGGCATTTGCACTTCATTATCACAGAATAATTTCAAACAGAAACTGCAAAGCAGAGCGCAACAGGTGATGCATTATTACCGACGGGATGGTGTTCGGAATGGCGCGGGCCATCAATCAAGAGCTCCATTTGAAGAAATGATGCATTGGGGCAAAATGCAGACGCACATTAGGCTGCGGAGCGTTAGCCATAAATGATCCCCGCATTTCGACAATATTCTACCGTCTGTAGACAAGATGCAGTGCAACACGCACAAATATGGCTGAAATGAGAAATGAATTGGACAAAAGAGAGGTGACACTTCTGCTACTGAAAAGGATCTCTCGAGTTGGGAATCAGTCATGGTCGTCCTTGTCGGGGCAAGTGTTTTGGGCCTGCATTATGATGTTTGTGCTCATAAAAGTCTCTGCCACGACTGCTTTTGCGGATCATCTAACATGAGGATGAGTTGTTTGTCTTTGTCGCTGTGCACAGAACACTGCTCCTATTGATTGAGGGAACTGATCCTGGCCAGGGAGCTGGTGTTCTGAGTTTTCGATGTACCTTATAGAACATCATACTCTTGTTGAGGTTGACATCAATGCCTGGTGAAGTGTACAGCAATGTCTCCAGGGTGGGCAAGGCATATAGTGTTACTATAACTGCAAACACTACCACAGGTAATAAAAGAAAAACACAAACACCATAAGAATGGTTGATTAGAGTGATTCATGGAAAGGTCATTAACATCATGTTCACTACCACTGCAACTTTAAACTAAACTATACTGACTTTAGCCTGTGCCAAACAAATAACTGCAGTCAAAATGCCATTTTAGCATATTTAATTAAAAAACATTTTTTTTACATCAGCTTTATATATATTTTTGCAAAGAATAAAAAAAAACATAAGTGTACAAAAATGGTTCTTAAATAAATACATTTACTTTAATAAATAAGTTAGTAAATTAGTCAGTAAGTTAGTAAGTAAATAACACTGCTTTATGAAAGCTTGCTTCCACCATGAGATTTAAAAAAATAAAATATAAATAAATAAATACATAAATCACAATTTAGACTTTCACGCAATTCTGAGCTTATATCTCACAATTTGGACTTTCTTATCAGAATTGTGAGATATAAACCTGCAACTTTGAGAAGAAAAAGAATTAGGGGATATAAATTCGTAATTTTGAGAAAAAAAATTCTAATTCAGAATTGTGAGATAAAATGTTGTAATTACTTTTTATTTTTTCATTTCATGGCAGAAGAAAATATTTTCCTGAATCAAAATTATAAAAATAAATATAAATTCTCAAGTGATTGAAAAAAATTCAGAATTGTAAATTTGAGATCATAATTTTTATTTTTTTGTTTCATGGCAGAAAAAAAAAATCATATTTTTCTGAATCAGAATTCTAAGAAAAAATTTAAATTCTCAATTGAGTGAAAAAAAAAATTCAGAATTGTAAATTTGAGATAAAATGTCATAATTTGTATTTTTTCATTTCATGGCAGAAACAAAAAATCTGATTTCAGAATTACAAGAAAAAATATAAATTCTCAATGAAAAAAATAATCAGAATTGTGAGATAAAATGTCAAAATTCTCATAATTCTGACTCAGAAAACCTGAAATATATATATATATATATATATACATACATTCTGCTATGAAATTAAAAAATGTTTTTTTACGCACATAATATCATAAAGTAGTCAATGTTTCATAATACGAAGTATGTATACAGTCTTTTGAAGGCATCTGCTTGTGCGTAAAACCAGGAGAAAGTTTAAAGTTAAAATCTTGTCCTGCTCTACTTGAATATGGCACATCAGTGAATATGGCACAATGACAATGTGTTTACATATGCGCAATGAGTGCGCTCAACACAACAAAAGGAGAATGCAGCAGAGAAGCAGAAACTATACACAAACAGATCTGAATGAACACAGGAGTGTGTGCAGCATACTTTGAGAACCACTGGAAGTACAGATTTCAGGATATTGGCAGATTCTGACTAATTTATTATCCCTAAACAGTACTTTATATTTCACTGACCAGGCAATTTGCAGCACAACAAACATGCACATTTGACAAGAGACCATTTGCTGTGAGCAGACTTCTGAGCTTAGTATTGTCAGCCTTTGTGATTTGCCAATAAGCCTTTTAGCTGCCAATTAGATTGTAGTACTCTCAGCTCAGCTTAACACAGTTTACAATATTTAAATCCATTCTGCATATTTCCCCTTGCAATCAGTGAAGAAAATGTCAAAAAAGCATAGATTTCATGTGGGGCTAACCAGAACTGGTTCAGTGGCTCCTGAAGTGTAATGTGCAACCTGAGCAGGCTTGGAAAATATTCATTAGTTATGAATCAGCCAATCTCCTGGGCCTGAATGCACTGCTGTGCTGTTGTGTTTGTGTCAGCCAGAAGTATAGATTCCTCTCCTCTCTCAGACAGACAGCTGCGTAACCGCTCTGGCATCCTCCCAATATCCAACCACAGAAAGCTTAGTGTTCTGAAGCCATAAAACCGAGACCCATGTTCATTTAACAAAACTGCCATTCACTCTATAATGATATATGACAGGGTTTAGAACAATTATGCAATCAGATCAAATTAAACTGATTTTAAAGAAATACTTTATGCAAATATGAAAATTCTGTCATCCTCATGTCGTTCATCTTGGGAACACAAATTAAGATGTTTTTGATGAAATCCAAGAGCTTTTTGAGCGTGCACAGACAGCAACGCAACAATCATGTTCAAAGTCCAGAAAGGTAGCAAGGACGTCGTTAAAATAGTCCATGTGAGAGTGGTTTAACTGTAATGTTATGAAGGTACGAAAATACTTTTTGTGCGCAAAGAAAACAAACATAACTTTATTCAACAATTTATTCTCTTCTGTTTAGTCTTAAAAGTGCGGAGTGTATAGTCAAAGAAACAATAAAAAACGTAACTCTAAATGTTTTTCTGACTTTTATTTTGAGTAAGTGTCATTATACTATAGATATTTTCGTAACTTGTCACGAAATAAAAAGCCTCTCAACTCAGAAAAACGAACTATCCTGTCCTGTCAGACGTTACACTGTGCTTGTAGCGGCAGCGCACACTCTTCAATTGCCGTGCAAATGCGGCAGCACGTTTTATATCACTTTACTAAAGCGCAAAATAAATTACGAGCTTGCATAATTCGTAAATGTTGTTCAACGAAAATGTCCTCGCTTGAACTACCCGGCCTTTGATAGCGATTCACCCCTTTTTAAACAGTTAACAATCTAAAAAATTAATTTTGTAGCCTGTAAACAGACCATATCTATGTTTACACATGCCAAGCTCTACTGACAATAGAGTGTTTTCACACCACCCAATCAATCAGCCATGTTGGCGGCACTGAATGTAAACAATGACACTGAACTGAATGAAACTCACATATTGCTGCTGAAAATGGTCAATTATTGTCATGTTTTGGGCTTTGCTAATTGGTCGGACCAGGAAAAACATTTGGAGTACTATACTGCCAAAAGTTATAACAAATCAAGGAGAAGAGTGCAAAAACTGAGGAACCAGAACAACCTGAACCAGGATTTCCAGGGCAAGAACCTTCGTGTTTGTTCTCATCATTTCCGGTAAGGTAGGTGAAATATTAGGCTAATATCTTAATTAATACTGCTCCTATCTTTACTACCTATTCATTTTAGTTTGTCAAAATATTGCATCCCTCTCTGCATACTAAGTCCTTATCTATATGATTTAGCAGCTTCCACACATTTTCCCCCGTGGTTTAAACAACATAAATTAGCAGAACAATGTATTCAGTTGTACATTTACCGTGCAATCCATGGTGTTGTTTTGTTTATATCCGAGTATCGCCGATATGGCCGCGCATCCGGGTAACTGACCAAATCGCAACATAAGTGCAAACCCTATATTTTTTCTGCACAAAGAAAACAAAAATAACAACTTTATTCAACAATTTCTTCTCTTCCGTTTCAGTCTCAAAGGTGGGTTGCGTAGTTTACAGTAAAAGAAAGAACATCAACAGCAAAAAAGTAATTCTAAATGTTTTTCTGATGCAAAATTTTATTTTGAAAGTCGTGCGTGAAAGCTGTTGACACTTCTGTCAGATGCTATGCCTGAGAAAAACGCGCTGTCTGTGGTAAGATCAGTTGTTCAGTTTAATGTCAGTGTCATTATTCTATCAATATTTTCGTAACTTGTTACTAAATAAAAAGTCTCTCACCTCAGTAAGGTCGTTCTTGAACGAATCGTTCATTTTGAACAAATCTTTAAAGTGACTCGCGAAGAACGAGTCATCTCGGCGAGTGATTCGTGCTCGCTGCAGAGCCAGATGGGAGGAGCTAGATATGGGTAATGGGTGGAGATAGACACCTAACCCTACCCCTTACCCTATCCTAAACCTAACTCCACCCATTAGTTCACACAGAGGTGGAGCTGGAGGCCATTCGCTCTGCAGTGAGCAGTACTTGGGGATCTTATTAGGTTCTGTACTGGAATTAGTTCACCTGTTTCAAGTCTTCGGGTTTTTCGAGTCGTTCGTTCATCTTATGGGGCTGTCACGTGACGCTGATTTTGCTAAAATTAACGAAATAACTCAAAAAAAGATTCGTTCATTTTGCTGAACGAGACTCAAAGGTCTGAGTTGGTAAAATGATCCGAACTTCCCATACGAATCACGTCTGTGTACTCCGGCTAAAAAAGGTAGAGTACGCCAAAAAAACTCCATCTTTTTTTCTCCTACAACTTTAGAACCGTCCGACACTTGACTTACTTGCACTTTCTTAGTCTTTGCGCGTCCACTTTGTAAACACTGGGCCTGTGGTTCGGCCTATGTTCCGCGTGACCTTTCGACATAATTCAATAGTATGTCGTGAACGCGCATGCCAGAACCTGTGCTACACAAGCATTTGTTTTAAAAAAGTATACAAATTTTTCGCAAAAAATGACAGATCGTTTCGCTAGATAAGACCCTTCTTCCTCGGCTGGGATCGTTTAGAGTCTGCATTTAAACTACATTTCGGAAGTTCAAAATCGGGGGGCACAACTGAAGTTCATTATATGGAGAAAAATCCTGAAATGCTTTCCTCAAAAATCATAATTTCTTTACGACTGAAGACAGAAAGACATGAACATCTTGGATGACAAGGGGATGAGTAAATTATTTGTAAATTGTTGTTTTGGAAGTAGAATTCTCCTTTAATTTTGTAGCCTATAAGCAGACCATATCTACACATGCCAAGCTTTACTGACAATAACCGAACCTCATGGGTGATGATGTTGAGGAAAACAAAATGAGCATAAACAAAAAGCCATCCATCTGTCCACATATCTGAAATTACGGATTGCATCTCAAGGGCCATATTTTGACGCATTTTTATATTGACCTTGTTATATTAGTACTATGAATTCTAATAACGTGTAATATGTTTAATCATGACTTACCTCACCAAACCAATGGCATCATGCAGGTGATGTAATTAATTACTTAATCAACCTATCATGTAATTCATTTGATTAGGATCTTTGTTCAATCAACGACCCTCATTTTATGATTATCTTCACACTCTCTGTTTATCGTGTATGTCGGTTTACTCAAGGTCTACACAATTATCTCTAGGTGTCAGTCAAAAGCTTAAACTTTATTAGGGGCTAACCAGAGTAAACAGGCATTTTTCCTTTCAAGAGGAATTTACCGTGAGAGCATTTGTAATGAGACAATTTGAGCGGGAAAGCCATTAATTCGTCCCGAACAGAAAACTAGATCCGCCACTGTTGAAATAAGATATTCCGTTACGCATAGAACTTCAGTTTCATTAGTCTACAATACGTGTGAAACAAATTAACCTGTTCATTCTTCACTAATTGTGTGTTTCTGTATCTCTCAAACCTTTTATAATTGTAGGTAAAAGGCAGATTGAACTTTTCAGCAGCGGTGAGGGGTTGTTGGAAGAATAGTGGCAAACAGGTGCCCTTTTCCTGCAGAAGCCAGGAGGCTATCAGATACATTAAAGTGGACAGCAGGATGTCTGACTGCCTCTTTAGAAGGGCTCTGTATTGAGTTTGACCTGCAAAGGTAACGGACAACAGCACAAAAGTCATTTTAATTCCAGTCAGGCTTTTGTTACCCACCTGCTGCTCGTAGTGAGGATTGTCTCCTCACGCTGACATTAGCATGAGAGCGTATTGATCAGAATGCTGTGATGGTGTTTCAGATAGATTAAATCACCTGACCTTTTTTGTCACCTACAAACAATTCAACATTGCCAAAAGCCATTCATTCCACCTCCTGTTATCGCACTGCTGGGCATATGCTTTTCAAATGGATGTGGCAGGGACATATGTATCATATGCCACTGTCATATGCCTCGCCTTTTGCCCAGGCTATGAATAAAAATCACATCTGTGATAATATGTTTGGTTTTTGGCATATAGTTTGGTCCACAGTGCAGCTTATTTTGGTCAAAAACTGCTCACTTTAACAGCAAGAGACTGAGGGACATGGGGCTAGCACACTTTCATACCTGTACATAGACACTGAAACACATCTTTTAACATCTAAACGTAAGAATTGTGCATATTAACAACTATAGAGATGTGCAAATGTTTACAAATCTATTTAGGTAGTCGTGTTTTTGTAAATTGTGAAAATTAAAAAAAAAAAAAATTTAAATAGTCATCATTTAATAAACTAATTATCTCAAATTACTCATAGTGTGCATTTGTCTGTCTATAATTTTATTTTTATTGTTGAGAAGCAAAGTTATTGTAGTACCATTTTAGTACCACGTTAAAAAATAAAAAATATATATATGATTGCGAGACTAAAGTCGTAATATTTCGAGAAAAAAATAGAAATTGCGAGAACAAAGTTGAAATATTATGATAAAAGCTTTGACTGAATTTCAAAACATTTCAACTTTATTCTCAAAACATTTAGACTTTTTTCTTAAAACATTTTGACTTTATTCTCAAAACATTTTGACTGTTCTCGAAATATTTTGACATTATTTCTGAAACATGTCGACTTTCTACTCAAAACATTTCAACTTTATTGTCAAAAAATTTCAACTTTATTCTCAAAACATTTTGACTTCATTCTCGAAATATTTCGACTTTATTCTCATAATTTCAACTTTAATTTCAAAACATTTAAACTTTCTACTCGAAATATTTCGACTTTATTCCAAAATATTTCAACTTTATTCTCAAAACGTTTCGACTTATTCTCGAAATATTTAGACTTTCTTCTCGTAATTTTGACTTTATTCTCAAAACTTTTTGACTTTATTCTCATTATTTTTACTTTATTTTCAAAATTTTCAGATTCTAATATTGTAATTTTAGATTTTTTTTTTTAACGTGGCACTAAAAGGCTGTCATATTATAGTGAATCTAAAACATTAAAACAGAATCTAAAACATTAAAAATGTGTTACTTGATATAAAATCAATTTAAATAAAAATAAAAGAAAATTCCATGTATTCCCTATAATCTTCCCTATATGTATCTGAAATCTAGCCTACTAAAGCGATCCTTTTTTTCCCTTTTCTTTTCATTTCTTTTTTTTTTTTATATCAAATGTAAAGTCATGTCCCAGTCAGATTTTCTTGGTTAAACATTACTTACACTGTCAGAAAAAAAAAAAAAAAAATATATATATATATATATATTTACATTAAAAATGTAATCAATATTTTATTTCTTAAAGCCAAGTATGAATCTCATCAAGTCAGTGTTTTTAAGCATTTTACATTTATTACAAAATAACCTAAAGCAGTAACAATTTAAACAATATATAAACAATTGGGTACTATACTGAGATCCTCAAAACTCTGCTTATTTGATGTCACTAACATGGTAAACTATGGCAAATTACACAATGAGATCATAAGAGAATTACACAAGAGATCATACTGTAATGCCAACTCAGTAGCTTGTAAACATCATTTTGTTTTTTGGCAGAGTGATAGAAGTCCTGTGCACCCTGTTTCTGTACATTTCGTTGCAGTCTGTTTACAGCTTGTGATTCTCCCAAATGCTTTCCAATTTTGCACCAGCGGTCAGTGAATAAACTGTAAGTGGTCCGCAGTAATCCATAAACCAGCAAAGTGCTAAATCATGACCAGAATGTTCCTGAAAGACTCTTGCTGCATGGGACCCTACCAAGTGCAAGGTTAGAATGACTCATTTCATCTTCTCTGATGTCGCGCTCAAAGCACCCAGGCCCTGTCTCCATCATAATTAAACAGGGCTTAAGGCATCCGACGGTGTCACAGAAGAAGATGGAAGTGTCATTCATTTCTCTCATTGCTTTGCGGCCAAAGAAAGGGCACCAGGCCCCCTAACATACCAGGGTCATTCCTGGCATCCGTATCTCTCAAATGAACGGTTCACACAGGAGGCCCAGGATGATGAAGCAGACGTGTCGGAATGCTCACCATGGTAATGAGACAGTGGTTAAACCCCCTCCCGCCTTCAACTCCATCTCAACCAACAGCTCAATAAGTACATCAGTGTTGTTGGCACCCTACAGGAGCAAGGGCTGCCGAAATTTATGGGGCAACAGCCATATGAACTTGAGCTGAGCCGCACGCTCCCTGTGGACAGGACACGGAGATACGAACACAATGAGAGTGGGAGGAGAGGGGCTGTGAAGCATATCGCACAGAGACTCCGCCAGTCTTTACTCAGTGGTAGTCTGTTGTCAGAGCTGATCAATTGCTTTGCACATTTGCTAGAGTTCTGCATTAGAAGCATTGTTTTCACAGAAGGAGAATACGGTTGTCAGTCTTGTTTCTGAGTACTTAATACGGTTCACACATAGATTAGTTATTTATGAAAATTACAACCACATTGTATAACTGCAGTCACACCTGTAAATTTTCACTACAGTACACTAAATCACACATTTTCAGGGCTCACATCATGTGTATGTCTATTGTGTGTTGCAGGTTTTCATGAGGAATTCTGACAACTTCCATGAGTTGCTGTTCCACATGGCAGCCTGTTTCCACTACAGAATAAAAAAAGTGTAACTGAAACGTATTATCTTTCAAATCTGACTTTATTACTGCAATTCTAGATTTATATATCACAATTCATATCTAAGTAGTGCAAGCTTCTAAAGGTTTCTTTAGACCAGTGGTCTCAAGCTCAATTCCTGGAGGGCCGCAGCTCTGCACATTTTCGCTCCAACCCTAATCAAACACACCTGATCCAGCTAATCAAGGTCTTCAGGATTACTAGAAACTCCAAGCAGGTGTGAGTTGGAGCTGGTTGGAGCTAAACTCTGCAGAGCTGCGGCCCTCCAGGAATTGAGTTTGAGACCTCTGCTTTAGACCAATTTCATCAGAATTGCACATTTATAGCACACTTTTGACTTGCATTTCAAGGTAAAATCTTGCTTTTTTTAATCTTACAATTCAGCTTTTTTTTTCTAAGAATTCTCAGTTAACAAGGCACAATTCAGACTTTCTCTGAACTCTGAGTTAACATCTCAGAATGATGTTTTTTTTTTCCTCTGAACTGCACTTATGTCTCTTCAGACTTTTTCTCTTCTCACAGTTCTGACTTTTTTCAAACAATTCTCAGTTAACGTCGCAATTCAGACTTTCTCAGAATTCTGAGTTAACATCTCACAATTAGCTTTTTCTCAACATTTTAAGTTTCCATCTTTTAATTCAGATTTTATTTTATTTTTTTGGAATTCCGAGTTAGCCTCTCAGAATAATGGCTTTTTTTCTGAACTGCAGGTTTATGTCTGGTAATTCTGACTTTTTTCTTGGAATTCTGAGCTTACATTTCACAATTACGACTTTTTTTCCCACTAAGAATTCTCAGTTAACATGGCGCAATTCAGACTTTATTAGAATTTAACATCTTACAATTGGTTTTTTTCCCTCAAATTTTGAGTTTACATCTCGTAATTCAGACTTTTTTTTCTTGGAATTCTGAGTTTACATCTCAATTACTTTTTCCCTAAGAATTCTCAATTAACATAGCGCACTTCAGATTTCCTCTGAATTTTGAGTTAAACTCTCATAATTGGCTTTTTTCCCTCAAAATTTTGATTTTACATGTCGCAATTCAAACTCAAGATTTTACATCTTGCAGATAAGACTTTTTTTCTGAGATAATCTCTCAGAATAATGACTTTTTTTTTCTCTGTACTGCAAGTTTATGTCTCGTAATTCTGACTTTTTTCTTGGAATTCTGAGTTTACATCCCACAACTCTGACCTTTTCTTAGAATTCTCAGTTAACATGGTGCAATTCAGACTTTC
The DNA here is from genome assembly GCF_022985175.1 of Labeo rohita. Classification (NCBI taxonomy): domain Eukaryota; kingdom Metazoa; phylum Chordata; class Actinopteri; order Cypriniformes; family Cyprinidae; genus Labeo; species Labeo rohita. The sequence goes on along the minus strand of NC_066883.1, from coordinate 21,152,770 downwards.
TTGGAATTCTGACTTTTGGCTTTTTTTTCACACAGTTTTCATGATTTCCCTTCATCAACAATAAACTTCTAAATCTCAACTCTATACGCTAAAATACATGAACTTGACACGATTCTGAGGTCGGTTGTAAAATAATTCTTGCATAACTTTTTCAATCCATCCAGTCTCCTGTAGCACAAATGTCATTCACACTAAGTCGTGTGTTCTTCTCTGAGTGGTTTGAATAATAATTTGGTGGGGGCGTGTTAATTCGTTCTATATTAAGCCAGGTTTGTTCACCTATGTAATTAAAAGCAGCTGAGTGCTGTTCCAGTGAGACTAAATGCCGAGGGGTAACGTTCCATTTAGGCGAGTCAATATGAGCGGAGAGGTTCATTACTCACCGAGGGGTGGAAGTGAGGTCATAATCAAACACTAGCATCCTACGGGGGACTCGTAACCTCTCCTTGCTTCTCTCTTCGCTGCCACGTTACGTGATAATAAGCTTGAGAGGTTTCTAATAGCTTAGCTTATTGTCTTCACTGTTCTGGGAAAAAAGTCTCTCGGTCAAACTCAAATGTCTCAAAAGACAATAAAATAGCCTATCCACATTCACTCGAGTTTTTAAGTACTATTGTTTTAGTTCACGTCAAGCATGCGTATTTATTCGTGCCGCGGCTCACTACTTTGAAAATCACTCACGGTGACTTTAACTGTCGTGCTTGTCTATAAATGTGCTTTTTTGGTAGGATGACTTACTTTTAATATTAAAATATGGGTATCATATCATGTCAAGTGGAAAATAACTATGATTATGTACCTTAATAAATGTGTTAAAATATGAGTAGCACAATATGTCAGGCAGAAAGTGGCTGTGAGGTTGTACACCCACTGTAATGAATGAGCTAACTGAGCCCACACAGAATGTACAGTACATGCACATGCAGAACAGCACCGAAAATCGTGGTACAGAACTAGTCAAATGGATGTTAAAAAAAAAATACAGCTATATGAACCATTCTAGAGAATTGGTTTAAAGTCAGAATTGTAAATGTCTTTTCCCACTAATTTTGTATGTATGCAAATTGTATGAAATCCAAGGTACACATTTCTAGTAACTGTGCAGTTCTCATATTGTATTTTCAGAAAGTTTTGGAATATTTGTTCTCTCCTCAAATTTGTAACTACCGAAACAGTAATGTATAATTTAATAAGAAGGGTTATATTGGCCTATTAAGATTTTGCTTACATCTTCCTTGTAAATATATATTTTTTTATTTTATTAAAAAGTTTTTAGAGGTAAATCAGTAATCAATTCCAATTTTTTAATATATTTCAAGTGTGATTTATGAGATTTGTTGTATTTTGAATCCAAATTTTCTTTGTAAAAGGCAAAAAGTTGGATCATAATGAGTTTAAACTTAAGGATGCATTAGTCTGAATATACATTGAACTAAAAACTATCATAACATCTTAGTTAATAATTCAGTATACTTTATTTTTGATAAAACATCCCATGTTTCGGTCGTGACACCACATTTTTGGTCGTGCTTTGGTAGTGACCACATCACATTACAGATTTTAAGTCACATACTAAAACAGTAAAATACTAAAAATTTGCATAACTGTACTAAAATTTTATTTCCCCCAAATAAAGAATAATGTGTTCCCTTATTATCCCGAACCAATGATCACTTGTTTCGGTCATGACAATTTTAGATAATTTGGTATGTTTCGGGAAGTTTTTTTTTTTTTTTTTTATACATAAAGTTTTATGATTTACAAAGAACATATAAAATAAATATTTTTTAACTTAACTTTTTTTAAACAAAAATATCTTTTTAAAAACAGCAGTGGAATGAAATGCAAAAATTATTTCAATATCATTTTCGGAAGTTGAAATTGAGGACTTAGGGTTCGGGACAGCCACCGCCCAATTGAAAGTACCCACTAAATGATGATTTTATATATACATTAAATTTACTGATACTTTAAATATTATTGTGGGTTTCAACAGATAATAAAACGATCTTGGTAAACATCTAAGATTTTAATACTTAAATGTTTTTTGTTTTTTGTTTTTTTGGAAGTGGGACAGCAGTTTGCACCAATTCTGTAGAATGGCTCATATATTTCAAAATTTTTATGTAAATGTATCTTTTCCGTCTATTGTCATAATAAAAACAGCATAGTTTATGCAGAAGGTAAAGGCCAGTGCAAGTATAGCACCGATAGTGTTGTAAGTTATAAGATGCAAAACTTGACAGAAGACTTGACTAGTCTAGACTAACATAAAAGTACATATAAATACCATGAGATTACCACTAGATGCTTAGCAACAAACACCCAATGGCATGCAGTGGTTTTTAATTAATCTGTAAAAATAATATTCCCTTATTCAAATCGAGCCTTTCTCAGATGCCTGTCGGTGTGACGTCACACCCACAGAGGCCGCTCCCACAATAGTTGACTGACATGAGCGTTTTACCTCAGATCAGCTGTAACAGTCCAGCCTCCATGTTTTGATGCTGGAGCAGGGATGTAAGTTAGTCAAGAATTGAGCGATTGAGGTATTGTGTTGCTGGATGTAATAATGAACATAGTGGTCGTCATCTACTCAGTTTACTCTGCAGTGGATTACATTTGTTTGTGAAGGGAATGCGCCTCTCGATCTACATATATGGGTCTGTGTTCACGCGAATCATTCGTGATCCAACTTCACTTACAGCAGAAGTGAGTATAAGGGTTTTTTTATATAAATCTTTGCGATCGCCTTTCCTAATAATGTGCTAGTTAGCAAGTTAAGCTGCTAAATGCGGCTAATGTAAACAGGCTCCTCACTCCACAGAGAGAAGAGAGGGGCGGAGCGAGCAGAGCTCATTTGCATTTAAAGCAGCCTCGACCAGAATGGGATAATTTTTGCAGAGCTGATTTTGACAAGGTAAAAAGGGTGTTGTTTTACACTACCACTGAGAATTTTTAACCAAAGTATATTATGGACTTTTCATTAAGACCCTAAAGAATCATATTAACTTGTGGAAAATGGGCATCCGATGACCCCTTTAAATATACAAAACAGCTTGTTTTGCTGCTTGATATTAGAAATTGGTGTGTGCCACATTATTTTAATGTATTATTTTAATTATGAACACGCTGGTTTGTAGTGCAAACAGTTTTACCGTTTACTGCAAGTTGTAATTCCCGCCCAGGCTTACGTCAGCCTTGAAGAATAGGTGGATAGAGCTGCCACAAAAATGTTCAAAGACAAAATTCAAGACAGCTACGCACAATATATAATAAGATGACTATTATATTAATGTAAAATGTATATGACTGTGTGAGTGTAGATGTAGATGAGTTTGTTTCTTCAACAATGTGGATTATTGCATTGTTTTTTTAGCTGTTTTGACTCATTTTAATGGCACCTATTCACCGCAGGGTATTCCCTGGTGAGCTGAATTTCTACAAATATGTTCTGATGAACTTTAAACTCATCTTGGAAACATTTTTTACTAATGACACTTGGACCCATGTACCGTCAGACAACCACAGTACTTTCTATATCTTCATAAAGCTGCATATTTCACACTGATCAATTTCAATAGCTTATGTTAGTGCATGCACACTGCTCTCAAGTGTGTGGAACAGAGAGTATGGAAACAGGAATGGCTCTTGGGTTGGTCTAGGTGACCTGAGAGGCTGCGAGAGATGTGATGTGACACCACAGTTTGCCCTTCTTCTCGCCCCCCTTAGTGCTTCAATTAGATAATTGACAGGTGCACGCTGAGACTGAGACAATCAATTATCCTGCTGACTGTCTGTTGCTCTGCACTTAACCACACTGTGTTTTAAGGGTGAAACGGTGAGGACATTGTACCAGAGGACACATAAGGTAAAAAGGTAACCACTTTCCTTCAGAGGAACAGAGTGCATCTCTAAAACTGCTTAGGGGAAACTCGACTGAGGCTACAGTGGAGCTCTGCGATTCATTTGAATGAGCACTACTGAGAGCATGGTTAAGTGAAGAGCTTTTTCTTCCTCTTTTTAAATGATTTGCAACAAGTGTGGCGGTAATGAGCAACGCCTGAGGAGGACTGACGGAGCTTAACAGGAGTCGTAGTTTTAAACACTTGCTCTGCTCTGTATCTGCATGGCTAACCTATAGAGCCCAGTTAAACCCTCAGCATTGATGTCATTGCAGCCCTATGGGCAAACACAGAGTCTCTAGACAGACAACAAGCACTATCTGCCCTCTACTGGCCTGTAAGTGTATAATCAACAAGAATATCTGGTGCAAACTTGGATATTTATACTTGGATATATGTAACGCTGGATGCATCAAGCTAAGAAGGGAGTAAATCAGTTCTTTGATTTTTACTTTTAATTTTGATGTTTAATATTTATATAAACGTTACATATTGGTTGCATTTGTAAGTTATAAAGTTTACCTGGTTGTGTAAAACAGGCATAATAATAATAATATCGATATATTGATCACAGGCACCTGAATCTAATCAAATCGTCATGTTTTGAGGTTCTCTCATATCTCAGATCGTATCATGATGAAACGTCTTATTTAATTCCCTAGTATTTTTATACAGCACCAAATATTCGCCACAGCAACAGTAAACAGCCCGAGGGCTTACAGTTCAGTACATCGAATATAGAAAGTTGTGTTCTCTTACCGTGTTATAGATTTACTTACAAAATAAAACAATTTTGTTCAAATATTCTTTATGCAAGATTTCAAAGACTACGGGCGCCCAAAGACAGTTCGGGTTGCACAAGCCAAACCTTAGAGACTTTACTTCAAAATCACTGACAGAAAGTACTACAAAAAATCATCACCGACTGTCAGTGTACATAATTCACACACTGGATGCTTCAAGGAAAGAATCATGGCGGAAGCAAATTGGTATTGATCATAAAACGTTGTAACTGTGAATGATGACTGTACAATTTAGTTTGTACCCACTTTATGTACCCTTGATGAGGAATAACGATAAAGCATGCCAGAAAACACAACTCATTTAGCTGGTTTATGAGGAGACAGGCTTGCACGACTTCAAAAACAAACTAAATTTCCGATCATGCTCTGTGGCAGCACATAATTAGAGCATTAATTATGCTCGCGTTCTTTGCTCTCCATTTACTCGCGCTAATGCTAAAAAGCTTCCCGTCTTGTTGTGAAGAAAAAGAAATATGAAACTGCTCGACCATTTCTTTCTGACCGAAATTACATACTATGAACTCCATTTTCAATACAACGTGGCTATTTAATTTTAAAGGAATAGTTCACCCAACAATTCTAATTCTGTTATTAATTCCTCACCCTCAGGTCGTTCATCTTTGGGACACTAATTAAGGTATTTCTGTTGAAATCCGAGAGCTTTCTGACCCTGCATAGACAGCAATGCAATTACCACGTTCGAGAAAAGGTGGGAAGTGCGTCGATAAAATAGTCAATGTGATATCAGTGGTTCAGCCGTAATGTTATGAACCGTAATGTTTTCACAACAAAACCCGCCCAATTGCTAGTTACTCAAAACTAACCCAGTCCCATTTAGAGAGGGGTTCCCTGTTAAAAAGCCATTCTGTAGGGTAAAATAAGCGTTTTTTGGCGGGGTTCCCCTGGTACAATGTGCATTCTAGTGAATAAATATCATATTTTTGGGGTCTCTTCAACCCACGGACATGAAAAACAACCTGCTAAAACCATGTCAAAGTAGCCCAATTCTGCGGGAAAACTGCGGACTTGGCAACACTTATGAAAAATACATTTTGAGCACAAAGAAAACAAAAATAACGACTCAAGTATTCTCGTAGCCTCTTAAAATTACAATTAAATCACTGATGTCACATGGACTATTTTAACGATGTATTTACCACTTTTCTTACCCTTGAATGTGGTAATTCCATTGCTGTCTATGCAGGGTCAGAAAGCTCCTGGATGTGTACAAAAAAGATGACGAACAAAAGTCTTAGTTTTGGAACGACATAAATGTAATTAATGACAGAATTTTCTATTCCCCCCCTACCCCCCGCGCCCTTTAAGAGTGATTAGTTAAAAAATAAAAAATAAAACGCGTCATCAGTTGGACATATTGGTGGCACAGAGCATAAACATTGCCGCTGAACCAAATTAAACTTGCATATTTTGCTGATTATTGCTGCTGAAAATGGCCTATTAGGGTCATGTTTTCGGCTAATCTAATCTGTCGAACCAGGAAACACATTTGGAGTACAGACTGCCCAGGGTTGCCAGGTTTTCAGAACAAAACCCACACAATTGCTACTCAAAACTAGCCCTAACTGTTTCGAGGGGGGTCCCCGGTAAAAATCATGTTCCTGGGGGTAAAATACAGGGATTTTTTGTGGGGTACCCATAGTAAACTTAGCATTTCAGGGGCTAAATATTACGTTTTTGGGACCGCTTAACCCATGGACATGAAAAAACAACCAACAGCAACAGTGTTAAAGGAACACTCAACTTTTTTTAAAAATAGGCTCATTTTCCAATTCCCCTAGAGTTAAACAGTTCATACGGCAGCAAAGTTCCTTGATTATTACGCCGGAATGAGAGTATAGTTCATATCACCCTAGAAAATCGCAACTTTTCATTTTCTGTCAGTCTTAGTACACGATGTAACCAGGGGCGTTTCTAGGATTTTAAAACATCCGGGGCTGATGCCAAACCATCAGGGGCTAGTGGTGTTGGGTGGGAGCTCACGTCATGCTCACATAAGATTTTGTTAGACACAGGTGGTTGAACGTCGATGGGGTCCGGGGCATTAAACTGGGGGTTAAAGACCTTGCCGCACTATGAACAATAGTAAATAGTAATCACTGCAAACAGCAAACATATCAAAGTATTATAACAAAATTATAAATTTACAAAAATATGTTAGAAAAATAAAATAATAAATTTGAAGATGTATTTATAACTGTAGCAAATATATAGTTGCATGCAATTTTAATTATTTATTATTTTAAAAATTTTAATATTATTATTATTATTATTATTTTAATTCCGTTTTTCGTTTTAATTTTTAACTTATTTTTAATGCTTAAAAAATTTTTTTTTTTTTTTTTTATTGTTACCAAATATGTTGTAGCATGTCTGTTTATTTGAATGCATAAAAACAACTTATTGATATATATATATTTACATTTATTTTTTTTTTTATGGAATTCTGTGTTGTGTATTTTTCTGGTTATCAAATGAAGGTATAAAATATTACATAAATTGATCTTATAATGAATATGATATTTTATTTTTGACTAATAAAGGGGATTGACTATTCAAATTTAAAACATGGAATAAATATTGTGTGAAAAAATTGTAGAAATTTGTATTAATTAATAGTAGTAGTCGTAGTAGTAGTTGTAGTAGGCACGTACATTGTACTGAATGGTTAATAAAGTTAAACCGAACTTTTACTTTGACGGGTTGCCGTGAATACCTGTAAATTTCTGTGTGTATATTTGACGCTTGTTTTACTCAAATGAAGCCGTGAAATGCTCATGAAGTGACTCTCAGAGCAGTTTTAGAGATGTTGTTAATGTATTTATGTCCTCATTTAGTGAAACATTTAGTGAATTCGAAAACGGTAAAACTCAACTGTTTAACTCTAGGGGGAGTTGGACAATGCGCCTATTTTCAAGAAAAATGGAGTGTTTCTTTAAAGTAGCCCAATTCTGCGGGAAAACCACAGACTTGGCAACAATGAGACTGCCACACAAATCTAGAAGAGGGCAAAAAACTGAGGAACAAAAGACGTTTGTGGTTGGACAAACAGAACCAGGATTTCCAAGGCAAGAACGTTAGCTAACATTAACGTTAGTTTGTCAAAATATTGCGTCCTTTCCTGTTGCGTCATTTTGTTTTCTTTGTACACAAAGAGTATTCTCTATTCTCTATTTTATCGATGTCCTCACTACTTTTCTGACGTTGCAAGATGAGAAAGCTTTTGGATTTCATAAAAATATCTTAATTTGTGTTCCGAAGATAAACATAGGTCTTATGAGTTTGGAATGACATGAGGGTGCGTAACTAATCACAGAATTTTCATTTTTTCAAACAAAATGACTGAAAAACTACCGTTGGGAACATTCCAGCACATGCACTCATTATACTCCTCTAGTCCCTGCATTTTAAAAAAACTGCCAAAATCAATCAGTGCAAAGGTTTTGTCATTGCATCTTTATTTCCAGGTTTTGCATCACCTTCAATCTCGATGGCCAATCTTCTCTTTTTGCAGTCATCAAAATGTAGCTGCAGACCAAGAGAGCCTGAGCTCCATTCACTCTTCATCTCAGCAGGAGGGTCTCAAGGGCAAATGAATCAGTCCAGGGCTCTGGGAGGAATGTCAGCTGGCTGGAGTAACTGAGGGAGGCCTTGAGCAAAAACTTCTCTTTATGTACTGCACAGACTTGGGCTTCCACGCGTAAAAATTGTGGGGGAGAAAAAAGTCTGAATTCTGGAGCGCTCGCCCTGTTCAGTCACACTGAAGCCTACAGCGACAGACAGCTTAAGAGTTTCAACAGCCAAAAGCATGCGGGAAACATGGAAAACACTAAAAGGAAAAATAAATACATCTTGGGATTTTTTTTTAAAAAAAGAAAACTTAATACATTAGTTTAAAAAAATTCCTTTCTCAACTTATATATTTTCTAAACACACAGCTTTGTACATTTTGGTATAGTTTTCTCCTTTCTCTAGCTAGGGCTGCTGGGGAAAGAGGAGGAGGAGGAGGAGGAGGAGAGACTGGGCTGCCCACGTTCGTTGGAATGAGGACATGTACTCGGGACAGGTAAGGCTGAGAGGAGACAGTCCGTCTTCCCTAATTGACGAGTGCTGACAGAAGCGAGAGGCCTTGTTAGAATATTCCCCTCATTTTTGGATGGAGGTGTTCAGCAGTGAGGAAGACAGGCTTGTGCGGAGCATGTTACGGATAGAAGCGATGCCCCCGTCATCACAGGAGCCGGGAACTTCTGCCACTCTATTTCTTATCTGTGGGAGGAATGAGACACAGCAGAATGATGGAATAATCCTGAAACCGAAAACTCGGTGTCAAAGGCTGTTTGATTTGAAATGTTTAGCAGTCACTGTGGTGTTCACGTTACCTCTGCTCTCGTCCGTATCTGCGGCTGACCCGACGGGCCTTTGGCGGAGTAGATTATAATACTTTGTTTCCATCTCCTGAAAAACAAGTTATTACTCAAATTAATATAGGCTTTACAGTACAGAAATACTGACAATCAATAATCGCTCAATAAACTAAACAATAGTTTCTTTAATATCAAATCTAGTAATGAATAGTAACATCTGTTAGCTTTCTAGCACCAAACAACAATATTTAAAGGTTATTATTTGATATATTATTTGGATAATCACACAAAATTTCCAAACAGCCACTTCTCAAATGAGAGACTCAATGAGAATAAAAAAAAAAAAAAGTTAAATGAATATAATTAATAATTGTATTATTAATTCGATTTTTTTTTACAATATATAAAACAGAATACAATTACTATGAAGATTAAAAATAACAAATTATTTATTAAATCATTAATAAACTTATATAAGTTATTAAATAAAGTAATAAATTAATTACTATTATTAAAACATATATAGAAATTGTTTAATTACAATTATTAAAACACTAACAATAATAATATTATTATTGCAATAAAGATAAATAATAAATATATAAAAGTGATTTTAAAAGCTGATTTTATAACATATACACACATTTTTGTATATATATATATATATATATATATATATATATATATATATATATATATATATATATATATTACAAAACTACAACAACAACAAAAAAAACGTATACATATCGGTTATTAGACAAAATGATCTGTATCAGTCATAAAAATCCAGTATAGTGGATAAACACAGGAACATAATCATTATTAAATGTATATAATTTAATAACCGTATTAGTAATACATTCAATTTGTATCATTAAATAAACAACATACAGAAATTATGAGTAATTACTATTATTAAATCACTAACAATAATAAAATTATTATATTATTATTGCAATAAAGATCATTAATAAATATAAAGTATAAAAGTGATTTTAAAAACTGATATTATAATATATACACACATTTTGTCTATATATTACAAAATTAAAAATAAATTAAATAATAGACTAAAATTACATATCGGTTATTAGACAAAAATGATCTGTATCAGTCATTTAAAATATAGTGGATAAAAACAAATTAACAATCATTATTAAATGTGTATAATTTAATAAATGTATTAGTAATAAATTAATAAATTGTATTATTAAATAAAATATAGAAATGATGTATAATTACTATTATTAAATCACTAACAATAATAAAATTATTTTATTATCATTATTATTATTGCAATAATGATCATTAATAAATATAAAGTAAAAAAGTAATTTTAAAAACTGATAATATATACACACATTTTGTCTATATATTACAAAACTAAAAATAAATTTAAAAAATCGGTTATATATCAGTTACACACGGTTCTGTATCAGTCATAAAAATCCAATATAGTGGATAAAAACAAATTACCAATCATTATTAAATGTGTATAAATGTAATAACTGTTATAAAATTGTATTATTAAATTAAATATAGAAATTATGTATAATTACTATTATTAAATCACTAACAATAATAAAATTATTATTATTATTATTATTATAGTAAAAAAGGTCATTAATAAATAAAGTATAGAAGTGATTTTAAAAACTGATTTTATAATACATACACAATTTGTGTCTATATATTACAAAATAAAAATAAAATAGAAAAAACTAAAATTACTTTTCCATATTGGTTATTAGACAGATAATCTGTATCAGTCATAAAAATCCAACATAGTGAATAAAAACATATGAACAATCATTATATGCGTATAATTAATCACTGTATTAGTATTCGTAAAATATAGAAATGATTTATAATTACTATTATTAAATAATAAAGATCATTAATAAATAAATATAAATGTATAAAAATAAATACAGATGATTGTATAATATATACACATCTCATCTATAAATAAATAAAATAAAATTACATATCGGTTATAAGACAAAAATGATCTGTGTCAGTCATAAAAAGTATAGCGGATATATATAGTATATGTATAAGTAAATATAAGTGTATGAACGATTTAAATAAAAAAAGCAGTAAAAAAAAGTACACAAAAAAAGACTCCCAAATTGCAAAACAAATTACAAAACTAGTCTTATGACCCAGCCTTTAACAACTCAAAAAAAGAGCATTAAAGTCAACAAGATCACCGAGTACATTGTGAATATTTGATATATCGTGTAGCCCGAAAATACAGAGAGTGGTGAGAGCAGACAGACCTTGAGCTGGTTGAGGGTGGCCTGCAGGCAGCGCAGATGTGAGAGGACCTGTCTGCTGAGCCGAGATGTGCTGCCTGAGGAGGGCGAGGAGAACTTCAGACTGATGCCCGAGTCAGCAGCACAGCTGTGGGCCAAACTTGACTCCTTTCTCCGAACCTGAATATCGTCATCTGTGCTGCTCTCACATGGGCCACCGTACCCCTCCAGAACCAGATAAGCTGCTGAAAAGCACAACTATAGTCAGCTGGGATGTGTACAATCTGAACACCATTTTCTCCATTCCACCTCTCCATATAAACCAGCATTACCTCAAGACAGTAATGTTTCTTGGTCAAACACTCACCGTAGTCCTCTGGGCACTCGTAGAAGCCCGTATCTCCACAGGTGTAGTCCTGAGCTCTACTAGGGGTGCGAGCAGAGCTGTGCTCCACCGGCGTGCGTAGAGAGGTGGTCCTGAGGAGACGGCTGCCTGCCGATCGACCCAATCGTTCGCCCTCATCCTGAGCCATCAGCTGAGTCACCAGCACCTGCTTCAGCGCCGCCACTGAAAAACACAGTCATGTGTACACAGATCTTATTAAATGATACACTATCTTAAAACAACAGGAAATGAAGACGCTGATGACACAACATGCTGGACAAGTGTGATACTGAGACCCCATTTATAACTGATATTAACAAGGAAACACAAACACTTTTGGTTCCCACTAACTTCCATTCAGGGGTGGGTGATATATTAACCGGTAGAAATTTGTCAAACGGTACAGATTTTGGACTAGCGTCTCTATCGTGTTTACACGCTCATGTGACGTTGCCATGCTGTGATTACGAAAACGTATAATTTGCACGTTTTTAAACAAGTATTTTTAAGCCATTGAAACGCAATCAGCAGTGGTAGAGAGCTATATTTGTGTGACGTCTGAGAGACTTGTTATTTTTGCCTCTTCATAGGCATTGAATGGTTAAAAACACTTTATTTTGGTGTCAAAATGCCCGTCTTTGCAAGTTTCCTCATAAACACAGTAATTTAGGTCTTAAAGGAAAAGTTCACTTCCAGAACAAAAAAAACATAGATAATGTAATGTATTCACCCCCTTGTCCCCTTTATTTCTTCAGTCGTAAAGAAAGTGTATTTTGAGGAAAACATTACAGGATTTCTCTCATTTAATGGACTTCTATGGTGCACCAAAATTTGAACTTCCAAAATGTAGTTTAAATGCAGCTTCAAAGGGCTCTAATTGATCCCAGCCGAGGAAGAAGGGTCTAATCTAGCGAAACAATGTCATTTTTTTCGAAAAATAAAAATTTGTATACTTTTTAAGCACAAAAGCTCATGTAGCACAGGTTCTGGGATGCACGTTCACGATGCTACGAAATAGTGATGGGTCGTTCTTAAACGATTTGTTTATTTTGAACGAGTCTTTAATGTGACTCGGGAAGAACGAGTCGTCTCGGGGAGTGATTCATTCAGTTGCGCATGCGCAACATCCTATTCAGTTCTGTACTGGAATTAGCTCACCTGTTTGGAGTCTTCAGGTTTTTTGAGCCCCATCTTATGGGGCTGTCATGTGATGAACGAACAACTCAAACCCAAAAACTTGTCAGCTAAGAGGTGAGGTGAGCTAATCATAGACTAAAGACCCAGGTAAACAATGAATTAATCTTTTCTGTTTCTTATAGCATTATAGTTTTGTATTGTTTATAGTGTGATCAACGTTTGTGTAAGCAGTAGATGTGTTAGGGAAGTAACACGTAACATTTGAATTATATTTTGCTAAAATGAACAAAATGAGCGAAATGACTGAATTGAACTTCCCATCACTACTACGAATCACGTCTAAGTTCATTGTCTGTGTACTCCAGTTAAAAAAGGTAGAGTATGGCGAAAAACTCCATCTTATTTTCTCCTACAACTTCAGAATCGTCCGACATCGTTGTAGCTTTTTGTTTATAAACAGCGTTTGACTGACTTGCACTTTCTTAGTCTTTGTGCGTTTGCTTTGTAAACACTGGATCTGTAGTTCTGCGTACATTCCGCGTGACCTTTCGACGTGATTCAATATTACGTGAATGCGCACCCCAGAGCCTGTGCTACACGAGCTTTTGTGCTTAAAAAGTATAAACATTTTTATTTTCCGAAAAAAATGGCCGATCATTTCGCTAGATAAAACCCTTCTTCCTCATCTGGGATTGTTTAGAGCCCTTTGAAGCTGCATTTAAACTACATTTTGGAAGTTCAAAATCGGGCACCAATCAAGTCCATTATATGAAGAAAAATCCTGAAATGTTTTTCTCAAAAACCATAATTTCTTTACGACTGAAGACAGAAAGACATGAACATCTTGGATGACAAGGGGGTGAGTAAATTATTTGTGAATTGTTGTTCTGGACGTGGACTTTTCCTTAAAAAAGAATTTGCTTATAATTTCCGCACGAGAGAGACTTGTTGGTTTCAAACCAAGGGAAATATATCCGTATCGGCATCGGCATATCAGATATCGCCAAAAATCCAATATCGTGCATCCCTAATTGTGATCTATATCTTTATCGTGAAATAAAATTACTCGTATTGTGATATGAGATTTTGGTCATGTCGCCCACCCCTACTTCCACTGTATTTTTGTCCATACAATGAGAGATGAAACTGTCTGGTTACCAACATTTTGAGGTGGACTGTGCCTTTAACAAAAAAACTAATTTATTGGAACATATTAGAGCATGAAATACACCCCACTGGGCTATCAGGAACATAAAAAAAAAAAAATCATTTAGTGTGTTTTTTTGAATCTCTGAAGCAGACTGCTCAAAAGGAATTAGTCAGGAATCAGAAATTAGTCAGATTTCCAATTACTAAAACAAACAGCTTCCCAACATGATGCTCAGATACCAAAAGACCCAAGCTGACCTCATACAAGAACACAGAATTATCCCAAGTTCACTTATTTGTTTTCAGCATGAGTGAATCCCACTGGAAAGCGGAAGTACCCAAGATATTAAAAGTCTTCTATTGTTAGATACTGAACTAATTAAAAGACAATTGGAAAATAAATAAGTCTTTCCTGGACTTTTTAAAATCAATAGAGGTTGAATTGTCAGTTTCTTAACTTGGCAACACAAAGACATCTGCCTCCCAATGCAGAGGACAAGCCAAACAAAACAGGCACAGTAGCCTTAAATCATAGTATCTGGCATTGCGAAGACATTTGGCGAGCGCAATTTATTATGTAAATGATTATTTCACATTTATCATGTCAAGTTGTCCAAAACAAAACATGATACGACAGAGACGCCTCCTCAAGGTAATGCAGTTCAAAAGCACTCTTACGGGTTTTAAGAGCCTCCTCTGCTTTCGACGAACAGGATAGAGAGTCTGCGTCCCTGCCGTTCAAGAGTTCAGAGTCCAGATACGAGGCGTCCCTGCCAGCTCTCGGGACCTGGTCCTCTTCCCAGGGTTGGCGTCCGGGACACAATCCCGCAGGGCTGCCGTGGGCGAAAATTCGCTGTCTTTCTCTGAAGACAGATGATGAGGGCTGGAGTTGAGTATGGTGGCAATCAACACTTTTACAATCAGAGAAGCGTTTGTACATGCACAGCTACCTGCGGACTGGATGCTTCCTGTGGAGATCCGTTCAGAGCCTTTGCTGAACTTGCTTAACTCGACGCTGTCTCTGTCAACGCTAGAACACAAATGAACAGTTATGAAAGGTACGGGCCTTTATCAGTTAGATTTGCTACTTTCTAATGCATAGATTTTACGGTTACTTTTGTCTAAGATTATGAAAATCTAGAGGAACTCACTCGTGCTGAGGCAAAGGAATGACGCTGTGGGGTTTGGCGTTCACAACCTCTGCCCTCTGAGCAATCTGCCGTTGCCACCTGATATAAAAGACAATTAATGCTGCTCAAAAAACAAGAGTGTAGAAACATGAGAAAGAGAGAAGTGGCGAAAACTTACATTCTCTGCTCGGACACTGTTTGGGCCATCAGCTCATAAATCTGAGCTCCATTTTTGGACATGGAGATCACAAAGAACGATCTGTTATCTGTGTGGGGAAATCAAGGAACACTGTAAGGATTCATTCTTGAAATATGTGTGTATATGTTTGACAAATAAGAAGTCAGATGCTCACCTGTCGCTACCGAGCGCACCAACACAGTGCTGAGTTTGATGATGGGACTGAATATGTGTTTCGTGTCAGCCGTTCCTGCGAGGTTCTTGCTGTGACACCGGAGAATAAAACGCTCGTCCTGCTTCTGCAGCAACACCAGAATGTCTTCCAGGAGTAAAGTATACAGCTCTGATGCAAAAACAGACACCAGTGTTATTAAACACAATCAAAAAAAAGCTTTTGGGAAGTTTGAGAGCAGTGGCTTACCAATAGTTTTGTCTTTGTTAATCTTCCAGGACAGAGGGCCCTCGTGGACCATCTTCCTTTTAGTGAGATCTAGGTTCTGTTGGACAAGAAATGACTGAGTAACTTGCATCCTACTATGGGAGTAAATAGGGACCAACAACTGTTGGTTCTTCAAAATTCTTCTAAATATTTTCTTTTGTGTTCAACATAAGAAAGAAACTCATACAGGTTTGGAACAACATGAGGGTGAAGAAATGATAACATTTTAATTTAGGGGTAAACTATCCCTTTAAAATTCAAGTATGTTGGAAGGACTTGCTAGTTTTATTCACACAGCACCCAATTTAGCTTTTAAAATCTGATCCTTATGAGGATCAACTGATTGTTTACACTGACATATTACACACACTGACTCAAATAAATAAAACTGGATTCACATTTTCAGAGAGGGTAATAAATGTCCCCCATCTAGATTAACAACATAAACAACATCGCTGTGTGTGTGTGTGTGTGTGTGTGTGTAATGTTAACCAAAACTATTTTAAATGACTGAAAATATAGCTGAAATAGAACAAAATATAAATATTACAGAAAATAATTAAGTACTACAAAGTACTAAAAAAAGTCCTTTTGAGTTTTTGTAGCTTGAGGGAGGAAAAATTATTGAAACTCCAAAATCAGTCCAAACCCAGTACATACATGGTTTGAAATTACCCCACGGTGTTCATGTCTTTCTTTCTTCAGTCGTAAAGAAATTATGTTTTTTGAGGAAAACATTTCAGCATTTTTCTCCATATAATGGACTGATATGGTGCCCCGATTTTGAACTTCCAAAATGCAGTTTAAATGCGGCCTTAAACGATCCCAGCCAAGGAAGAAGGGTCTTATGTAGCGCAGCGAACGGTTATTTTAATAAAAATGACACAACTTATATACTTTTTAATGCCAAACGCTCGTCTTGTCTTACTCTGCCTGGACTGTTTTTTTCCGGTTCATGACAGTTAGGGTATGTCGAAAAACTCCCATCTCATGTTCACCCTCAACGTCAAAATCGCCCTTTATCGCTGTGTTACCCTTTTGTTAAGGGTGTTTGATCTTCTTTTTTTTTTTTTTTTTACAACTGCATTTAGGATCGTTTGAAGCCGCATTTAAACTGCATTTTGGAAGTTCAAAATCGGGGCACCATATCAGTCCATTATATGGAGAAAAATCCTGAAATGTTTCCCTCAAAAAATACAATTTCTTTACGACTGAAACAAGACAGACATGAACATCGTGGATGATAAGGGGGTGAGTAGATTATTTGTAAATTGTTGTTCTGGAAGTGGACTTCTCTTTTAATTTCAAACAATATATGTACTGGGTTTGGACTGATTTTGGAGTTTAAATATTTTTTCCTCCCCCAAGCTACAAAAACTCAAAAGGATGCCAGGAAAATCATGTTTTTGTCTGACTGAATAAATACACAACTTGATTTTAGCTCCTCAAGAGATTGTCTTGCTAAAAAAGAATCTTAGACACAAATATAACTGACGTTGATCCGCATGACAGAAAAACTGATGGGATAACCTGCTATTCTCTGCTCCTCAAATATGGTTCTCCAGGAAAAATCCTAGACAAATCTGTATGATTAGGACTAACCTTGAACTCCGAGATCATGGGGTTCTCACTTTGCTTGAGGGAAGACAGGTCCAGCCGTCTCTGGTAGTCCTCCAGTCTCTGCGGGACACAAAAAATACATATTTCTGCTGAAGAATTCATTAACATTGGCTGCCCTTTTATGATTTAAGCCATTAAAAAAATTTAAAGCTTCAAGCCTTTAAGAAATACATTGTAGATTCTGTAAAAGATTAGTTTTAATGAATTTTCTTGTGAATGATCTCCAGTAGTTTACAGAAGGTTGGATCATCCTGTTTCTACTCTAAGAGCAGTTTCAGGGCTGATGTAAGAGGATCTGGAAGCTTTCAACCAACAGATGAGTACTGACAATCATTAAGTTTTGGTTTTCCAGTCTTTCCTTTAAGCTGACCCGAGGCTATAAAGTCTGCCTGCCTTGGGCTGTCTGCCGAAGTGAGAGAGAGTGGCAGCTCGATCGAGTTGCACTGCTTACCTGTTTATTCTCGGACTCCTTCACGGACTGGTTGACGTGGCTGAGAATGTGTCGACAGCATTCGGCTGCTCGTCTCACTTTGTCTTTCTCCTCTGACTCATCTGTCGGTAAAGAAGATACATAACGTACATGCGCACACGTTTCACGAAGAGACTAATCAACTCTTTAAGAACATCCTGGCCAGCCAAGTGCCCTCTATTTCCTCTAGTGCCCACCAACTGAGACTATTGCCAAGTGCCAACGAATATGAGGAGAATCACCTCCTCCTTAATCGCTAGTTATACTTTACATTTATTGCCTTCCTCTGACAATGCCAAGAGAGCCACAATTTAACACGTCTGCCAAATAATGTGAGAGACGCTTTGAAAGTGTGCCGTTCTCCCTTCGGAACATTTCAGAATAATAATGGGGAATTAAGAGCTGGCATAGCTTTAATTTACTAATGGTTGGTGTCCAGCCAGCAAACGTTTTTTGAACAGCTAAAACAATAAAGGTGAGAGTCACACGTCTTGTTTGTCAAACAATACACCTCATGACATATTTAAAAAAAAAAATCTTTTATTTCCCCAAAATGTAGCAGTTGCAAGGGGGTGATGGGGATAAATAAAAATATCTTACAAAATGACAAAATGTATGATAAAAAATAAAAACTAAAATCTAAATATAGTTT
Source organism: Labeo rohita (assembly GCF_022985175.1). Taxonomy (NCBI): domain Eukaryota; kingdom Metazoa; phylum Chordata; class Actinopteri; order Cypriniformes; family Cyprinidae; genus Labeo; species Labeo rohita. The sequence goes on along the minus strand of NC_066883.1, from coordinate 21,134,260 downwards.
TGTTTCAGGGTATCTGCAGGATTTTTAAGCTCAAATTTAAGAATTTTAAGACCTGCACAAATAAAATTAATACCATTTAGGGCAATGTTTATGGTAAAATAATAAACTGTAAAATGACGGTAAAAAAGCATGAGTTAAATAATAATGTTCTATAATAAATAAAGTTCTATAATGTGTTCTCTTCTTGTCGATCCACCAGTTCACATTTACAATTCTGTGTGTTTGCAGCATAAAAACATGGGTTGATTTTTGCTTTGGTCTGAACAAACTTATTGGAAATGCAAATTCATTCTCTGCCAGCAGGTGGCGCTTTTGGAACAGCAGAAATATTGCAAATTTAAGACCTCTTGAAATCATAATTAAGACTTTCTTGTACCATTTAAGACTTTTTATGGCCTTAAATTTGATACAACTACATTTAAGACTTTAAGACAATTTTAGGACCCTGTATTTGTACGAGTATGCATGTTAAAAAATATTTATTTATAAAAAATTTATAAAGTTTAGTTTGCTTCAAAATATTTTAATTTAAACTATTTTTTTATGTTAATATACTTTACATTGTAATTAATCAATCACTGTAATGGCAAAGCGAAAAAAGTTGAACAGAAATATAGAAAAACTAATAACAATGACAAAAGCACATAAAACTACTAAAACTAAAATTTAAATGTATACTGAAAATATAAAATAAAACCTAATTTAAAACATTAATAAATACTATAATAGTATAAAATGTCTGACAAAATGGCATGTACAATGAGAAATAAAAACCAAAACTGAATATAGTTTTGCTTAAAAAAAAAAAAAAAACTTCCTTACTGCAAATATACAGTAATATATATTTGTATGAGTATGTATGTTAATAAATATGAATTAACAATAAATATTATTTTGCAATATTTTAATTGAAAATAATTTTATGTTAATAAAACATTATGTTAATAAAATTTTAATTTATCACTCTGATGGCAAGCTAAAAAAACAGTAATATAGAAAAAACAATAAAATGACAAAAGCACATAAAATTACTAAAACTAAATTTAAAATGTATACTGAAAATATAAAATAAAACCTAATTAAAAATATTAACAAATACTATAACAGTATAAAATATCTTACAAAATGACAATATGTACAATAATAAAAACCAAAACTGCATATAGTTTAAAAAAAACCCTGCTTCCTGCAAATATACAGTAATATATTTGTATGATATTTGTATATGTATGTATGTTTATAATTTTTTAAATAAAATATTTATTTTGAAATATTATTATTTTTAATTGTAATATATTTTCAAAGGTAATTTATCACTGTGATGCAAAGCTGAATTTTCAGCATCATACCTTCAAAAATCATTCTAATATGTTGATTTGCTGCTCAGAAAAACATGTTTTCTTTTCATTGTTGAAAATAATAGTTGTCTTGAGGTCTTACACAGAGTTATGAAAAAGATGGTCCAGTGCATTTAACATGGGAAGTGACTTCCTTAAAATTTTTAGGACTCACAACTGAATTTTAATGAGTTTGGTTATTCCAGTCAACAACTAGCTGTCTGTCACATCACTGACATACCTATGGCATGAGGTGAGAGTGTCACAAATCATTTTTTGCTGTCAATCAGCAATTCCATGATTGACAACCCCTTTCGGGTTACAGAAAATAACAGAACAGATGTTTTCTCTCGTTCTCCAACTGTTTTAAGTGCACAGGAGAACAGGAGTCACACCTGTTAGTAAACCTGGATGTCAATCGTAAACATAGGCTTTTTTTATAAATATTTTTGTGGTGAATTTGGTTTAAATGTTGTTTAAAACAAGCATTTGTTTAACTTTAATGTAAATCTCTCTGCAATACAATACATTAAACAGACTACTGCAAACTTAAAGGAGGAGAATACCTGTGTACTTGGCAATGTTGTCCAACAGTAAGGGGTACTTGGTGAACCTCTGCATCTCTGCAGGGATGATGTCCTTTAGCTGTAATCGTCGACACAGGCGATTGCTTTCAGCCTCCTGCAGATGGTGCAGAGACAATCAAACAAGAAATTGAGGACAACAGTACATGCAAATCCACAACAAAATCCTCCCTAATCTTTTGCATATTTCCTTGTCATCAAGAGTCTCCAACATCATGAATAATACACTTCAGTGTGGATTTTACCCTTCACTCAAGCGATAAAGTAATCCTCAGCGAGTCACAATATTGTGATCCGTCAGCAAGGTAACTGGAATCACTGAAGTCTTTGTAAACAACCATAAATATATCTCTAAAATGTGTAAATATACTGTCACTCACTCACAAACTCTTCATGTCTTCCAGAGAAACAGTTTAATCAAATATTAATATACTGTCATCATTTACTCACTCTAATCTTGTTCCAAACCTATATGGCTTTAGTTTCTGTAATTAACAAAAGGAAATATTAGGAAGGATATTCATGCTGCTCTTTTCCATACCAGTGCTGTTATCATTGACTAAAACTATTAAAAGAGTGTTTGTTAATTAAAATAAAGCTGAAATAAAACTAAATATTAATTTAGAGTTCAAAAAAATCAAATTAGAAATGATGCCTTGGAAAATAACTTAAATAAGTTCACCTTGAGGTATTAAAATTAAGTTTAATAGAAATATAGAAAAATTAATAAGAATGGCACTATTCACAGAATTCACAATTACTGAAACTAAATTTGAAATGAAAACTGAAAATATAAAATAAAACCTACTTCAAAATATTAATAAATATTATAACAGTATTTATTAAAAATACTTACACAATTTCCCAACAATTTATTAAAAACACATAACTTTACAATTACATTTTAAAGGCCAAATTCAGTTTATTTGAACCAAATTCTGGATTTTTCAATAATATTCTGGATGCAATTTTAATGGTTTAAGTAAATTTTAATGATCAGAAGTAGAGCTACAAAACAATTAGTCGTGATTAATTGTTTAAAATAAGTTTGTTTGCATGTTTACTATGTGTGTACTGTGTATATTTATTATGTATATATAAATACACACACATACAAGCATATATTAAGGTAAAATACTATGTAAAATACTTATATTTACATATAATATAAATTATATACAAGTGTTTACATACAAATACAATACATATAAATATATATTTTTTAAATATATGTATTTATATATACATAATAAATAGACAGTACACACACAAAGTATGTAATTTATTAAAAACACATAACTTTACATTTTTTACATTTTAAAAGCCCTATGAAATAGGTTTTTCCCCCCTCAAATTCAGTTTATTTTTACCAAATTCTGGGTTTTCCATTAATTTTCTGGATTCCATTTTAATGGTTTAAGTAAATTTTAATGATCAAAAGTAGAGCTGCAAAACGATTAGTCGCGATTAATCGATTCAAAATAAGTTTATGTTCACATACTATGTGTGTGTACTGTGTATATTTATTACGTGTATATATATATATATATATATATATATATATATACACACATACATGTATTTATTAAGGAAAAATATTTTAGATATGTAAAATATGTATATTTATATTTAATATAAATTATATACAAGTGTTTACATACAAATACAACACATACAAATATTTGTAAAAATATGTCTGTTTATATATAAATAATACATATACACAGTGTCTTTTGAGGTCATATTGAGGCTTTGTGTGAGGAACAGACTGAAGTCAGTCATTATTCACAGAAAATGTTCCCCTTCACCTTTGTTCACATTGGTCACCATTCATTTTCAATGCATGAAAAGAGCAGCGTGAACATTCCCCTAACTACCTCCTTTTCTGTTCCATAAAAAGAAAAAGTTAATCAAATGGATTTGAATCAACAGAGCTGAGTAAACTAAACTACTGCTTTCTAAAACTGCTTTTTTAAAATGTGAAAAGGCTCTATTTTCTTTAATATACACCTCAAAGGCATAATGAGCATAACAGTGGATTTGACATTTTTATTACACCTTTATATTCTAGTGCTTACACACTAGTTTTCTCAATGGAGAGATTAGCGTGGTTGATTTCAGAAAATGCAGTGTATGTGGAAAGGTTGTTAAATCTTAAGTCTTACTCTCCATGTTTCCTGCATCCTCTTCTACTACGAGATAAAAACAGTGCAGAGACAAACACAAGCTCTCAACACTCCCAAGGCTCCACGCTCAACTACATCTGCCTAAGGTTCATAAACTCTTATCTCCAAGATAAGCAAATTCTACAGTATATCCTACAAATAAAGCACCAATTAAACGAAATCTCTTTTGTCTTCCTTTTCTCTAATGTTTGGCTGTCAGGCAAAGCTGATACCATTAACAATTCAGATTGCTTCATTTAGATATCTACGCATCTTTTCTACTTCAACACTGTATCAACAAAACAAACCTGCCATTTGCTGTACAATTAGCAGGGCTGTCAATTTTTTTAAATGTAATTAGAACTAATTAGTTGCAAATTAAAATAAGTTAATACATTAACACATTCAGTTCCTCCATAAAGAATACATATACAACAGATTGAAAGAGTCAAGTGAATAAATGTGCAACCAGCATTATTTAATTAATCACATGCATCAACACATTAACTTTGACAGCCCCAAATAAGAAAAATGCAAACAACTACACAACACTAGCATTCAAAGGCTTGTGCTCATTAAGAATTTGAAAATAAATTAATATTTCATTAAGCAAGAATGCATCAAATGGATCAAAAGTGACAGTAAAAGATGTACACTGTCGTTCAAAAGTTTGGGATCAGTAAGACTTGTAATGTTTTAAAGTCTCTTATGCTCAAGTTGCATTTATCTGATCAAAACTACAGAAAAAAATATGAAATATTATTGCAATGTAAAATAACAGCTTTCTATTTTAATATACTTTAAAATATAATTTATTTCTGTGATGCAAAGCTGAATTATCATCAGCCATAACTCCAGTATTTAGTGTCACATGATCTTTCAGAAATCATTCTAATATGCTGATTTATCACTTTTTATTAATTTAACACATCCTTGCTAAATAAAAGTATTAATTTCTTTCAAAAAAGAAAATGACTGATCGCAAACTTTTAAACTGTAGTGTATAGTTACAAAAGATTCTATATTAAATAAATTTGTTCTTTTTAATGTTTTATTCATCAAAGACTCCTGAAAAAAATATCACAGGTTCCCAAAAAATATTAAGCAGCACAACTGTTTCCAACATTGATAATAAATCAGCATATCAGAATGATTTCTGAATGATCATGTGACACTGAATACTGGAGTAATGATGATGAAAATTCAGCTTTGCGTCACAGGATTAAATTCTATTTTAAAAGTATATTAAAATAGAAAACCACTATTTTAAATTGCAATAATATTTCATAATATTACTGTTTTTGTCTGTATTTTTGATCAAATAAATGCAGTCTCGAAGAGCAGAAAAGACTTCTTTAAAAACATAAATCTTACAGATCACAAACTTTTGAACAGCAGTGTTATATATCAAAATATTTATATTTCAAATAAACGGTTGTTTTTAACTGTCTTTTAATCAATCAATACTGAAAAAATGCATCACAATTTCCACAAAAATGTACTTGGTTTTAAAAACTAGTGGTAAAAAAATTATTAAGCATATTAGAATGATTTCTGAAGGATCGTGTGATTCTGAAGACTGGAGTAATGATGCTGAAAATTCAGGATTTTAAAATTATATTTTAAAAAACACTAAAATACAAAAAAAAAAAAATTATATATATATATATATATATATATATATATATATATTTTTTTTTTTTTTAATAAATGCAGAGTTCGTGAGCATAAGAAACATCTTTAAATGAATGTCAAAATCATACTGATCCCAAACCTTTGACGGTATTGTATGTCTGCAATGCTCCAAACACAGTCTCTCTCAAGTGAACTGCATCTCTCACGGCCCTGCGGCCAGCGAGGAGTCTCGACCCACCTGCATGAAGGAGGTAAAACGCTGGTCCTTCTTCTGCCGGGATTTGATGAGCTCCAGGGCGAAGGGCTGGTTACTGCAGAAAGTGCCCACTGCTTGCTTGATCTTCTCCTCCTCTCCACCACTGAACTAGAAAACAACAAACAACAAGCCAGAAGATTTGTGGGTGGATGGGTGGGAGTCTTATCACCCGGAGAAGACCTACCACAACGGCCACAGGATACGAGCAAAACATGAGCCCTTACCCAAGACAGCAACTCATCTCCTATGTGGTCGATGACCGTCAACTCGTTCTTCTTGCGTATCGCTGTCATTTGATCCGCTATCCTCACTGGAATTTAAAACAGCAAATGCCATGATGTAAAACGTGGTGGTTTATACACAGAAAAACGTATCTGAAAAAACATACTATGCAGCTGGATGATTTCCTCCAGGTTGGTGAATATGTTCTTGATGTCAGCAGGGGGCAGTATGTTGTCTCGGGTGAGTTTCTGGTAGAAGACACTGTCTAGGACCTTCAGCATGCGTACGTGGGCTCGCTCCGTGTAGAATAGTTCTGCGAGCATCAGACAGACAGAGTTACTTCAACCTTCTAACCGTGCACCTGTCTGATTTATGTTATGAAAGGCGAACAAGATCATACCATTAATGACTTCTTGTCTCTTGATCTCGTGGGGTGTCAGACCTGCTAAAACATCACGCCCGACCAGCTGCTGCCAGTTTGGAGGATCAACATCAGAGTAAACATCACTCCCCTGATCATCCTCGCTCTGCAGCTCTTCAAACCTGCGAGGGAGGAGATGATACATAGATTAACACTCTCATTAAACTCAATGTGTAAATGTGAATTGAATGTAAGAGCTGGTGCACAATGACAGCATACACACAGCATTCAAAAAAGGGCCAACAATGTACTCTAACCAAGTTTTATGCAAAATGTTACGCGGAAAACTTTATATTCAGACCATGTCAGACTGTGAAACTACTGGTATAATCTCAGCCAATCAGTCGATATTTGATGCTTAATGTGGGTAGATACTTTGAACAAATAAGATTGCACTGAGAATGGCAGCCTAGCATAAAATAGAAAGCAGGCAGTGGAGAAAATGTCCTCATTACAGCTGGTTAGGGAAAAAAGAAATAGCTTTTATCGATTGTCGCTTTATCATGTCACTTCTGATTAGGACAAAGTGTATAGTGATCTGGGTGATTGACAGCAGACGGTGACCAGTACCTTCTACTGAGTTTAGGTGTGCCCCCATCAAGGACTCTGGAAAACAGAACATACTTAATCAATTCACTGACACAAAATGACCATATTGATATTAAAATCCTGGTATGATACGAGAAGTCATGTTATGGCTGATAAGCAAAAATCTTAAAGGGATAGTTCACCCAAAAATTAAAATGACCCTATGATTTACTCACCCTCAAGCCATCCTAGGTATATATGACTTTCGTCTTTCAGACGAATATAATTGGAGTTATATTAAAAAAGCTGGCTCTTTCAAGCTTTATAATGGCAGTGAATGGGTGTTGAGATTTTGAAGCCCAAAAAAGTGCATCCATTCATCATAAAAGTGCTCCACATGGCTCCGGGGGGTTAATATAGGCCTTTTGTAGTGAATGCCAATTTTACCAGAGGAACCCCATCAAAAATTGTGTATTTTTTCCCCGGCATGCGATTTTTACAGAGGGACTAGGGATGGGCGATATCTTATCGTTTGCGATATACTGGTAAAATGTCGCCCCCACGATAAGAATTAGTCTTCCCGCAATAATAACGACAAAGTCTAGTTGTTGACATTTTTCTGCATGCGACAGTACAGTGACATGCTGAAGGCATGAAACTAGTAACGATATATCGCTAAATGAGGAGCCTTAATCTAGAACTGGTTAGGTCAGAACTGTGCAGTGCGACAAAAATCGGTCTGAGCCTTGAATAACGTTAAATGTACTTAGTAGCAAGTGTGCTGATGCAGTTTTGCATGTGTATGAGCCTGTTTACAAACCCGTTGTCCAGCAAGGACATCATTTATTGACATGCTTTTTCTCCAAATTAAATTCATAACATTGTCGAGTGTTTGAAATAACCTTGTGTGCTCAGCCGTGGTTTTTAATATCACAGAATGAGGCTGAAATCATACTATTTTATAGTATTATAAAGGCTATGTCAATTAGCATTGCATTTTAAATATACTGTTCCCTTATAAAAATACCCAAGATTGCTTGAAGAAGACAGACAAATCATACAGTGTAGCCATCGTATGCTTATTGTCTTTACATTTCCTCAGTTAATATTTTTCTATCCGCGTTTTATTCAGCTACAGCGATAACTGGATTAGAGATTCCTGAAGCGTCGTCAGTACTATTACTTCTGATATATGGCACATGTGAAGTTTCAGAATCAGAAATAGCTTTATTGCCAAGTGTGTTTACATACACAGAAGCTTCTAATACAAAAAGTACAAACATTTAATTCACATTTCAGTGAATTAAACAGTCATAACATTACGTGTGTTCTATTTTGGGTAAAAATAGGAAAAATAATACTTTTCTCTAAAGAACATAAAGAACCATGAATTATCGTCATTGATATCGTTATCGCAATAAACACCAGAAATTATCATGATAAACTTTTAAGCCCATATCGCCTATCCCTACGAGGGACCCCCCTCGAAAAGTGATCGGGCTATATTTGGGCTAGTTTTGAGTAGCAATTGGGTGGGTTTTGTTGTGGAAACCTGGCAACCCTGCGTAAGACATATATTTAAGGTGAGAATATGCTCTTGTGAGAACCCAGTTTTGTTTACAGCAAAGGAAAACCAGTCTCCTCCTGACTTACATCAAAATCCTCCCACATTTTTCTTTACAAATTCTCATTTTGTACTTCTAATTCGTGACCGGTGTTTTGTTTTGCCCTCTCCTCTGCACTACCGTATTCGTCACTTCTCAGCAGAGCTACGACAGTTAGTAGAAGATAGAGATTATGATTTAGAAAATTTTAAATATGGATATTTTTTCATACACAAATGCATCGATTCTTTTCAGGAGGCCTTTATTAACCCCCCCCCGGAGCCTTGTGGAGTACTTTTTATGATGGATGGATATACTTTATTAGACTTCAAAATCTCAACAGCCATTCACTGCCATTATAAAGCATGGAAGAGCCAGGATATTTTTTAATATAACTCTGATTGTATTTGTCTGAAAAAAGAAAGTCACCTAGGATGGCTTGAGGGCAAGTAAATCCTAAGGTAATTTTCATTTTTGGGTGATTAAGATTAAGCTTTTAAATATGCACCTGTCTCCATCTTCCTCTAGCTGGTCCATGTTGTATGGGATGTAGTCACAAGGTGGGTAGATGCTGTCCAGCACATCTCCAGACTGCAGCCCATCACTGAGCCGGGGAACGACCGCAGATGGGCTCATACCTAAAGACACAGAAGAGCCAGTCTCAGATGGCATGAAAGAACCGGTCACTCAGATGACTGAGATGGAAATGCAGTACTCACAAAACTCTGGATCCCTGGCAGAGGGGTCTGACAGTGAACCGAAGGGGGCGCTGAAGGGGGGAGAGGTGATCAAACTCGGGCTCTGTAGGAGGTCCGAGCCCTCACTCGACTGACTGCCCCGCAGACGTCCACCATCTATCAGCTCTGACCCGCCCAAAGCTGGCTGAGACATCTGCTTCTGAGGCCGATGCTTGATGTTGTCCCCGACCCTCCCAGCTGCTCAAACACACACCAAACAAGATTCGCCATCAACATGAATCTTTCACCACCCAGAGGAAGGAAAGCAAAATGAGGGCAAGTCTTCTGCTTTTAGAAACTGCCAGGAATCGTAAGCTTTAACTACACTACCAAAAGTTTGAGGGCATTTTTTTTGTTTTTTTAAAATCTCTTATGCTCACCAAGGCTGCATTTATTCAATCAAATGTAACTTTCTTTTTTGTAACATATTTTAGAATGTAATTTACTCCTTTGATGGCAAAGCTGAATTTTCAGCATCATTACCCCAGTCTTCCATGTCACATGATCCTTCAGAAATCATTCTAATATAACGATTTGCTGCTCAGGAAATATTTATTATTATTAGTGTTGAAAACAGTTACACTGTTGGGATGAATATTTGGCACTGCTAAATATTTTTGTGAAAACTGTTAAAACCCTGATATTTTTCAAGACTCAACAAATGTCAAAATGTCAAAACAAATCTCTTTTCTATATAATCTATAAAATGTGCTGTGCTTTTGATCAATACTTGCTAAATTAAAAATATTCCCTCCAAAAAAAAAAAAAAATAATAATAATAATAATAATAATTATATATATATATATATATATATATATATATATATATATATATATATATATATATATACTTATGTTAAAATTTTGCATGGTAGCGTATATTTGACTGCAGAATAAACATATTTTAACATGCTAACTTGATAAAAAACAACAACAACAAAAAAGCCAAGCCTACTAATAAGCCTTTTTGATGTTTTAATTAAATAACATCAAAGACTGTTTCATAGCTTGTAAACAATACATGTCCATTACATTTTTTAAACCATCCACTGGTTAATGGCGGTTCTAAATCCACAAAAACATTAAAAGCCTTAAGAAAGAAAGTCAGTGTCTTCAATAGCTGCAGGTTGTAGAACTGCACATTAGACTTACATGGTACTGAATCGAGGCGACTGGGCCACCGCGGGGGCACCCGGATGGGAAAGCGAGGCCTTTTCAGTTTCTCCTCCCCTTCCTTCTCTGTTTTGCTTTTCTGTTGAGGAAGGATAAAACAACAATCCTCAGGCTAACGACATTGCCATGGGAAGACTGAGAAGATAATTGCTCTGTTCCAAAACCTAGTAAACTGCCAATAGAGGGAGCATTTCAAGACATCATAAGCTTGCTTCGGCCGTAATTATGCCTGCGTGTATCTTTACATAACAAGCAATACATATAGGATGAGAATAATGTTCATTATAGATGGATTGTGGATCGTGATTACTCGTGTACATCAAATCAATGTGATTCCATTCGCTTCAACATGACCACAAAACATCCCCGTGTAATGTAGTAAAATATTTGACTGATTTAAAAGCTAAATTTCTTAATTTTATTTTACAGTACAATAGTAATATTTTATTTTGATTTTACAATCATTTTTAGATCTAACAAAAAAACAAAAAAAAAAAAGATTCTAATGTGTGCACTTTTTTATTAGATTAATATGCTAACACAAAACTATATTAATGTCAAACTCTTGAACAAAGAACATTTCAAATCAGTCAAATGAGTTTCTGATAGGATGTTCCCTCAGTAGGTAACTGGCAGTATGAGTGTGCGATAAAGACAAAAAAAATGACATCTTGATATTTTCTGGAATTTGGTCGATAATGATAATTAGACGATATTTTGCTGAGCGTGTTATTGTGCTGGTACTTTGACAGGTTTAGGACTGCCGTGGACAGCTGACTCCCAGAGTTTTTGATTTTCTTCCTATTATGTGAGGTGGTTAGTTTGCAGGAGCAACAGAAATGACCTTTTTTAAAAAGTTTAAATTGATTGTTACCTTTTATGGGCATTTTTACTTTTTAATTGTATGCATCATCTTTTGTGTCAAATTCTTCAATTTACTCAATAAATTCAAATAGTAAGACATTAAAGGGCTGTTACCAAACAAATTAAATCAGTGTCAACAAAATTTGAGTTTGCAATGCAGAGGTGGGACATAATTTGAATCAGATGTGGCATTTAGATGCATTTACACAGACTGTTTAATGCAGGACATGAAAACATATAACCTACAGTTACAAATGCATGAATAATGTTTTGGGGGAAAAAAAACAGAACAAAAACAAGTTGAATACTGATATTTTAAATATTTTTTTGAATACACTTTTAAATATAAATTAAAAATTGCCAGTAGGTGGAGGCAAATCACTGCATGAGAGAGTCAATTATTCGAACGATTCGTTCAAACGTCTTATTGATTCAGTAACGGAACAGTGTTGTGTGTTCCTCAATTCTGTTGTGGCTTTGTTTAAAACCATTTTCTAGTTAAACTGGATTTTTCTGAAGAACATGAACTCATGAACAACTATCACTGAACAAAAAAGCACAGCTGTGGATCATTCTAGTAACAACACAGTATTAAGAATCAGGCGTATGTAAACTTTAGAACAGGGTCATTTTTGTAAATTTAACTAGTATTTTCTCTTGTCGACTATAGGTAAACATCTTTTGCGAAATCTCTTATTCAGGTCAGTACTAAATAAAAAAATAACATGAATTTTGAATGATCCCTCTTATTTTGGTAAAATAATTAACATCTTGCAGATTCTGCAGGGTGTAAATTTATAAAAATTACCTCGTTCAATTTTACATACACCTGTGTTGTTACCTGAATGATCCACAACTGTGTTTTTTTGTTTAGTGATAGTTGTTCATGAGTCCCTTGTTTGTCCTGAACAGTTAAACTGCCCGCTGTTCTTCAGAAAAATCCTTCAGGTCCCACAAATTCTTTGTTTTTCAGCATTTTTGTGTATTTGAACCCTTTCCAACAATGACTGTATGATTTTAAGATCCATCTTTTCACACTGAAGACAACTGAGGGACTCGTATGCAAGGTGCAAGCACTCACTGATGCTCTAAAAGAAGTTCCTCAGTTGTCCTTAGTGTGAGAAGATGGATCTCAAAATCATACAGTCATTGTTGGAAAGGGTTCAAATACACAAAAATGCTGAAATTCAAAGATTTTGTGGGACCTGAAGGATTTTTCTGAAGAACATGAACTCATATACAACAATCACTAAACAAAAAAAACACAGGTCAGTACTAAATAAGAAACAACATGCATTTTGAATGATCCCTCTTATTTTGGTAAAATAATTAACATTTTGCAGATTCTGCAGGGTGTATGTAACCTATTAACGTTATATAAGACATAAAAGTCATATTGGGGCATATATGCCCCTTATATTAAATTTTGGGGGAATTCTGAATGTATTTTAACAGAGTCAATCACGCCGTGAAAGCGTGAACTCTAAATGCGCACACGCAGTAATCTAACCTACATTTTGTTCTACATTTTTTCTGATATAATCGATAGTCAAATCGAATATCGCAGATGATACATATCACACATCCCTAGCAGACAGCAAGCCAGGTTTTGGAACAGAGTTATGTGGTAGAAACATGAAAATGTAAGGTGGCAGAAAACAGTACAAGCATATACCCTTAGTTTGGAAGGAAGAAAATTAATTCGAACTCGTTTGGACTCCAGGTTTCGTTGCTCTTTCACCCGAACTCCAAGATGCTTCATGTACATAAAGATCACATACTGTAAAGTGTTGCTGGAAGAGACAAAACTGTGTATTAGGATTGAATTTAACTCTTTTCCCACTCCATGTCCAAGCTTAGTAACTAGAGCACAGCGCTGAGCATCGAAGTCTTTCATTTCTTAATTTAGATTTGTGTCTCTGAGGGTTGTGTTGTGCCTGTTGAGTGCTGTTGGCTCCATGTGGCCAACTCCTCCTGTTCTACATGACTCCTATCTTATTGTGCCTTCTGCCATATGTCTCTAAACTCACGTGCACACGCGCACAAGTTCACAGTCTATCTTCTCACATATGTCCTGAACATTCATAAATCATACAGGCTTGTGGTGTTTCCATATGGCATCTCAAATATGTTTGCCTACATTATGGTAAATGAGGACTAGAATAAAGCTAGAAGATTAGAAATCTCATTAAGTCGCTCTGTTCCGCAGCATCTTGCATTTGTATCAAGTGTCAATATGCTGGTGCACCCCAGGCTGACAATTTATAAACAAATCTAACACAGCGTCTTTATGCGCAATCAAATAACCCTCATTCTTAATGTCTTTATTGTTGATCATTATGGATGAGTTTTGCCAGTGGAGAACATGAAAAATTCTTACCATTTCTCCTCTTCTGTGGGTTGTGAAGTCAGCCTGAAAGAGACACATATGTAAGATGGAGGACAGTCATTGAGAAGACAATCTTGAGTATGTGGAGTAGGGCTAGATGATATTTAAAATAGATTTTGATATTCAACATATTTTGAGTGAAATGCATAAATAAGTTAAAACAGTGAACAATGTAGCTACATATTTTTTTGTCTACTGACAATATGAAATGTATTAATTTGCTCTGATAGTGATGCAGCCTAATCATTTAGCTTTTTTTTAACAATATAGATCAATATTTTATCTTTTTTTAGTCTATTGACAATATTAAATTTATATTTTGGCATTTATGTATTAGCTCCGAAATAGATCAATAAATGAGCTAAAGGGTGATAATATAGCTAAATAATTTTTATCTGAGAACAACATAACTCATTTTTATTTAATAACATAGCTAAATAATTTCTCTTTTTTAGTCTATTGACAATATTAAATTAATATTTTGACATTTGCTCTGAAATAGATCGATAAAAGGGCTAAAAGGGTGATAATGATTTAGCTAAATCATTTTATATAAGAACAACATAGCACATTTTATCTAACAATATGGCTAAATATTTTTTTTCTTAAAATTTATATTTTGATACTTATGTATTTTATCTGAAATAGATCAATAAAAGAGCTAAATGGGTGATAATATAGCTAAATTGTTTTATTAGAGAACAACATAGCTAGTTTTTTATTAAACAATATAGCTACATTTCTTTTTTTAGTCTAATGACAATATTACATTTATATTTTGATATTTATGTATTTTCTCTCAGTTAGATCAGTAAAATATCTAAAAGGTTGATAATATAGCTAAATCGTTTTTATTTGAGAACAATACGGCAAAAATTTAACAATATAGCTAAATAATTTATCTTTTTTAGTCTATTGATAATATTAAACTTATATTTTGATATTTATGTATTTGCTCTGAAATAGATCAATAAAAGGGCTAAAAAGGTGATGATATAGCTAAATCATTTTTACTTGAGAATATATCAAATTTTTTAACAATATAACTAAATTTCTCTTTTTTAGTCTATTGACAACATTCTCTTTTTATTTTGATATTTATAAATTTGCTCAGAATTAGATCAATAAAATATCTAAAAGGGTGATGATATAGATAAATCATTTTTTATTTGAAAACAACATAGCTAATTTTTTAACAATATAGCTAAATAATTTATCTTATTTAGTCTATTGACAAGATTACATTTATATTTTGACATTTATGTATTTTCTCTGAAACAGATAAATAATAGGGCTAAAAGGGTGATGATATAGTTAAATAAGCTTTTATCTGAGAACAATATAACTGCATTTTTAACAATATAACAATCTTGTTTTTTAGTCTATTGACAATATTAAATTTATATTTTGATATTTATGTATTTTCTCTGAAATAGATCAATAAAAGGGCTAAAAGGGAGACAATGATATAGCTAAATCATTTTTATTTAAGGACAATATAGCTAATTTTTTATTTAACAATATAGCTAAATAATTTCTCTTTTCTCAGTCTATTAACAATATTAAATTTATATTTAGCTATTTATGTATTTTCTCTGAAATAGATCAATAAAACGGCTAAAAGGGTGATAATGATATAGCTAAATCATTTTTATTTAATTTTTTATTTAACAATATAGCTAATAAATTTCTCTTTTCTTAGTCTACTGACAATATTAAATTTATATTTTGCTATTTATGTATTTGTCCTGAAACACACATAAAAGGGCTAAAAAGGGTGATGATATAAATATAATTTTTATTTAGTAATAGAGCTAAAATTTGCTCTTAAATAGATAAATAAAAAGGGCTGTGAAAATGATATACTGTAGCTGAATAATTATTCACCAAAACAGCTAAAAAATAACTTTTTTTAAGATTTTAACTCAATTTGTACTTTGATATTTATGTATTCAAAATACATAAATCAAACTCTTAAACAAAGGCTGAAATTAAAACATATAATTTATAAATAAATTTCAACCAATTATAACATTTTTGAAACTGAAAAATAAATCAGACATATTATTAATAGCTATTCCACAAGATTTTGAAAGACTACGATTATGAAATACTACACTAATGTCATGAATGTCAAAAAAACACTTAATGGCCAAATAAAATGTACATTGTTTTGTTTAAAAATCATCAGTAAAATCACTGCAAATGTATCATTACTATTTAATATAATCGTCCAGCCCTGATGTACAGAGACTAAAAGAGTGTGTGAGATTCTCACAGAACGTCATCTATTTTGGTGAGGATGTTTTCAGCGCATGATCTTTCTCTCTCCAGAGCCGGCTGTTCAGAGTCCAGACGAGACAGCTCTACATCAGCCAAGGTCAAGCCCATACTGCGCTTCTGCCTGTAAGAGTGGATGCAGTTGTTTTGTAGGTGTCACTGTCAGTGTGTTACTGTCAGTCTGAAAAAGTGCAATGTGGCAGCAGAGGTCAGTGATGAAATGAGAATGTCTATAATCCTGACCTGAAGTCCTCCAAGTTTCTCTGTACATCCGGAAGGAGAGTTTCCTGCATTGTCTGTATATATTGCCTGTGTAATTCCTCAGGAATCAGCTCTGGTCTCCGTCGCTCTGACAACACGCACACAAAAAAAATTACTATTTGCATTATTTATAAATTCATTTTCAATTGAGGACATTCTCAAATGTCCCAAAAGGACAATTCTGTTCCCAAATTATAGTTAGGTACAACACTAAAACATTTCTCACACACACCCATATATGACCAGTAAACAACCTGCATGAATAGAAATGGCATCAGTGCGTGTCATTAAACATGTTGCCTTTTTAAGATGTCAACATGACACAAGGGCAGAGTGACCAAGTGCTTCAGAAGCTAAATCCATAATTACATGAATAGTCAACATGAATGTTAAACAGGATTTGTGCTTTCTGAACAATTGCAGGTTTCCCACTGAGGGCTGAGAAATGATTATGTGGTTGGATGTTGAAATGAACACACAAACAACAGGATGAGGGTGAGAACGACTTCCATTTAGACGTTTCTAAAATTAACTGTGCTTACCGAGCTCAGAGGAGATGGATTCAGGCACAGCGACTTTCAAATTCTGTTGAACAAAAATAATAAATTAAAAAGGTCTTTCTGATAAAAGCAGCAGTTTTTATTTATTATTTTTTTCCTCTGTAAAACAACTACAAACACTAAAATAACAATGTAGCAAAACAGCAGAGCCGTGGGAAAAAAATATGCACGAGTTACAAATGAACTACCCGTCCATCTGGCAGAAAGAGAACAAAGTTTGCTGCAGGGAAGACGCGCACCCACTCACAAACACACATGTACACGAAGTTCGAGAACAACAATATGCGATGACCGTGGAGGTAAAAGGTTGTCTGAGAGCGTGTTTGCTTCCTGACCCTGAGGGTGCTGGGAAAGGAGTAACCCTCCACACACCTCTTAGGACAAAAGGCACGGTTGATCTGGGTGGATACAGGCTTTTGCCTCAACTTGCCCGCAGACCAAATGATACCAAGGCAGAGCAGACAATGACGGGTTTGAGCGAGAAGAGACGAGGTGTGAAAAGCTTCACTTACTGCCCCCCGGTCTAAGAAGAACGTCAAGAAGTCCATGAAGATGCGCCGTGTTTCTTTGGAGTTGGTCTGTTTGTAGAGGTCAGCGTACAGGTAGCAGAGCTGTGGAGGGAAGGAAGAGGCACTGAGCAAAAAAACAGCAATTTGAAACAGATTTGTGAATTTGTTTGACCGATTTCAATCTGAAACACGACTGACGATACAGATATAATCACTAATAAACAGTTTCAAATATTTTGTTTAAGAGCTTTTAAAGAAATTAATACTTTTATCCAGCAAGAAGGCATTAAATTGTTTAGAATTACGGTGGCCGAGAGAGTTCAACTTGCTGCAAATGGAAAATAAAAATTAAAGCATCCTCATCAGTTTGACAACACATGTGCTGCAAATACTCAATGTGTGCAAATACAGAAACCAAACCAAATAGAGAAATGCATTTCAAATACGCACAGACCACATCAGAAATGTTTAATAGGAACTGCAACAGGTGACTCGTTTCTGTATTTGGTTGTGTTCGGAGTATTTACAGCTCATTTCTGAATTTGGTTGAGTTGTGAGTATTTGCAGCTCATTTCTGTATTTGGTTCTGTTGGGAGTATTTGCAGGGCATTTTACTTATTTGGTTGAGCTGTGAGTATTTACAGTTCATTTCTGTATTTGGTTGTGTTGGGAGTATTTGCAGCTCGTTTCTGTATTTGGTTGAGTTGTGAGTATTTACAGTTCATTTCTGTATTTGGTTGAGTTGGGAGTATTTGCAGCTCGTTTCTGTATTTGGTTGAGCTGTGAGTATTTACAGTTCATTTCTGTATTTGGTTGAGTTGGGAGTATTTGCAGGGCATTTCTGAATTTGATTGAGTTGTGAGTATTTGCAGCTTGTTTCTGTATTTGGTTGAGTTGGGAGTATTTGCAGCTCGTTTCTGTATTTGGTTGAGCTGTGAGTATTTACAGTTCATTTCTGTATTTGGTTGAGTTGGGAGTATTTGCAGGGCATTTCTGAATTTGATTGAGTTGTGAGTATTTGCAGCTTGTTTCTGTATTTGGTTGTGTTCGGAGTATTTACAGCTCATTTCTGAATTTGGTTGAGTTGTGAGTATTTGCAGCTCATTTCTGTATTTGGTTCTGTTGGGAGTATTTGCAGGGCATTTTACTTATTTGGTTGAGCTGTGAGTATTTACAGTTCATTTCTGTATTTGGTTGTGTTGGGAGTATTTGCAGCTCGTTTCTGTATTTGGTTGAGTTGTGAGTATTTACAGTTCATTTCTGTATTTGGTTGAGTTGGGAGTATTTGCAGCTCGTTTCTGTATTTGGTTGAGCTGTGAGTATTTACAGTTCATTTCTGTATTTGGTTGAGTTGGGAGTATTTGCAGGGCATTTCTGAATTTGATTGAGTTGTGAGTATTTGCAGCTTGTTTCTGTATTTGGTTGAGTTGGGAGTATTTGCAGGGCATTTCTGAATTTGATTGAGTTGTGAGTATTTGCAGCTTGTTTCTGTATTTGGTTGAGTTGGGAGTATTCGCAGGGCATTTCTGAATTTGATTGAGTTGTGAGTATTTGCAGCTCATTTCTGTATTTGGTTGTGTTGGGAGTATTTGCAATGCATTTTACTTATTTGGTTGAGTTGTGAGTATTTACAGTTCATTTCTGTATTTGGTTGAGTTGGGAGTATTTGCAGGGCATTTCTGAATTTGGGTGAGTTGTGAGTATTTACAGTTAATTTCTGTATTTGGTTGTGTTGTGAGTACTTGCAGCTCGTTTCTGTATTTGGTTGAGTTGGGAGTATTTGCAGGGCATTTCTGAATTTGATTGAGTTGTGAGCATTTGCATCTCGTTTCTGTATTTGGTTGTGTTGGGAGTATTTGCAGCTCATTTCTGAATGTGGCTGAGTTGTGAGTATTTACAGTTCATTTCTGTATTTGGTTGTGTTATGAGTATTTGCAGCTCGTTTCTGTATTTGGTTGAGTTGGGAGTATTTGCAGGGCATTTCTGAATTTGGGTGAGTTGTGAGTATTTACAGTTCATTTCTATATTTGGTTGTGTTGTGAGTATTTGCAGCTCGTTTCTGTATTTGGTTGAGTTGGGAGTATTTGCAGCTTGTTTTTGTATTTGGTTGAGTTGTGAGTATTTACAGTTAATTTCTGTATTTGGTTGTGCTGTGAGTATTTGCACAGCATTTCTGTGTTTGGTTGAGTTGTGAGTATTTTCTGAGCGTTTCTGTATTTGGTTAAGTTGGGAGTATTTGCTGCGCGCTTCTTTATTTGGTTGTATTTGCAGTATTTGCAGGGTGTTTCTGTATTTGCAGCAAATGTGTTGTCTAACTTTTTTCCTAATTTGGTGGTGTTTTTTCTATTTGCATGTGTTTTCTTAAGTTGCAGCATGTTGAGCTCTATCTGTCACCACACAAAATTGACAGTCAAGGCATTTATAATGTCTACTTCAAATAAATTACACCGAAATCACAGTTTTTCAAAAATATTAAGCAGTTTTCAACATTGATAATCATACTTTTTTTTATTTTTATTCAAACTGTTATCCTCCTATTCGTACCAACAAGTCTATATCTTTGCTCACACAAGCATAAAAAAACAATTAAAATTTGTTTAGTTTTTTTTGCAGTCTGAACAGGAAAAAACATGTGCATTCATTGTGCAACAGACTGTTACATTAGGGGTTGTGACATGAAGACTTCAGTGGAATATTGCATATGCCACAGTTTCCCTATTTAATTAAATTTGTAATGTTTCTGTTTTGTTTTGTTTTTTGCTGTGAATGATTTAAGATTTGGATCCTCTGCTCATGTAAAGAATATAGAACAATAAAGAAATTGTTCTATAAAGAATAGAACAATTTCATAAATTCTCACATACGGTGACCTAAATTGATGCAGATGTGCTTACAGCTTCACAAGATGGTCTTCTGATTTTTTTTTTTTTTTTTTTTGGTCAACCCAAGTTGACGAATTTATTGTCAGTTTAGGTGAAAACCATGAAATCTGATTGCTTAGAAAGCATGACCTTGATGTCTTACTTGCCTTTGCAAGCATTGCTAATTACTGCTGAAACTCACCAGAGGTGCAGGGTCAAACTGAGAGATCACATGGTGCAGAAAGGCAGCAAGATGAGCAGGGCGAGTCTTGAGCAGCTCGATACTCTGGAAGCAGCTACACTGGCCATTCACCTGAGACACATCAGAGCAGTTTAAAGAGGCATGTGACCAAGACCATGGTCCCTGCACTTGACGGAAAGGAACTGAAAATACCTGCTCCTGCTCTGTGTCAAAGTCATCATCTTCAGCAGCAATGATCTCTGAAGCCAGGCGGGAGGGTGGACTCCCTATGGTGGATGAGAAACGAGAATCCTACGGGAAGCAGAAAGGTGTGACAATCATGCTCATCAGAAATCAGACGGAAAGGTCTGTCAAACGCAGCGGTTCTCACCAGGTCGGAGCAGTCCTCGACATCAGGGGATGGGCAGGAGTTGAGGCTGTCTCTGGGGTTGCTCTTCGGACTGGAACAGCTGGAGTCCCTTTGGCTCTCTGGTGAGGCCGGGTAGAACCGGCGCTGGATCTGCACATCACACAACAAAAAACACAATTAATTACACCTACACTCAAGATAAGTGCCCCTGTTTAACAGATCAGTGAAGATATCTCAAAGAAGAGAGAGCGCAATGTACACTTACAGATGACACTGAACTTCCACTCCAAAAACACTCCGGGCTCAAATCTCCCTTATACTGATCCTCATCCACCCAAAAGCCATCTTCACTGTTCCTGAGACACAGACTTTCCTAAAGCAGAGGTTCAGATATAGTTAATACATGCAGCATAATTCAAAGCTATTCAGTCAGATCCATGATATTTTGAAACTAACAATTTCTAATTAATGGTCAAGTAATATATCAATCAGATTAAGCAATTAGCATCCTCTGAAGACTGTTTGCCCAGAAATGATTGCATAAAAAAGGGGAAGCTGTTATTATCCAAAATGACACAATTTGACTATATATATATATATATAAACATAACATTTTAATGTCATGTAATAACATAAGAAAATAAGATTGTTTTTAAAAGCCACCTATTATGCTCACCAATGCTGTATGTATTTGATCAACACACATTAAAAAAAGTAATACTGTGAAGAGTGCTGTCAAAACAATTAATCACAATTAATCGTATCCAAAATAAGTTTCCATAATGTGTGTATACTGTGTATATATATACACACACACAAACACACATACATACATATGATTTATATTATGTATAAATAAAAATATATTACACATATATTTCTTACATATATACATGTAGCTATGTGTGTATATTTGCATGTATTAAAATACAAAGTACAGACATATCATGTAAACAAACCTTTATTTTGGATTCAATTAATTGTGATTAATCGATTTGACAGCATCAACTGTGAAATATTACTTCCATTTAACATAACTTTTCCATTTTAATTAGTGCTGTCAAAAGATTAATCGCATCCAAAATAAAAGTTTTTGTTTACATAATATATGTGTGAGTACTGTGTATTTATTATGTATATATAAATGAACACATGCATTTTTATATTTAAGAAAAATGTTGTTTAAATATCAAAAATACTTATCAATTAGATGACTATAAATGTAATACATGTAAATATTTTCAAAACATATACTGTGTGTGCGTATTTATATATACATAATAAACATACACAGTATGTACACATACATTATGTAATCAAAAACGTTTATTTTGGATGCAATTAAGCACAATTAATCATTTGACCACTAATTTATTTATTTTGAATGCGATTAATCGTGATTAATTGTTGCCCAGCACTAATTTTAAAACGCATTTCTGTTATGGCAAAGCTGAATTTGTCACAAAATACAGAAATCATGGTAATATGCTGATATCAATGCTGAAAAACGGTTGGATTGTATAAAGTTTTTGTGTAAAAATTTTAAATAAAAAATTCTGTTTCTCTAGCTACATCTAAACATATCTTATAACAGCTATATTTATCTCCCTAACAGTGTGTTACTGATGCTTTGAATATGAATAGAATTGAGACTGGTCAGAAATTTCATACATGTGTATGGCCCTGCTGATGTGGAATGTGCTTCTTGGCTTCCTGGATGTCCCGTAGTGGTTTGGGTGTAGGAGTTCTACTGTAGTCCTCCTTCAGTCCCTAAGGAAGGGACATTTTCATATACTATATAATCAGATGTCTTACACACAGAGTCAGAGTGTAACAGACGAGTATAAGCCTAACAACTGCTCTGTAAAAGTCTACTTCTATGTTGCTCTCCAAAACAATTAGAAGGACAGATCTTTGTTTACAAGACATGAAGGTGATTACTGTGTCAAAATATAGTGGGAGGAGCTTAAGTCTGTCCTCTCACTTATCAGCTAAACTGAAGCTCTAAATTACCTCCCAACAGGAAAGGCCTCATTCTTATCAACTTAGGTCATACTGCAACAATACAGCTCCGTAACTCAACACTTTACTGACAGGCACAGAAAGCAGCATGCGTGTCCACTTTAAACCAGTAGTTTTGAGTCTGATATTTAGATTCTGACCTGTATGTCCTGTTGCTCCTTGAACAGCATCCTTTTGTTGTCCATTCTTTGGTTGAGTGGAGAACTGTTCTCTTCCTATGTAGGGTTGGGTTTACAAATAACAAGGAGGAGTAAATGATAAATGTAATATGTAGGAGAGATATGAGGAAGTAAAATGACAACAAAACAAAAAAAAAATCAAATTCACAGAAAGGTATGGGGTTCTTACCCATGATACAAGAGGAGAGGAGGTACGTTCCACTGCATTGTAAGAGTTGGGAGATGTAACAAAAGGGTCCCCATAACCCCCCGGTGACAAGAGACCCACATCTACCTCAGAGAGGGGGATCTGGGGCAACCCGGGAGGCCGGCCTAATACTGTGAGGGCCACATATGAGCCGGCTGTGAAGAACAAATGAGTTTCGGTCAGCGGTGGAAACATGAAGCGTTCATCTTTACCCAACCAAATGGTTTACACTCACATTTGATTAATTTCACCACTTCAACATGGTTTGATTGCGTCACCAATGTCCCGTTCACCTAAAGGAGAGAAGACACATTAAAAATGCAATATACTCTCACCATAAAAACATATACGTGTGAGTTCTCCTACACAGACTCAAACACAAGGTCAATTTGTGACCAGCAGGTGGCAGAATAGACAGATGCTAAAAAGCAGTGGTGAAGGGAGAGGAGTGGGAAATACAGCTCTTGCATCTGTAAGCATCTCACCTTAATGATCCTGTCCCCCGTCTGAACACCTGCACGCATGGCAGCGCCATCTACCAAAAAGACAGGAGACGATTATGACGATTATGAGTTGAAAGTATTTTCTAGTGCAGTAAGTGGTTGCCGGAGTGCTGGGTGGTTTTTAAACACATTTCTATGTGGTTAACGTGCCCCACTTACACTGCACACAAATTGGTTTTCACTGTCATTTTGCAAATGAAGAAACTTCCATTTTGGGTGTTCATGCATTTATTGTCTTGTGTAAATGTGTTCACTCTATCACATCTCTCCATCTTAACGAACTTTGAACGAGTTCAAAATTAAGAGCTCCAACCCATGTTCTTAATTAAGAAAACTTAAGTCAGAAAAAAGTGAGTGAATTGACTTGAACTTTAAAAGGGACACAACCCTCTTTTTATTTGTGATATACTGTCTCACTCTAAATTACATTCACACTGGTGTTTTAGGAAGCCAAACAAATTAGAAATTAATAATAATAATAACAACAACTACAATGACAGTAATGGCCATATACTGTAAAACAACTGCACCGCAAAAGAAACTAGAAGAGTAAAGTTTGAGAACAAACTTAAAGGTGGCTTGAGAAAGCCTAGCCTGAAAGTTTGAAGCAGTTGTAAAAGTATGAAAGTTGATGTTGCTATCATGATTTAACACATCGCTTACATGATTCAACAAGCTTGGTGTTTGCATTTTATAGGCTGATTAAAATGTTGTTACCATGTTACTAGCATGTTGTTAGAATGATTAGCAAGTTATTAGCATGTTGCTAGCATGATTCTAACATGATTAGCATGTTACTAGCATGTTGCTAGAATGATTAGCATGTTGCAAACATGTTTCTAACATGACTAACATGTTACTAACATGTTTCTAATATTATTAGCTTGTTACTAGCTTGTTGTTATCATGATTAGCAAGTTACTAGCTTGTTGCTAACATGATTATCCTGATTAGCATGTTGCAAGAATGTTTTAACACGACAAGCATGTTACTAGCATGTTGCTAACATGTTTTTAACATGATTAACATGCTACTAACATGTTTCTAACATTATTAGCTTGTTACTTGTTTGTTGCTAACATGCTGCTAGCATGATTAACAAATTACTAGAATGTTTACATGTTTTCTAAAATTATTAGCTTGTTACTTCCTTGTTGCTAGCATGTTGTTAACATGATTAGCAAGTTACTACCATGTTTATAGCCTGATTAGCATTTTGCTAGTCTAACACGATTAACATGTTACTAGCATGTTGCTAGCATAATTATCCTGATTAGAATGTTGCTAGAATGTTTCTAACATGGTTAGCATTTTTATAGCATGCTGCTAACATGTTTCTAACATGATTAACATGTTACATGTTTCTACCATTATTAGCTTGTTACTAGCATGTTGTTTGCATGATTAGCATGTTGCTGGCATGTTTTTAACATGATTAGTATGTTAGTAGCATGTTGTTAACATGATTAGCAAGGTACTAGCATGTTGCCAACATGTTTCTAACATGGTTAACAAGTTAGTAGCATGTTACTAACATGACTAGCAAATTATTAGCAGTTGTTAGCATGATTAACAAGTTACTACCATGTTTATAGCCTGATTAGCATGTTGCTAGTATGTTTCTGACACGATTAACATGTTACTAGCATGTTGCTAGCATAATTATCCTGATTAGAATGTTGCTAGAATGTTTCTAACATGGTTAGCATTTTATTAGCATGCTGCTAACATGTTTCTAACATGATTAACATGTTACACGTTTCTACCATTATTAGCTTGTTGCTAGCATGTTGTTAGCATGATTAGCATGTTGCTGGCATGTTACTAACATGATTAGCAAGTTACTAGCAAGTTGCTAGCATGATTAGCAAGTTACTAACATGTTGCTAGTCTGTTTTAGCATAATTAGCAAGTTGCTAGCATTATTAGCATGTTAATAGCATGTTGCTAACATGATTAACAAGTTACGAGCATGTTGCTAGCACGATTAACATGTTTCTCGCATGATTAACATGTTTAAACCAGCTAAAAATAGCTGGTTTAGCCTTGGCTGGTCTTTCAGCAGGTCTCCCAGCTTGGCCAGCTACGACCATCCTGACCAGCTAAAAAGTGGCCAAAACCACTTTAAACCACTTTAAAACCAGCCTGGGAGACCAGCCAAAGCAGCCATTCAGCTTAGGCTGGTTTTAGCTGTTTTTCAAGTAGGGAATTGTTAAGCTTTGCTATAGATAATAAACAGCTTAGATGCACCACAGGCCTCTATGCATAAAAGTTTTCACCACCCCCTCAGTAAAAGTCTATGGGATTTTAGGTGGTTTTCGCCTGAACGAAGTGCACGTTTCACTTTGAAACACGCATTGTCTGACTTGCAGCCAAGTGTTATATCAGCCTAGGAAGGGGAAAGTCTCGACAGACAACCACAGGAGCTGTTGTGGGCGGAGCCAGAAAGACAGACAGTGTGACAGACAGGCATCTTACCTTGTTTGACGAGCTGCACGAAAACAGGGTTGTCCCCACTGACGGTCAGCCCAAAGCCGTTCTCATCTTTCTGAATGATCACGCATCTTTGAACCAGCCCTGGAGGAAGGGAGAGAACAAGAACTGAAGTGAGCTATGAAAGGAGCAATGAAACTGATTTTACTGGATTGCCAATGTCTTTATTACAGCATTCATCAGGAGAGGCCTTTCAAAGCAGATTACGGTAACAATAACTCCAATAGCTGATCAAACTGGCAGCGTAAGTAAGTGCAGATAGTCACGGGCATGAAGTACTTGGCAACATAAAATCTGCAGAGTTGTGAAATGAATGCATCAACCTCGCAGTCCAATCAAAACCTAGCTCGCTTCCCAGAATAATGGAAGGATACAAGAAATGATGAGAGCTGTGGGGATGTGGGTTATCACGGACATCTAATGCTGCGTGTGAGAGACGGGCCTACTTTCAAAACTGATAGCTCATCAGATGTGAAAACAAAAGCTGCAGTTCTCAGATCACAGAAATGACTATGAACTGCTCAGTCATACAGAGATGCCCTGTGTGACGTACCTTCAACTCATCAAGAAATATTGCAGTTTAAACATGACTTCAGCATTGATTAGCGTGAAGAGTTTCCTTATGCTTTCCTTATGATATAATTATATTACACATTTTCCATGACTAATTTAGAAAAGACTGCATTTAACGGATATGACTTCAGAAACAATGATTCCAAGTGCATTACTGTAAACACCTTCTCCATCAGTCATTTTAATTTAATAAAGAAATAATTCTTTTCTGCATAAAGTAGACACCACACACATGCCGTCTGTCAGATTAAAGCCCCAAACTAATTATATAAAAAATATAATTATGTAATTACTTAAGATTTTCTGGAGTTATTACAACGTATTAGAGCTTCTACAAAAATATTAACCAGCACAACTGTGTTAAACATTGATGAGAACTGTACTACTAATAATAGCTGCTAAAAATTCAGGAATAAATTCAGGAATAAATTACATTTTAAAATATATTAAAACATAAAAGTTATTATGTATTTTTGGGCATTTTTGCCTTTATTTTGATAGGACAGATCAGAACTGACAGGAAGCGAAGTGGCAGAGATATAGTGGGTGGGATCGTGAAAGGTTTTCTAGCCAGGATTCGAACTCGGGACGCCTGTAGCGAACGTTGCTTTATGTCGGCATGCTGCTGACATTTTTAAAATGTAACAATGTTCCATAATTTATCATCAAATTCTCAAATAACTGTAGCACAACATAAATAGGGCCCTTCAAAATCTGTTTTATTTTTTCCCAAATTACGTTTTATTTTCTCCCCAACTTTTTTTCATTTTAATTTTTCAGGATTCAGTTTTTATTCCGTTTTAATTTTTCTAGACTCTTTTTTTAATAAATTTTAAAAATAAGCAAAAATCATGTCAAAATAATTAAAATCATGAAACTTACTCAAATTAACAGCAATATACTAAAAGTATGACATTAAGTCCTATGATTTTTTTTTTGTTTGTTTGTTTTATTTTTACCAAATTATGTTTTTCCATTAAAATTCTAATAATCAAAAGCATCTCGAATTAATTGAATTTATTATAAAAAGATTTAAAAAGTGTTTTTTTTTTTTGTTTTGTTTTTTTTTGTTCAGAAATAATGTGTATTTAAATTTTTCAGGTAATTAAATCCCAGCATTTTTTTTTTTTTTTTTTTTTTTTTTGGGGGGAAATATTCTTTAAAAATAATGTTATAATAATAATTTTATTAGTAGTATAGGGCCCTATAAAATATTTTTTCCCAAATTCAGTTTTTTTTTTAATTTATTTTTTTTCTGTTTTAACTTTTCTAGATTCTGTTTTAATAGTTAAATTAAAATGTAGTCATGAAAAAGCATGCCTAATTAATTGAGATCACGAAACTTACACAATTTAAAAGTTTAACAAAAATTACATTTTCAAAGCCCCTGAAATACGTTTTATTTTCTTTTTTCTCAACTGTAGTTTTATTTTGACCAACTTCTGTGTTTTCCATTAATTTTCTGCATTCCATTTTAATGGTTTCATTCAATTTTAATAATCAAAAGCATCTCTAAATAATTAATTTTATAAAAACTCATTTATTATTGTTTTACTTATTTTTTCAGAAATACTGTGTTGTGCCTTACATTTTTCTGGCAAATAAATTCTGCTAAATAATTTTTCTAGTAAATATTCCTAAAAAAGAATGGTTTAACAATAATTTTGTTAGTAGTAGTACTATTATTACATTAAGTAACATTTTCCTGCCCCAACACAAGTTTGTTTGTAAATGATATGACGTAGTTTTGGTTTTTCTCAAAAGAAATGGTAAAAGGCTCATGAAGTGATTTTCAGAGCAGTTCTAGAGATTCTGATGAAAATTGTGTCATTAATCACTTACCCCCATGTCGTTCCAAACCTGTAAAACTTCGTTTGTCTTCATTACACAATTTAAGATATTCTGGATGAAAACCGGGAGGCTTTTGACTGTCCCACTAATAAGTACGAAAATACTTTTTGTATGCAAAAAAAATCAACAATTCGTCTCCTCCGTGTCAGCATAGCGCCATTTTGGAGAGTATCCGCTGGACACATACGCCGTTCTGTGTCAGCCAAACAACACGAATACGTTTTCTACGTATATTTACGCTTTGATTTGATTTTTTCTTTGCGTACAAAAAGTATTCTCGTCACTTCATAAAATTCAGATTGAACCACTGATGGCAGATGGACTATTTTGACAATGTCTTTCATACCTTTCTGGGCCTTGACAGTGGTATTTACCTGGCAGTCAAGGGGACAGTCAAAAGCCTCCCGGTTTTCATCCAAAAAATCTTAAACCCTTTAAGAATAATGCTATCTGCTATTGTCAAATAACACACACACAGCCCAAAATCAACTTAGCGGGGAAGCTGAACATAAATAAATGCTGATAACACTTGAACTTCAGAGTGCTGGAGAAGAATCACCCGCACAAAAGTAAAGACATACTAGAAACACAGCAACAGTACGATCATCTTACCACAAGACTCAGGTCTCCTGTCAGCCACTACAAATCCACTCTTCTGCACCAGCACGTCTGAGCCACACAACATCATGATCACAACACGGGACACACACGCACATATCACAGAGGACACAGAGAGAGGACGCAAATGAAAAAAATGAGCAATGGCACAAATACACACAGTGTGGCTGTTTTGGAATGGGTCGTTGTCTATTGATAAGCAGTCAAACCCCCAAGGACTTACATATTAACAAAATGTCTTCCCCGAAATGATTAATAAGGTGTTCAGGTATTAAGGTCCCTAGGTGTTAACCCAGAAATCAATGCTTGGCATAAACAGATATATGACTCTGGACCACAAAACCAGTCTAAAGTAGCTAGCCTTGTAGCAGTAGCCAAAAATATACTGTAAGGGTCAAAATGATTGATTTGTCTTTTATGCCAAAAATCATTAGGGTATTAAGTATAGATCATGTTTTTATGAAGATATTTTGTACATTTCCTACCGCAAATATATCAAAACTTTTTGGTTAGAGATATGCATTGCTAAGAACTTCATTTGGACAACTTTAAAAGGTAATTTTCTCAATATTTAGATTTTTTTGATTCCCTCAGAGTCTTGGCCAAATATTGTCCTATCCTAACAAACCATAGATCAACGGAAAGCTTATTTATTCACCCTTATGACCGGTTTTGTGGTCCAGGGTCACATATAACCAATTAACAGAATTTGGGTTGAGAAGTGCTTTAACAAGAGTTCAACAAGAGATTCTCAAAAACGGTTACGCAAGGATGTTGGTTTTTGCTTTCATCTTGAAATATGGATAATCATAGTTAATCATAACACAAGAGAGTAAACTGTGGATTTGATTAGCCTAGCATACTTGAATTTCTCATAAAAATGTAATCAGTGATATTGTTTAGCGGAAAGTTTAAGATTTAAAACAATAGTCTCCATCATTACGCAAGGCTATACAACTTTGGGCTGAAATTAATTGCACAAAAGAGCCACACTTCTCAGACACTCCGATTTTGGGAAGATATTAGGGTTGGGCGATATATCAGCGTATTCTCAAATGAACTTCCTGGAAATATACGATTAAGGAAGTGTTTTTCAACAACAAGAAACCATATGGTTTTATTGAAGAAAATGGTTAAAATATGATGTATTATAAACAACAGAGCTAATGTACATTACTCATTATAACAAATGATTGCAGAGGGCGCCAACAGCCTGATGATTGTTTTTTCACTTTACTGCACAATCTAATCCTTGTTTAATATTGACTAAACAACACTTAATTCAAATGTCCATTTAATCTTTAATATGTCGCCATAAAAGCATAAAAGCTACAGCCACTGTAATTTCTTGAATATGTGGACATCAAAATCTGTAAACTCAAAGCAAGGGTTTAAATTTTTATTTTGAAATCGCAATGAACAGTTAGCATATTTAGAAAGATACTGATGTATTCTCCTGTGTTTGCATAGGTTTATAAATGATTCACCTTATAAATATGATGAAATGGCGGATGTTGCGTTCCCAGATGATCGTTATAATAAATCGAAACTCTCAACAATTTGCAGAAATGGAGTTTGAGATGCAACAATTTGTGTGGAGCAGCATTTACTGTGAACGGAGCCGCTCCGAGATGCGTGTACGTAACATACAGGCGTGCAAATAATTAAGCGCATATAGTAAACTCGCATTGCATATATTTATTGAATAAAATCACAGTGTTCGTGAATTTTTTAAAAATGGGTTTAAAATATCATGCAGCCTTGGAAAATGGTCTAATAATGCATTTTTTTGGATTCTCGTCAGTGAAATGCGACACTTCCGGTATTTTGGCAGTTACTCAACACGGGCAAAATTTTTTCGAACCGAATCGAGGAATTTTGACAGCCCTAAATTTCTAATAACTAAATGTTTTACTGTAAATCGCTTTGAATGTACTATACAACAATGGCTGCTTGGTCAAACAAAAACAACCAATACCAATTCAAAATAAACAACATCAAATACTGTCAAAGGAATTTTAAAAATATTTAATATTTTTATCTATATCGCCCAACCCTAGAGGACACTGAACGCCACACCGTGGTTAAGATGGTTTAGTCATGCATCAGAAAAGGCGAGTCCAAAACCAGAGGAACATCAGGAATAGACATGCATCACATCCTCCATTCACCACCATTCTCTCTAACATGTGAAAGTGAGATATTAACATTAGGTCAAACCAATAAAACAAAACTACGCACATGTGAAAACCACTCTAGAAGAGCTGTAAGATGAAATTCTGTCATCATCTCACTCGTTTTTCAAACATCTCTCCATCCAAACAATGCGAATCGTATTTTAATCAACACGATTATCACATTGTTCTCCACCATAAACCTCACATTAACGGCCATGCACAGAACTGCTTTTCCTTCTCTACTCTCACCAGCAGGCTGAGAGGAAAAACAGAGGCAAAACTTGAAAGAAAAACACACTGACAATGTCTTTCAACTGCCAGAACTGGGGCCAGGAACATGTGCATCGTTTATGGTCAGCAAGTATGAATCATGCCGCTGTTTAAAGCCGTTCCACTGCAGTTAGTGGACGGGCACAGCCTTCCATCTGTGCTGTGTGTGGAGGAAACTGTTTCCATTTTAGAGTCTGAAGAGGCCGTGTGAGAGGAGCAGTGTGCTTTGGTCCACACCACACGAACACACGAGCAGTCAGGACAGCCTTTAGTACAGCTAAACACTACCATTCTGTATGAGTAAGGAAAGTAAGGGTAAGTGTAAAAGAAATTCTCGGACGTCATTTACCTGTAGGGTCAAACTCGTGTGTTGGGGTACCGGGCAGCTTATCGCTTTTGGGACTCTTGTTGGGAGGATGGTCTCTGCTGAGAATGCTACTGGTTCTGTAAACACAAATAGGAGAAATCGATATACAAAGTCAATGAAACACATTAACACACTGCGATGAGCACATAACATAATACACTGGGAGGGTTGTGACACAAAAATGAGCTGCAGTCTAGTAGAGCTGAGTACAGTAGGTGGAAAAAAAAAAAACTAAATGCAATGAAACCATAAACTAACTATATAAGATGCTTCTCTTATTTTTTCTGCTGACATTAAAAGGACATCAAACCTAACAATATTTACCAAAAATGAATTTGGTACTGGGTGAAAATTTGCCAGATGCCAACATGGACATGCCCTGAAAAAACAAAATGAGCAAAACTCTCCATAAACAAAACTACGCAAGGTCCCTTTAAGATGAGTTCACTCAGTGGCCATATTGGTGACGCCCCTGGGCAGTTATTTTCAGTCATGCAACTACAGTGCTAATGTATTTGAATGGAGAAAAAAACAAAAATCAAATGTTGTTTCAAGGAGTAAATGATATAATAATGTGAAACATATTTCAAATAAGGAATAAATGATAAAATACATCATGATATTGTAAACTGTGCTTCTTTAGCTTAAATCATGTCATAAATAAATAAACAAACAAAATGAAACCAAATGTTCATGCTACAGTAAACAAACGTGATTAATTATTGAACTAACATATAGTAGTATAGCTTAAAATCTATCTATCTATCTGGCTCCAGACTAACATTTGAAAGCAGTTCTACAGATGGTGTGTGGTGTGTGGGAGTATTAATAAAAATTGATATTTTAATCACAAAATTATTGTTTCGCATTAACACGTACAGTAGCTAATAATATTACATGTTCATTTCTTGTTTATTTCAGGTTTATACATTTGACAGCAAAGCACTAAGCTTGAGTTGGGAAGCATACAAAATTTACTTTTAATAAAGGGGTCATTGGATGCCCATTTTCCACAAGTTGATATGATTCATTAGGGCCTTAATAAAAAGTCTATAATATGCTTTGTTTAAATTTCTCAGTGGTAGTGTAAAAAACACCCTTTTTACCTTGTAAAAATCAACCTGTTCTGGTCAATGTTGCTTTAAATGTTAATTAGCTCTGCTCCCCGCCCCTCTCTTCTCTCTGTGGAGTGACGAGCCTGTTTACTTTAGCTGCATTTAGGGACGAAACTGGCTAACTAGCACATTATTAGAAAAGGCGATCGCAAAGATTCTTTAAAAAAAAAAACCTTATACTCACTTCTGCTGTAAGTGAAGCTGGATCACGAATGATTTGCACAAACATAGATATAATAATGTAATAAAATACGACTATTTCTACCAAAAAAAACATGGTTATAGTTAGTGTTAATATGTGTGGTTTTCTAATATACGTAATTTACAACAGAGAATTTTGTGCATAATTTTAAAGATTCTCACCAGATCTCACAGTAACCTTATTCATTCTGCGATGAACTCATAGGCTTTTCACTGGATCTCGCAGCACTGTGCAGTAACATTGTCACAAAATCAACTTTGGTTCCTTTGTGAGGCTGTTCTAGGCTCGGACAAATTTGTTTGCGTTGCAGTCTGAGCTGATAAACGGTCCACACTGTGCAGCTCTAACGTAGCACAGATTTATTATGCTTTTATTTTGTTTGCCGTTTGATGTTTCACATACATAACAGAAACAGCAGTGCGTATGAGTTAAACAACACAGTGGTCGCGCCAGTGTGACTGCTCACAAAATGTATTCACACCGGCAGAAAAAATGCAGATGCAACTGACACATTCAAGGCCCAGAAAGGTAGTAAGGACATCATTAAAACAGTCCATCTGACACGGAAGAGAAAAAATTGTTGAATAAAGTCAATGTTGTTTTCTTTGCTCACAGAACATATTCTCTTAGCTTTATAAGATTAACGTTGTACCACTGATGTCACATGGACTATTTTAATGCTGTCCTCACTACCTTTCCGGGCCCTAAACATGTCAGTTGCATTGCTGTCTATGCAGGGTCAGAAAGCTCTTGGATTTCATCAAAACGTAATATGTGTTGCGAAGATGAACGAAGGTCTTATGGGTTTGGAACAACATGACGGTGAGGTATAATGACAGAATTTTCATTTTTGAGTGAACTATCTCTTTAAGTGCACTGATTGATGGCACTGCATATTGTGTAGTGTTGAATAGCATCCTCTTGCTGTGTGCAATCACTATTTGCTTAGTTAACTTCCTGCTAGGACAACAGATGTGCCCCACTGCGCTAATGTCGCCCTATTCATTGCACGCATCAATTAAGAGGCTCCGCATGAGTCCTTGTCAGTTCTTTATCACAAATGCAAGTGGAAAAGCCTGCGTACAGCAGTAGCTATGACTCCAAATCTAAAAGTAGCCTCGGCAGTAAGGTGAGGCGAGGTGGGGTGAATGCGTTTAACAGCGCTCTGCTTCCCGCTCACAGGCCGTGTGAGAAACCTCTGTTTTCTAGACCAGTCAGTGATGGGACACAGTGCTGAAGAAGCCCTTTGTAGGCCTGTCCGACTGCATCTAACTGAGAGGCACTGTACTAACAACCCACTGCCATTTCCTTCACCTGGGCTCAGGAGCTTGACCCGTGGACCTCGCAGAACACCAATGAGAAACACCTCGGTGAAACAATCACTTCAGCATTTTATACGACGGAGGGTCAGCTAGACCTCACATTTGTCCATCAGCCTGACAGCTTGTCGATTTTGAACTCATTCTACGGGTCAGCCAAACAGCCAGTTCATTACGGGACAGTATCGGAGAGAGTTGACTCTATACCCTCACTGTGAAGTGTAAGACATTTGCAGTGTTGCCCTGAACACAGGGAATAATCGCGTGAGCACTTAACTAACTTTCCTGAGATTGCCTCAGAGGTCAGCTAACTGTGAAATTAACACTGCAGCAAAGTAATAGAAAGGACTCGGTGGGATTAGCCCACCCTTTATAAGGCCGGTAGATTACGTAGGGCAATTTGTCACCGCTGGTAAACTAGATAAGACTAATAAGAGAGCAGCCGTCAATCACTGACTTTTTCAATTAAAACTCAACTAATAAAATTAACCTTGAGTGCCAGCACAGGCCAATATGAAGCAATTCTATTCCCATTCCCAATAGGGGCTACGATTTGCACATTTATTTTAGATTTAAATTTTGTGCAAATCAAAATAACATGTAAAACCCACTGTTTTACAAAGCACAACTTATCTTGAATATAACCACAAGGGCTAATAACCACTGAAATTCCCAGAAGGAAATCAAAATGAGTGAGACCAAAATCAGAAAGACTTAATCTTTCAAGGGCTGGTTCTTCTAAAAATGAAAATGTATCATTTACTCATCCTTGTGTCATTTAAAACTTGCAAGAATCTTCATGGAGCTCTTTTCCATAGTTCATAGTGATCATGTCTGTTAAAGAATTAGTTCACTTCTAGAATAAAAAATTCCTGATCATTTACTTTCTTTCTTCAGTTGAAAAAAAAAAAAAAGTTTTTGAGGATAACATTTTAGTATTGTTCTCCATATAGTGGACTTCAATGAGGATCAACAGGTTGAAGGTCCAACCTGCAGTTTCAATGAACCTGATCTGTCATTTTCTCAAAAAAAACAAAAAAAAAAACAAATTTAGATACTTTTTGACCATAAATGCTCGTCTTGCACTAGCTCGACTTCACACATTACGTAATCACGTTGGAAAGGTCACAGGTGATGTAGCACTTTGTGTTTACAAAGTGAATGAGCAAAGAAAGTCAAACTCCCTTTACAAAAAAGCAGGTAAAACAACAAAGTCCGATGACATTGATGATTTTGAGGTTTAAAAAAGATTTGCGAAACCGCTTCAAAAACCTGATCTGAAACAAATGATTCACGATATGCATGCCGAAATCCCGAACTAAATCAAATGATTCATGAATGTGCACTAAATTCCCAATCCGAATAATGATTCACGAACCATCATTTCAGATCAGAACTCAGAGAGCAGAGGGCGAATCACTGAATTTGCGGAATGATTCAAAAACCCACTCTGATGTTCTGATCTAAAACAAAAGACTTTCGAACCTGCTCTGAAGTCTCAATCTGAATAATGATTCACGAACCAGTATTTCAGGTCAGGACTCAGAGCGTGGATCACAAATCATTCATTTCACAGAATGATTCACGATACGCAAAGTCATGATCTGAATAAAATGATTTGCGACACGTGAAGTGCCAATCGAAATCAAATGATTCACAATATGCAAAGTTCTGATCCAAGTCAAATGATTCACGAAGCCTCTCCGAAGTCCTGATCTAACTCAAATGATTTGCGATACTCAAAGTGAAGTCCAGATCTGAATCAGTTGATTTACAATCCAATTAGAGCACTATGAAACAATGAATTAATGGTTAATCTGATTCGGAGTTTCAAAAAGCTCTGTTTCGCCCATCACTATACGTGTTTTTTAAAATCGATATTGAAATTTGAAAATGAATGGCTCTTTTCATTCAATCTAGGTTTTATTGGTGAATCACTTGAAATGAAAGATCGAAGTCACGAGTTTGAATCAATCTGTGCGGTTCCAGTGTAAATGACTCAGCTGATTTGGTTCATCGGTTTCTTTTTTCACGTCTTCAGCCATAGTATTACTACTGGTTTAGCTCGATAGTTTTATGTTAACTGAAATAGGCAAAATAAGTAACACTTTTTTTTTAATTGCGTGAATTTCGCATGAAAAGATATGCGCTTATTGAAAAAAGGAAAACTTATTTCATAGATACTTTGTCTTTTAATCATTTAAACACTTTTCAAGTCCCTTTTAAGGAATATTACTATTATTACCATCATTTCAGATCAGAACTCGAAGCGCAGACGCCGAATCGTTGAATTTGCGGAATGATTCAAAAACCCACTATTAAGGGTTTTCCAGGCCTGAAATTTCAAAAAGTCAAATTCAAGTAGTTCAAGCTCTTTAAGCACCTTGTACAAACCCTGACTAACGCCGCGTGATTATTCCAACGTGATTACATAATGCGTGAAGAAGAAAATGACCAATCATTTCACTAAATAAGACCCTTATTCCTCGGCTGTGATCGTGTAGAGCCCTTTGAAGCTGCACTGAAACTGCAATTTGGACCTTCAACCCGTTGATCCCCATTGATGTCCACTATATAGAAAAAAATACCCGGAATGTTTTCCTCAAAAAAAATTGCTTTTCAAGTAAAGAAAATTGACATGAACATCTTAGATGTCATGGTGAGTAAATTATCAAGAATTTTTTTATTCTGGAGGTGACCTAATCATTTAAGCTACAAAAAGAGACAACATTTTTTAAAAGCATCATAACAGTAGTTCATACGCATTCTATACTACATCCCAAGTATTTTGAAGTGGATAGCCTTGTGTGGAATGACTAAATTTAAGTCACCGTTATTACCTAATAATCTTCCCCTCTAATGAGCTGTTAACTCTAACTGTTGCAAACAGATCATTGAGTTGTGAACGAATCAGTTCAGTTTATGAACCGGACCTAGAGTTTATTGAAAAGTACAGGTTTAAATGAACAATTTGATCACTGAACTGGCTGGAAACGACTGGGACTCAATGATCCAGTCACAGTGGATTTCGAATTATTAGCTGGCTGGAGGGCAGGATTGTGAGTGAAGAGTGACTTTATGATGACTAGACTCTAAATAGCGCAGAACTTGTAGGCGTTTTGTCATTTTTGGACTTTAGAAAGCATTATGTCAGATGTTGAAAAGTTCACAAGAAGATTCTTAAAAATTTCTGAAAATAAATAACATGTTCTATTTTCATATATTTCAAAATGTAATTAATCCCTGTGGTGCAAAACTGAATTTTTAGCATCATTAATCCAATCTTCAGTGTCATATGACTTTTCAGATACCATTCTAATATATTAACATTGAAATAAATGTCTTTACTGTACATATTTTACTGTAACATTTTATCAACTTAATGAGTCTTTGCTGAATTGCAAAAAAACTAAAGTATCTTACTGACCCCAAGCTTTTGAACAGTAGTGTACATACAGGAACTTCGGAAGAACATGAATTTGAGTAAATGACAGAAATGTCATTTTCAGATGAACTATCACTTTAAAATGAAAAGCGTCAAAACAATCGTCTTCAAGCAGGGGCTGTGGTGCAGCACACTGTTCTTGCTTGTATCAGAGCTCTCTGTAGTGACACAGGATCCTTTTGAGAGCAGTCTGAGGGAACTGAATGGGCCATTTATGAAAGGGCCTGTAAAACGTTCCATGGTCCGCTCAGCTAAAAACCTCCCGCTAAAGAGGAGGAATGGAAAAGTAAATCCAAACAACCGAAGCAGCCAATAACCTTACCTTTTACATGTTATTCTCTCCCTAATGAATCATGCATGCTGATGGTACACGTAAGAATACTGCTATTTGTGCTTATGACCACAACTGTTACTGTAATGCTTGTGCATAGAAGTTTTAACTTAACTTTTTAATAGTGTGTCTCCAACTTGTCTAGCCTCTCTCATGAAAGCTAATTTCCATGGAATGGACTAAAAAAAAAAAAAAAAGAAGAAGAAGTCAACTTTCTATCTTTATTTCTTCTCAGAATTTTTAGCTTACATCTTTGCAATATAGATTTGTTTTTAAATCACACAAAACTCTTTTCTTTGTCATGTTTCAGCCACAGAATAAACAACAACAAAAAAATGTAATTGCAATTTTTTTTCCATCTCATGATTCTGACTTTTCTTGTCAAAATTAACAAGTTTCTCTAAATTTTGAGTTTGTAAAGTCAGAAGTGTCAGACAAAGACACAACTGTAAGCAAAAATATAGCTGCAAGCAGCAATTACTGGGGTTCAAGTGCTTTATGGCATTTAAGCACTTATTAAAAAGGCATTTACTTATCAAGCCTGTAATGACCTAAAACAATGATAAAAAAATAAGCATTTTTAGCAAACCCAGGTCATTTACTATAGAAATATGTTTTTGACTGTTATAGCACTATTCATGAAGTTTTGAGCTTTAGTTTAGGCTTTATAGGCTTTTAGGTATATTTAGACAGGCCCCTTTTCCAAACGGCCCCGTTAGAGCTTGCCAAAGGGTACATTTCAACATTTTTTTTTTTAATTATTAACCTAGACAGTCCAGAGATTTGCACTGCAGTGTTTTTTCCCAAGATTTTTCCCGAAAAACCTAGGACTAGTTTGCAAAAGTAGTTTTTTTTTTTTTTTTTTTTACATTTTCTCAATCATTTAAGAAACAGTTTGATTGACAGCAGTGGTTCTAGAGGCAAAGCTGTTTGGAATGAGGAGGTCTATCGTATGATACAAATATTGTGTGTACATGTGAAAAACCATGCAATATACAATCATTTAAGCTCTTGAAAAATGCAATATAACTCCCTAGTGGCCTACTTCTTTAAAATTTCTCACAGCCCTTCAGGGCCGTAATTCAAACAGGGCTACCAAGTTTTGTTCCAATCGACCTCTATTAACCTGGTCTAACAGGTGCTCGAAGTTCATCGGCCTATTGATTTTCGAGATATGCAAATGTCCTTATAGCCACTAGATGCTCTTTGGACCAAGACAGCTCGTACCCATTTTTATGTTAATAGGACAAACAGTAGTGACTTTTTTTGCTGTAGCGCCCCCGTCAGGCCAATTGGGGCGAGTCTTGGTGGCATTGTAGACAGTGTAAGTACTATCATCCCTCCAAGTTTAAAGTCTCTACGACTTATGGTTTGGTCTGCACAATCAGTTTTACATGGAGATTGCTGATCCTTGGCCATTCTATCAATTACAACAGGGTTTTTACCGCTACATGCTTAAAAACCGAAAAACCCTTAAAACAAACTTGCATACTCTCTAGAGTCAAACGAGTTTGCTAAATGTAGGAGTCAACAGCACTGTCTGATCCAAAGGAGGCCATCTTCACTCCTGGAGAAGGAGGCGGCAATGGGGGTTGAGAAGGAAGGGTAAAGGAAGTGCAAGAACGGCAGAGGGATTGGTGAGGTGGAGGGGGTGGGTTCTCCACTCAATTGAGGTTTTGTGCAATAATGGAAAATGTTCCACGCAAAGCCAGAAAGGCCTGGATGAGGGACACCCCAATTACTTGACTCTGAAAGGCGTGTTTGTCAGAAACCACTTGAAGGAAAAGCGGGATACGGGGTGGAAAACAACATGGCTCTTTTGCAACATTGTCCCTCCTCTTCTACACTTCTCTGGAAGTTCAGCGTACAGATTTCTTTAGTGTGCGCATGTGACAGTGTCATGCTCAGGTTGCGGTGGGCAGGCTGGCAGGAAGATAGGGGGGTGCGGAGAGCTGAGGGATGATATCAGTGCTGGCTAGAGCACTAGAGGAAAAAACAAGTGAGTGCTGGGCTGGCAGTGAGCGAGAATGAGCAGTGACTTTGCAGAAGAAAGAACACATGCTGTTTGTATCCAATGTGGTCCAGAGGACCTCTGTGCTCCAGCTCATGACATCACCACTGTCGAGCATGTCTGCATCGCTCCAAATGGTCATGTGTGTGTTTTAGCAAGAGTCTGTGTGTGTCAGACAGTGACCTGACCCAACACCCAGGATTCACAATATAGCCTTGTAATAATGTGAAGTAATGTTTGGATTCAATAAACGTTAAAAAACATGGAAATATTTCATCACAAAAAATAAGGATAGTTAACTCAAAAAATTTTATTCTGTCATTAACTACTCAACCTCATGTCATTCCAAACCTGTAAGATCTTCAGATCTTCAGAACACAAATTAAGATATTTTTGGATAAAATACGAGAACTTTCTGACCCTGCATAGACATGAGTTGTGGTACTCTCGTGAACATCCATCACATGGAAAAGAAGAAATTGCTGAATAAAGTTGATTGATATATATATATATATATATATATATATATATATATATACCACTGAATGAACCACTGATGTCAGATGGACTATTTTAATGATGTCCTTACTAGCTTTCTGGACCGTGAGTGTGATGGTATCGTTTATGTATCAATACTTTTTATTGTCACTTTTTAACTCATTTTTCAACATGTCAGGTCTAAACTGGGTAAAAATCTAAATGAGCTGGTTTTCTGTGAGGTATTGTACATAATTGTAACAATTTCTGTTTTGTTGTTTTTTCCCCTTAAAATTTGTAAAGTGTAAGTCATCTGGCTAACATGGACTAAAAATACATCCAGAACAATAAACAAATTACAGGATATCATTTTATGTCATAATTTTCCAGCAAAAGTATGTTTCTGAATTTATGATCACAGTAAAGTTAAATTACAGCTGTACAATTTCTGATATATTTTTTTAATAAAGAAGGTCCAAGTCTATTATTGCTAAATAAATAAATAAAATGAATTTTAATTGAAATAAAAGTATAACTTTCTTTTTGATAAATAAAAATATGTTGCAAAAAAAAAAAAAACTGTGATGGTACAAACCTCTGGACAAAAAAAAACAAACAAACAAAAAAAAAACAACAACTGTAAAATCTTAGCAAACACAAAATTACTGAAACCATTTCCTGTTTCCTGTGGTAATTGACATCATGCTGTCCATAGACCTAAATTAAACAAGCAAGAAAAAGAAGACCAAGATTCCCTTAACTATGAAACCCAGTTTCCACTACTTAATAAAAAATAAAAAGAAAGGTAATTGCAACTTTTTAATCCCTCAATTCTGACCTTTTTCCTCGCAATCGTGAGTTTACGTCTCACAATTCTGCCTTTTTTCTCAGAATTGTGATATATAAACTCCTTACTGCAAGTTAAGTCAAAATTGCAAGACAAACTTGCAAGTCTAAAAATGAAGACAGAAGATTCGCAGTTGTGAGAATAAAAAAAAATTTTTTTGTCTTAGAATTGTAAGTTTACATCTCGCAGTTCTGACTTTATAACAATTGCGAGTTGAGTCAGAATTGAGATAAGAACTTACAATTCTAAGAATATATCAGTTTCTTTTCCCATTACAATTGGACTTTATAAGTCACAACCGCAAGTTTATATCTCACATTTCTGAAAAAAAACTTTACACAGTAAAATTGCAAGAAAAAAGCCAGAATTGTGAGACCTAAACTTGCGTCTGTAAGGAAAAAAAGTCAGAATTGTGAGATGGAAAAAAAAACAAAGAAATAAAGAAATAAAAACACATGGACACACATAGTACACCCAGTAAATAATACAATACAGCATTTCACTTCTCCTTCAAATACCAAAAGGGGAACTTGCTTTTAAACTGCTAGGGACAAAACCACCCACTCCAAGAGCAAATGAAGTCTCATTTGCAGATCTGTCAAATTTTGGCTGCTTGAGTCAGTGGAAATAAGTGAAGCAGAAGCGAACAGAAAAATAAACATCGCGGATGTCTCTTCACAGAAGAACAATCAAGTCATTTCATAAATAAAAGGCTGCATGTAGGTCCATTATAAACCAAAATGAATAAGCAAATCCGGGAAAGCGCCTAGGCAAATAAGATGAGGACAAATGCTTTGCGGACGGATAAGAGAGGCAGAGTCTTTATGGCCTCAAGCGCACCAACTGGCTCTAACAGGAGCCAACATTTGCTCCAAACATCAGCTGTTAAAACCCATTAAACTGTGATGACTGAGTAATGACATGATCAAACAAGAGCACGGCGAGTGTGTGTTTGCGAGAGTGCAAACACACATACAGTCCATGTAATAATGGGAAGCGAGAGCAAAAGACAACAGAAATGAAAGGTAAGTGGATGTGGAAGTGTCATTCGGGGTAATGTCAGAAGACACGGGTCGAGCTGGGCATGTGAAATGAGCGGCCCCTCCCCCAGGTGACATCACAATGAGGAAAGGGGGGTTCTGAGCTGCAACGGCCTGGGGAGATTTTCCTTTTCTGCTCCAATAAACTCAATCACCCGTCCTGACAGGGCTGGAGGATGTGCATTTCTTCACGCTAGATTGTCCGTTTAAATTCTTTGATATTGCAGGAGGAGGTGGGAAAGCAGAGAGTAAGCCAAGTTCAGAACACACTTTGTCGCCACCAAGGTCAGGAGGACAAGCTGACGCCAAGGGGTAGTCAGAACTCATACCGATCCACGGCTCCCGAAACAAAAGATCACTACGACACAGGTCCTTCTCTGTCAAAAACTAAAGAGAGGCAGCCTGCTAATTACAACAAGCTACTAAAGGAGCTTCAAGCTCCGCTATTGTGGACATCAAAGGCGAACTGAATTATTTGCACAAGTAGATTACATACAAAGTCAATGCAAAGAGGCGGACAGACCAGGTGACGTGAACACGCATTAACGTGTCTTCCACACAAGTTGAAAAAAATTCAACTTGAGAGGTAAATTCGTGTGACGCGTTGCTACGCAGATCAGCCTATATATAGTGCTTTTGACTACAAATCAAACGTTTTTGAACAGTAAGATTTTTAATGGTTTTTAAAAAAGTTAAAGAAGAGCTCTTCTGCTCACCAAGCCTGCATTTATTCTATCCAAAGTACAGCAAAAACAATAAAAATGTTAAATAATTTTACTATTTAAAATATCGGTTTTCTGTTTGAATATATTTTAAAATGTAATTTATTCCTGTGATTAAAGCTAAATTTTCAGCATCATTACTCTAGTCTTCAGTGTCACATGGTACTTCAAAAATCATTCTAATAAGCTGATTTGCTGTTCAAGAAACATTATTATTATTATCATCATCATTTAAAACAGTTGAGTAATATTTTTTCTCAGAATTCTTTGATGTACAGAAGGATCCAAAGATCAGCACTTATCTGATTTTTGTTTTGTTTTGTTTATTTTTTGAGAAATGTTTTTTTTTTGTTTTTTGAGCAGTAAATCTAAATATTAGAATGACTTCTGAAGGATCGTGTGACTAGAGTAATGACGCTAAAAATTTAGCTTTGAAATAAATTACATTGTAAAATATATTCAAATAGAAAACTATTATTTTAGTTTTTTAGTTTTTTTTTTTTTTTTTTTTTACTGTTTTTGCTGTACTTTGGATCGAATAAATGCAGGATGGGTGAGCAGAAGAGACTTCTTTAAAAATTCATTAAAAATCTAAAAAACGTTTGACTGGTAGCGTATATACGGTTCTTTGCTCCAGGGCCAATCCATTTTGCAACCTGTAAGCCTCATTAAATAAATAAAATTAAACAAAAGCAAATAAAATAAAAAAAATAATACAAAATAAAAAAAATAAAATAAAATAAAATACAAAAGTAATGAAATAAAAGAATAAAGAAAAACATTTGTATGGATGTAAATTGATTTAAAAAATGCTTAAATTCTGCAACCTGTATTGCTCACAAAAAAAATAAATAATAATAAATAAATTTAAGTTTTAAAAAAAATAATTAAAGAAGCTTATACTGATTTAAATCAATAAGAGGGTGGATAAATAGACAAAATTTTAATTTTGAAGTGAACTGCACCTTGTATTTAGCCTGTACTTTCTAATATACTTCTAATATTTCCTGTAATATTCCTAAAATCACCAAATCTGTATTTTAGTGCATCAGTTCCACGTTAATCCTGCAGCCAACTGTCATAGCATCTCA
This sequence comes from Labeo rohita, assembly GCF_022985175.1. Classification (NCBI taxonomy): domain Eukaryota; kingdom Metazoa; phylum Chordata; class Actinopteri; order Cypriniformes; family Cyprinidae; genus Labeo; species Labeo rohita. The sequence goes on along the minus strand of NC_066883.1, from coordinate 21,089,483 downwards.
CAGCAGTGAAGCATGCAACACACAGGATTAATCTCGCCCCTGCGTGCCCGCCTTGCCACGCTGCCCCAGAAACTACATAAGATTTAAGCATCCACGCAGCATGAGGGAGAAGAGGACAGGCGAATAAATCATATCCAATCGCCTTCTGCAGAGAGGCAGTCGTCTCTCTCTCTCCACACTTTTCAGTCACAGCTTAATGCACCAGAGAAAATACAGCACAGCAGTCTGGTCTCCGCTTGGCACAGACGGCCAGGGATTGCATAAGCCAAGACTGCAAATGGAGAAGGAATATATCAGACCTCAACGATATGGCACAGGGAACAGAGAATATTAGATGTTCATTTTGATGTTGAAAATAACACCGGCAGCAAGCTACGACACCAGCCACAAATCGTACCAAGACTTGCATGTTTAGTGCGTTTTGGTATCGGCGACTACATGTGAGCATTAACATCTACATCACAACACTGCAAACCCTCGGTCAATGTCCCTCCCCCTCTCCAACAGCCAGAGGGCCATTGGCTACAGCTCCGCATTTCCCACTCGCTGTCAGGGTGTATAGGGGAATCTATGTTCAAACAAACCTTGTGAAAGAACTCTCCAAACTCGACTGGCATTTGCTGTACTGCTAGGAAATCCAAATTTTAAAACTCTCTACTGACGTGTGTTAAGGTCACAAAAACACTACCGGTAATAGAGTTGCAGTCTCAGTCCATAGAGAATCATTCCTGGACCTTCTAAAACATGGTGTAGAGTAAAAAGCATCCATCTGATTCACTATTGGTTAATTTTTTAAAAGATTCATATAAGAATTTGAAGCTGTACACAAGGTGATATTGCATGTTTACTTACAAAATATGGGAAAAAGTGCTGTTTCAGGTATCTTCAAACACCAACTTTTGATGGTCGCATGTTCTAACAGTAGACAGAGAAGGGGTATTCTTTGCCCAGCACTATTTTTGAAGTAGTTACCACAGTTTTGCATACTACTGTACATTGTGGTAGCATTTATGTCAGAGACGCATTACAAAATATCATGGACAAAAAAAACGTTGGTTGCTTGTTTGGCACGACAGTTGAACTGCCACTTCCTGTCTAAATTAGAGGTTTCAACTGTTTCAATGCCATAGAGGTCAAAATACCCTGACCCCTTGCTAGTAGGGATGTGCGGGTCTAGTCGACTAGTTGACTAAACGGTACAGCTCCTACTAGTCGATACTGAACAACAGTCGACTACACTCAAAAACATGATTTTATGATTAAAATTGCTGTGATCTTAACGTTACATTTAAAACATTTTAAATAAGTTCAAATTAAAAGTTTGAAAAATAATACATTATTTTTAAAAGTGCATCTTGGCGAAAAGTAAATTGCATGCCCTTATAGAGACCTCATGACCATGCAAAATACTAAGGTGTGGGATTATTTTGAATTAGAAGAAATTGGAAAAGGTTTGTGTAAACGGTGTAATATCAAATTAGCTTACAATAACTCTACTGGAGCGATGCATAACAGGCATGTCGTAGGCGTAAGCTTAGAGGCTAGCCAAAGCCAGCAAATGGCAATCACGGCATTCACTACAACCTGCCGCCGCTGCGATCCCGTCTGGTGGTGGTCTGGGATGTCTTAATAAAAATTAATAGGCCCCTACATGTGTACAGTTAGCGAAAACCAGACATTATGGTTTATAAAGTTTTAAATATAGATATTTTTCTTACACAAATGCATCGATTCACTTCAGAAGGCCTTTATTAACCTCCCAGAGCCGTGTGGAGTACTTTTTATGATGGATGGATGCACTTTTTTGGGCTTTAAAATCTCAACACCCATTCACTGCTATTATAAAGCTTGGAAGAGTCAGGGCATTTTTTAATATAACTCCATTTGTATTCGTCTGAAAGACGAAAGTCACATACACGTAGGATGGCTTGAGGGTAGGGTTGGGTACCCAATGTTACTTTTTTTCGGTACTTTACACTCTGTTTAATAACAAAAACATTTATTTCAATGAAAAAAATAAGTCCAAATATCTCAATTTCAACATTTTGAACCATTTTTTTATTTTTATTTTTTCCAGAAATTCTTGTTTGTTTTAATTTTTCTCATACTCAAATGAAGGCATTAAACATTTATTTACTTTTAATTAAATGAAAATTAATTAAAAGGTTGTTAAAATTGAATACATGAAATTGTGTGAATATTGCTTCAGTTTGAATAATAATTGTAAAAAAAAATTCTACAATTAAGTGGTTAATCTGGTTGTATTATTTATTTTTATCATTTAAATGTTTTATTTAAATTGAAATGAATTGGTAAAATTCACATAAGTTCATGTGTTCATGTCGTCATATAGTGAGACGCAGAGGCCAAAAATCACAGCGAGCGTCACATGTGCTTCAGTATTTGTGTAGTAAATAAAACCGCGTCTTCTGCCCGTTTGTGTTGCCTGATAACATTATTAATAATAATAATAATAATAATATAAAAATTTTCATCTCTTAGAAATACACATTTGATAGTAGTTTGAATTAGAATGCAGACGTAGATTAAAAAGCCTACTGACTGTCTCGGTGCGCACAGTGTTTCGAACATTTATCAAACTCGTTATCGTTTATCGAGGAAATTACCGATTTATCGCCCAGCCCTAAGTGTGACCAGCCCTTTAGCAAAAGTTGCCAAAGTAGCACCACTCATCACATTTTTATTTTAAATATTCATGTGCCCGCCCAATAATTACACACAAACACTCCAAATATCTGCGCAATGTGACAAAATACTCATATTCTGTCTTGACATTTTAGCCTTGTAGGTTGTAAAGTATTTGCAGCACATGATATCACCTTCAAAACAGTTGTATGCTAATTTCTATGCTGAGAGCTAATTCAAATTAGACCCTTCATCAAGCCAATCCCGTAATCATACAGCCTTCATATGATCATTAAGCGCTGAAAACAATAACAACCAAATGTGGTTTAAGCTGAAAAACACCTGACTCAAATTTCAAGGGTGTTGACTGTAAATGGGCGTCGAAAAATTAAAAAACACCATACCTGAACCTTAGGGAGAACCTGCCCATACTTATTAATAATTACTTTAATGGCCATGTGAAATGCATTTCTTGCCAGTTGACGCAATGTACATTACTCCCAAAGGGACTCATTTTGCAACACAAAATGTGCATTCATGGCTATCTTCTGCTGGAGACTTGAGATTTCTGAGTTACTTCTATTCATAGACTTTCAGTTGATTTCACAGTGCGGTCTGGGCTTCATGACTGTCAACTGAGATTTTCTACGCTGCCAGAGAAACCAGAATATCCACCCTGCACAGACCAGCCTTCCTCCGAACTATGATTTAGTGCATTTTTTATGAGTTTCCATTGGGCAAAACTGGTATTCTGTCCAAATCCGACTTCAAACATCTTTGTCAATCTGCAAGCTTCAGGATTTCCACCCTATCCGTCAGAACAAAAAGAAACCAATTTCTCCATTTCAGCTCAGAAGGTTGTAAGACACGAGGCAGCAAGGCCGAAATCACAATGAGGGCTTTGACAAGACGGATGACTCACCTCCTGCTAAGCTTACATGCTTATATTTACGTCTGACAACCGAGTAACTAGGCGTGTTTCTGAGACTCTCAGCTGCTTCACCCAAGGTAAAGGTGAGCATAGGTGTGGCCCCGTGCTGTAGTGAAAGGCCCATTTGTCTGGAGGTGGAGGGGGCAGGGGAAAACAGAGGGGGAAGATCGGGGGTGTCAGACATTGTTGTGCCTCAGCAGGGGCTGCTGATCTTTACTGAGACAGATCTGGTGCAGAAAGAGCAGCGGAGAGGAGAAGGAGTGGCTGTTGTGTGCATGCCAAAGTGGCAGCAGGGTGTGAGGCCGGCCCACTCCGCTCTTCATTTACACTCCAGTGAGAGCGTCTGTCAGCCACTATGGCCACAAGGATGAGGACACAACAATATCACACGCCAAACATCAGTGCACTGCTTCATCAATCCTCACTGTGAATCTCCGTATCGCAGAAAGCGTTGGGCGTGTGTCAGAAGAACACAGCACTCGTGTTGACACTATGATCTAAAGCTAGAGTGGGCTGACCGGTTCTGCGCTTAGAAATAATGGACTGAAAATCTGAGATTCAAGGGAGCTCTGCATGATCACAGCACATGCACACCCTGTACAGAAGTTTAACCACAAAGCAGCTAGATTAAAATAGTGACAGCTAAAATACCATGTGTAATTTAGCACAATTAAACCGTCCTCCCTCAGTATATAGTTACATAAAATAATAAAACTACTTAAAACAATAAAATATAAATAAATAATAAAATATATGGTTACATAAGATAATAAAACAAATATATAAATACATATAAACTCTCAATTCTGACTCTTTTCCTAGAATTGCGTGACATAAACTTGCAATTATAACTTTCTTCCTCAGAACTGCATGATATAAACTTACAATTGCAAGTAACAAATTCAGAATTGTGAGAAATAAAGTCAGAGTTGTGGGATATTAAATTAAGTCTGAACTGCAAGATATAAACTCCAAATTGACTTTTTTTCCCCAGAATTGCGTGATACAAACTTGCAATTATTACTTTTTTTCTCAGAATTGCATGATATAAACTCACAATTGCAAGAAATAAAGTCGTAAAATAAAGAATTACGAAATATAATCTTGTAATTCTGACTACATCCCACAAAATTACAAGCTATAAAGTCAGAAATGCGAGAAATAAATTCAGAATTGCATGATATAAACTCACAATTGCGAGTTATAAAGTCAGAATTGGAAAAAAAGAAATTTGAGAATTTGAGAAAATTGTGAGATATAAGCTTTTTTTCTCAGAATTGTGTGTATGTCTCTTGCAATTCTTCAAGTCAGAATTGCAAGAAATTAACTTTCAATTAACCAGCCAGGATAGCAAAATATAAACTTTTTTTCTAGAACTGCATGTTTGTGTCTCGCAATTCTGGCTTTATTTCTTGCAATTGTGAGTTTATATCCTGCATTTCTGACTTCATATTTAGACTTTTTATATTTTGGAATTGACTTTTTTATATCACACAATTCTCACAGAATTGTGAGATAAAAAGTCAACAATTACTGTACCTTTTATGTATTTTTAATTCAAGAACAGTATAGAAACCGGTTTCCATACATAACAGCTTTATAAAAAAAAATAACAACAAAAGTTTGTTGACCAATTTAGTTGATGATTTGACTGTAGAGGCTTGTGTTCAATTAGCCTGATTGGCTGTTATGATTCATTAAAAAGAACCGCCCTAATCGAGCGATTCTGTGGGGAACTGAACAGCATGTCCTACTGTAGATTTATAGCTGCATGCAGCCAGCGAGGAAAACGCAGTTGAAAGCTAGGATGATTATTTGTTGTCGAAAGATTATTTTGCAACACCCAAGTCTTTCTTTCTCTCCACACAAAAATCTAACTCACATCTTTCAGCCAAAATAAACAGGGATTATATTTTGATCAGCGTACGGCAGACTAACCGGTAGCAAGCATGCTTGATGCAGGAAACCCTGCTGCATTACAGAACGAGATTAATATTACAGCTAGGGCTGGGCGATATTGGCAAAATAAAATCACGATAATTTTTTTCATATCAGTCGATAAACGATAAATGTCAAATCTTTGTTTCTTTCAAGTTTAAAGTCAGATTTTTGCTCCAAAGTGACAGTTGTAGAAACCAGACCAATAATTTTCCTTAACAAAATAAATATCTAAATAAAAATAATAATTTCTGCATGTTCTAATGAGTTATAATGTTTAAAATCAAGAAACAGGTTTGGGTTGTCTGATAATAATAATAATAATAATAATAATAATAATAATAATAATAATAATAATTTTGATAGTAGCTTGAGGATGCAGAAGTAAATTTTTGTTCATTATCAATCAGTAACATCTATAAAAATTGTAGTAACCTCAGTTTTATATGGTCAAATTTATTCTGACCCAGTTGTTTTTTTTTTGTTTGTTTTTTTGTTTTTTTAATTAAGCATTGGTCTCCCATAGTAGCAAGCATACATTTTAAATCATGATAAACACAGTTAAAACCACACATAATGATACCTCAGTACCATGGTAAAAATATAACTACATGGTTTTATAGGTAGCCTATTTCTATGAAATACGGTAGTCTAAAAACATTCAGTATAAATGCACACATGCTATAGCTTAATCACAAATACACACATACTATAATTATATACCATTACTCCTGAAATAAAATTCAATGTTAATATACCACACTGCTGCCACACTACCGCCACACTACCATGGTGAAGTGAGTGTTACTACAGTAAAGCCATGGTAAATGATGTGTAGATTGAAAAGCTTTCTGACTGTCTCGTTGCACACAGCTTTAAACTAGTTTGAATCACAGAGTCATTTGTGTTCATCGCTGAATTCAAGTGTTTCATACTGGATCTCACAGCGCTGTTTAGTGCTTGTGTGACAGAGCCGTTCACATATCGCGTCTTTTGCGTGCTCAAGTTCGTTATTTGAAATGTAGGCGTGCGGCAGCCGCGCTCATAACGGAAGCGACGTGAGATTACAATAATAAATGCATCTTCTCCAGTGAGCTCACGCAGCACGCCAGTTTGAACTTTGATTCACACGGTCCGTGTGGCGCGATTCAAATGAGTCGCGCTGTTTCGTTCCGCTTTTGGCACATAAAAATTATATCGAACATTTATCGAACTCTTCATATTGTTTTATCGAGGAAAATTATATTGCGATAATTATCGTTATCGGAATATCGCCCAGCCCTAATTACAGTACAGTAACATGGAAAATGTGTCAGAAAGACACGGTGCAAAAAAATTAGAATGGTCAAAATAAAAATGCCTTTGCTAAGTGATGCTGACTATTTTACATTATCACCAGAGCTACAGCCATAATAACCATACCATGCATTTCATTTCAGAATGTATTAATGACAGTACAGTTTCAAATACTAGAGTGTCAAAATATTAATAGTGAAGCAATGCATCAGAGCTCAGTCACGCGGCTATTTTAAGCAACTTGGTTATTAAGCTGCTCTCTGCTTATCACTGATGAACAGGAAACACATTTCAGTAATAATTCCTCAGAGTGTGAAAAAAAAGAACATAAAATTCACAGCTACACAAGTGTCAGCTTGTTTAATTCGACAGTTATTAATTATTATAGTGGGAAAAGATTTTAATGAGCAAAACTGTAAAACAAAATAATTTCTTAATATTTGTGTTATTTAGTTTTTCCTGCAAAAATGTGAAATTTCCTTTAAACTTTTTATATAATAATATAGTATTGACTGCAATGATAATGTATATGGAAAGAAACAATTTTTTCATTAATTAGTATCTAACAAAAACAAAGATGCCAACCTTCTGTAAAGCTGTACTCTAAAAGCTTTACGCTAAACTGTTGCTTCAATCCCAAACACTACACAAGAACAATGTCTAGGTAAACAATTTGTTTACAAACTTAAAAGCTGTGACCAATCTTCTTACAGGATATCCTGTCTTACGTGTCATTCTTCAGTGTAGGGGTGAAAGTGAATGAGGTCTAGACACAAAGAAACAACAAATGACTTTGAACTGGCATAACCTTAGGATTAAAACAGAACGCCACATGGCTGAAGCTAACAAAAGATGCATTAGCCACATACATTGTGCTGAACAATGCATCACCTGCAGTGACAACAGATGAGATGATCACCAATCATCTTCAACTAGGCCTGGGTGGCCAAAACCGTTCAATCCTGATATTGCTACTCTAATAGACGGGATGAAAGGTAGATCAACGACACCATGCAAGCAAGTCTCTCCCTCAGAGTCAGCTTCCGATGCTTGTGTTTCAATCCCTGCAGCGCTGAAAGCATTTCTGTCATCACAGAGATGACCAGACAGACAACCAGTCTGCTGTTCCACAGTGACGTCAGTGGCAAAGACCTGTGAGAGCTGCTCCAACGGCCCGGTTTACAAGTAGAAAACACTCTCCGACTGACGTTTTTCAGACATCATGAATGAAAAGTATGTGAGGGCTGAACAAATAGTGGTTATTGATACATTTATTGAACTTTCCCATGGCTTAGTTTCCACTAAACACTTCTCATAAAAAAGTCTGAGTGGGATCAATAGGAAATTATGAATGATGCAGAATGATAAAATTACACAAGAACTCTCACTTAAATTGTTACGGTCTAAAAAGCAATAGCTAAGTGAGCCAGTCGTGAGTTTTGCAAAAATGAAATGATTGAAGGAAATACAATAAAATACAACATGATAACAATGGTTTTCTTCTAAACCGCTTGTCTGTAAGAAATTATAAACCTTGTCACTAACTGCAAATGTTTTAGGCTAGTTGTGTGGCCATTTGGCTTCTGAAATGAGATCAGAGACAGTTTGGATCACATTTGAGTAAGAATTGCATAATATGCTGTGAGCAGCCTGACAAGATTATTCCAAACAAAACCAAGCATGATATTGGTTGATGCAGAATTCAAGACGGCAGCATTGCTAAACATGCATCAGAAAGATCAACAAAAAAAAGATCTAATATTTGACATACTTGCATGAAAAATCCATAATTAGCACATAACATGCACAAAAAAGGCAGTGCAGGTCAGTGCTGGTATTAAACTACTAAAAAACATTTTTTAACAATTGAAATAAAAAAATATATAAAATAAAATATAAATATTAAATGGAAAAACTAAAAAAATAAACAAGTGAAAATTAGAAAATGCTGCCTTGGCAGCTAAATGAAATAAAATAAGTTAAATGAAGTACTAAAACTAATAAACCTGAAATCAAAATAAATTAAAGCTAAATAGAAACATTAAAACTAACTAAACTGAAAATTAAAAATAACTTAAAAGTTAATTCAGATATTTAAACTAAATACTATAAAATAATATACACTACCAGTCAAAAGTTATTTAAAGAAGTCTTTTTTGCTAACCAAGCCTGCATTTATTTGATCCAAAGTACAGCAAAACAGTTAAATTGTGAAATATTTTACTATTAAAAAATAACTCTTTTCTATTTGAATATATTTTAAAATGTAATGTATTCGTGATTTCAAAGCTGAATTTTTAGCATCATTACTCCAGTCACATGGTCCTTCAGAAATCAATCTAATGTGTTGATTTGCTGCTCAAAAGACATTTATTATTATTATTATTATGTTGTAAACAGCTGAGTAGAATTTTTCAGATTTCTTTGATGAATAGAAAGTTCAGAAGAACAGAATTTATCTGAAATAGAAATCTTTTGTAACAATATAAATGTCTTTATCATTTTGATAAATTTAAAACATCCTTACTAAATAAAATTATTAATTATTCTAGAATTTCTTTCCCAAAAAGAAAGAAAATTATACTGACTCCCAAGCTTTTGAATGGTATGGTGAATAATGTTACAAAAACTTTTATTTCAGATAAATGCTGATTTGTCTGATTTATTCAAAGAATCCTAAAAAAAAAAAAAAGTACTCAACTATTTTATATATTGGTAATAATATTAAAAATGTTTCTTGAACAGCAAATCAGCATTTTAGAATGATTTCTGAAGGATCATGTGACACTGAAGACTGGAGTAATGATGCTGAAAATTCAGCTTTGATCACAGGAATAAATTACATTTTAAAATATATTCAAATAAATAGCAGTTATTTTAAATAGTAAAAATATTTCATAATATTACTGCTTTTGCTATATTTTGGATCAAATAAATGCTGGCTCGGTGAGCAAAAGAGACTTCTTTAAAAAAAAATATATATATCTTACTGTTCAAAAACTTTTGACCGGTAATGTTTATAATAATAAAATAAAACACTAATGGTATGTGTAGTTCTCTGCTATATAGTATGCAACAAGCACTGTATCAAAGACCCAGATGAACTACTTCATCTGCTGAAATTCAAAACAAACCATCCCATAATGCCACAGACGCTGTCAAAGTCAAAATGTCGCCACAGTAAATGACTTTCCAACTGCTACAGGCACCATGAAAGTTGCTCATGTCAATGTAAATTGTATTTTCACAGTTGATAGGTCAAATGACATATGGATCAAAAAACATAATCAACATGACAGATCACGCAGTGTGTCTGTGAATGTATTTCTACAACACAAACCTACAGAAACATACTTGAACGCATGACTCGAAAACTGACTTCTCAAAATTGGAAGCGAAGCACAAAACCGGTGAAGAACCAGACTTCATGACCATCCTACACCATACACACTACATTACAAAACCATTAAAAGCTCAATGCTGTCCTTCAGAAAGCTAACACAGATGTAGGCTTAGATGTCTGGTTAAGTTTATGGTAGGATCGCACCAAAAGCGAGTTTGTCCACATAACACGAATATAACTCATACATACCTGTCAGTGACTGTGGACCGTGTGTCGCTCATTGGGCTTTTGTTTTTAGCTTTTATTCGTCCTATATCCTATAGTCATTTTCAGATGCATCCAGGGAAGCATCGGTTTCTGTTGTTGCATGAGGATGTTGCATCCGTATTCTGCTTGTGCTGACCAAGAGGTTCACTAATGACAAAAAAAAACAGAAAATTTATTATAAAAGTTGCACTAAAACAGCATGTATAAATGCATCCAATCACAAACATGGCCAAAAACGCATGAGCAGATGACTTTAAATATTAATAATACATAAGCATTATGATATGAACTGAAGACCTGAAAAGTAAAATCATCACATAAATTTTCCAAAACCAACAAACATGTTTTAAACTAGCATCCTCAAGTAACCCAAAGAACATTTGGTTCCTGCAGAAGTGGTGCTGTTTAACAAAAATAACACTGTTGTTGATAACAACATTATTATTAACACAATAACACTCTACTGTAACGTTAATTACAGTTTAGACATATAAAACTCACTAAGTATGTTCTGTATACACAAAATGTTATAAAAACGTTACACGTGTTAGTTTAACAGTAAGAGACTTGTACAGACCAGTCAATAATTAAACCAAAATAACTCACAATTGGTGAGTTCCCGTTATCGTACAGTTATAAATTTACCTTCATATTCAGCAGCAGCTCCCAGGTGAAGACGAAACACTTCCTTCTCCACGAAGTTACACTCCTGTGGCAATTAAAACACTTTTCAGTATCCTAATGCTGAATGTGTATACGTCCACAGCCAACACAGCAGCAGCAACAGCAGATAACTAGTACCGCAACCCAGACTGCAGACCAGGCCTTTGCTATGCTAAAGCTAACGGCAGCCAAATAACGTCCACTCCAAAAACGAGACGCGATGTTTTCGCAACAACAATATTAAACAGCCGTGTGCATCCACACCAATCCCACAGTCATCCAGACTGGGAAAAATACACGCGCTCATACACGTGTCACCTCACGGAGAGTTTCCATGGAGCGGCGACGAAATCACTTCAGCATCAAAATAAACAAAACCACTCGGTAAAGTTCGCGTAGGTCTTCCCGAATGTTTTCAGAGACGATACCGAGCTCGTACGGAAGCGAGGGTCCACGTTGAAATCAGTTTAGAGGTTGTAGGTTCCCGTCCATCAAAGTGGGGAAAGTTGAGATGTGCCGGACTGCTGCCGTGTCTCCCGCGGGGTTGCGTCTCAAAACCTAGTGAGCCGCCTGTGTGGACAGCATTTCCGATTCAACCGAGTTCACTCGAGCTCGCTCTGCTGAACACACTCGGAACGTGCACAAAATGCTATCTAGGTAGACAAGCTCAATGAAATTTGAGAAACTGCCAGTGTTTTGGTTATAGTTTGTGGAGTGAGGATGGTAATTCAAAGTTTCGTTTTTGCTCAGATTCTCTCGAACTCTGGAAACGCGTCTAGCGGAAAATAAAACATTCGGACATGTTTTTTTAAAAAAGGGTACGTGATTAATTAATGCCGTTTTAGATGGCTTTAAGTATAGGCTTTTTTAGTATTTTGTTTATGAATACATTAAAAAGTACTTGTTTTGAATGGAACATTTGTGTATCCATAGTGATTCGGACAAGGCGTTCACTTTTCACATTATGGGTTTTCTTAAGTAAAAGTCGTGATTTATTTCATTTACAGCTGGCTCAGTGAGTTTAATTAATCTGTTGGAAAATGTGAACCAGCCACTGGTTATATTAAAAAAAAAAAAAAAAAAAAAAAAACGTCAAGCCCTACAGTGCGAAACCGTTTAAGTATTATGTTAGTTTGCCACATGGTGGACGTTCACAAAACTGCAACGCGTTAATGACGTTTTACTTCAAGTTGGACCTTTTACGTACATTATACTGGATTTTGTTTAGTAATTATGCTTTGTATAATAATAATATTGGTACTTTACAATAAGTTAGTTAAGTGTATTAACATGAACAAATAATGAACAATACATACAGTATTTATTCTGTTAGCTAATGAAAATACAGTTGTTTATTATTAGTTCATGTTAGTTCACAGTGCATTAACTAATGTTAAGCACAACTTGTGATTTTAATAATGCATTTGTAAATGCTGAAATTATCATTAAGATTTACAAATGCTTTAGAAGTTTTGTTCATTCTTATTTCATTAACTAATATAGTTAACTAATGTATCTTATTGTAAAGTGTTACCATTATAGTAATAATAATATAGTTTAAAATGCACATAAATGTACCTATTTGCTAGAAAAAGAATCTAGAGATGATTTCTTAAGATTTCCAACTGAACAAAACAAAACACTTTTATGAAAAATTATTATATACAGATGAGGTCAAACGTTTACATACACCATGCAGAATCTGCAAAATGTTAATTATTTTGCCGAAATAAGAGGGATAATATAAAATGCATGTTATTTTTTATGTAGTACTGACCTGAATAAGATATTTCACATGAAAGATGTTTACATATAGTCCGCAAGAGAAAATAATAGTTTAATTTATAAAATTTACCCTGTTCAAAAGTTCACATACACTTGATTCTTAATACTGTGTTGTTACCTGAATGATTCACAGCTGTGGGTTTTCTTTGTTTTGTTTTGTTTTGTTTAGTTGTTTATGAGTCCCTTGCTTGTCCTGAATAGTTAAACTGCCTGCTGTTCTTCAAAAAAATACTTCAGGTCCCACAATTCTTTGTTTTTTCAGCATTTTTGTGTATTTGAACCCTCTCCAACAATGACTATGTGATTTTGAGATCCATTTTTTCACTCTAAGGACAACTGAGGGACTCATATGCAACTTTTACAGAGGGTTCAAATGCTCACTGATGCTTAGAGCTAGGGGTGTAAACTTTTGAACAGAATGAAGATGTGTACTTTTTTTTTCATTTAGTACTGCCCTGCAGAAGACAAAGTAAATTTACCCTGATATTCAAATTCAAAAAGTTGTCATGCATTGTGTTTCCTTCTGGAGCATCAGTGAGCGTTTGAACTTTTGTAATAGTTGCATATGAGTCCTTCAGTTGTTCTCAGTGTGAAAAGATGAATCTCCAAAATCATAGTCATTGTTGGAAAGGGTTCAAAAAAAAAAAAAAAAAAAAAAAAAAAACAAATTGGTGGGACCTGAAGGATTTTTCTGAAGAACGGCGGGCAGTTTAACTGTTCAGGACAAAAAAGGGACTCATGAGCAACTATCACCAAACAAAAACACAGCTGTGGATCATTCAGGTAACAACACAGTATTAAGCAGTATCAAGTAAACAAGGTCATTTTTATAAATTCAACTATTATTTTCTCTTGTGGACTATATGAAGAGTTCAGATGCAAAAGCCTCTAAATCCATCTGACGTTTTTCTTTAAAATGAGCATTTCTTTCTGGCTACTTTGTATAGGTTTCTATGGAAGTACTGGTACTTCTGATTGGGCTGAGGCTGGAATTTAGAGAGTTTGAAGTAAAAGTATTTGATGGACATATACTGTGTGTCAGGAACATTCACTCAGTATCATTATCTCATTTTTGACCGAGATGGCTTTTAGCTGGTTTTGCATCTGAACTCTTCATATGTAAACGTGTTTTATGTAAAATTTCTTATTCAGGTCAGTAATAAATAAAAAATAACATGCATTTTGTATGATCCCTCTTGTTTTGGAAAAAGAATTAACATTTCACATATTCTGGTTCTTGCATATTCAGATATTTAAACACTTAGACCTAGATTTCTGTCAATAAACCAAATATATACAAATACATCAAATTAGATTTAATTCTAAGAATTCGAGTTTATCATAATGGCAAATATTGGCAAAAAGTCATAATGACTTTGAGTACACTTTTTTATTGATTTCCTGACTTATTTTTAAATCAGTTACCACTGGAGAAAATAGATATAGAATTGGAATTATTCTTGTCACTACAGGTCTATTAGTTACAGTGTTAAAACGATCAGTCAGCCTGAATTTCTGTATGTGTCCACCTTTTTCTTGAGTAACAGTTGAGCGCCGCCATGACTGATTCTATTTTCCGTTTGGGTGCTGCTCTTGTTTTCCCTTCTTAAGTTAAAATACTGTGTGAAGTAATAAAATAATGTGTCAAAATAATACGTACCCTTATCATTTTGTGGAAAAAAATGCCGCAAACTTCACCCTGAGTGTGCGCATGTTTTCAGTGCAGCTAATTTGGCATCGCTTCATGTCATCTTCCCACTCGTTGAACTATGACAAGTGATTTACAACAAAAAGTTGCGACCATGTCGTCGTGTGCTTTTTTGTTTTAACGGAAAATACGTTAATTTTACTAGAAACACCAGAGACTGGAAATGTAAAGCACCATTCCAGTCAGGCGACACTTCCATATTCAGAAATAAGTCGGTACATTACATCACCCTAAAATACATTTTTGGAATGATGATGTTTATTGATTTATCAACTGGTGTGGTCAGTTCACCATAACAGATAAATAACTGATGCAAACATCCTGTAAGTCATCACTCAGTCTCACAATTTGAAAAAGGTTACATTTCAAAGACAAAACTTCTGGATTTACTTTTTCATTCAAGTCATTAATCACACACAAATCATTCGGTAATCTTCCAGAAACATTTAGTAGTGTTTCATGATCATTTCTGAATATTGCACATACTAAAAGTGTAATGGAAAATCTGTAAAAGCAACCTAACTAATTAAAATGTATAACAAGTAGTGTTCCTAATTACAAAAATATCAAATATTTCCAGTACAGTTTAAACACTTAATTCCTTATGAGTACAAATATAACAAATTAGATTTGATTGTAAGAATTTTGAGTTAATCATAATGGCAAATAATAAAAAACCATTAAGACTGTTTAAGGGCTCTGATACAGCATGGATGTTTTCCCATGTGTATATTACCAACCACAAATAAACACTAATGGCTGATATCCTTTAAAAAATATGTAAACATCTATTAGCTGCAGAGCTTTATTAGCTGGTACACTTGTTCTGATTCTCTTCTCTCAAGTGTTAGAAACAAGAGGCCAATCTGCTGATCGGAGAGATCTTTCACTCTCTCTTCACGTCCTGCCCGTTGACCTCTGCCATCCTGTGGCGATTCATCCAGCGCTGGTATTTGAGCTGGGATTTGCGGTATGCGAAGCGGCCGATGTCAACCACGAACACCCAGGACAGCGCGTACATGGCCACGCCACCGCATTTAATGATGAACTTTGGTCTCGGAGAGATCAGCTCACAGTACAACATGGCGCCGCCGACAAAAATGCGCATGAACACAAACAGCAGCACAAACAGAACGTCCACCACCTCTCCAAGGAAGCTGTCGTACCGGCCGGAGTGTTTCAAAAACCAGCGGGTCTGAAGTAGGGGGTTTGTGATCTCGCTGCCAAACAGCACGGCGCACGACTCGATGCCCGACTCCCCCAGCCACAGAGTGAGCAGAATACCCAGGATGCTCATGGTGTGGTGTGCGAGCATCACCAGACCCTCTGTGCGGAAATACACACACCAGGCCATGTCAAAGATAAAGTAGCCCAGGCTGACCACCATAGCGGTGATCTGCAGAGGGGTGTTCTTTGTACCTGCAAATAATATATATAGTACAAAATAAGCATTTTTCATGGAAAAAAGACAGTATGTCCATACTAATAAGACAACATTATATATTAGGAGTGTGTGAAATGTCTACAATAATATCACAGTTGTTGTTTTAAAGGGGTAATCTGCAGCTGGCCAGATAGGATTTTGATAAAAGACGGCTGTCTATGCAGTAGAATATGTTTTTTTAAAAATTGATGCTACACGGCTAGAGGAAAAAAGAGAAAAAGGGCTGTGGTAAAGAAAAGTAGGAATACTTCAACACCTATAATGCACTGGGTTCAAAAATGTGGGGATTCAAAACTGTGGAAGTACGATATGTAGTTTTATCTGTATTTTATATAATCTGACAGACTTTTGCTGTCAAATAAATGGGATATCTTAGTGCAAAAAATATTACACATTGTTAATTTACTTGGACTACTGACGTTGTTACAATACAAAGCTTTTTGCTAAATCAGCAAACTAATTTTTTGACAATGTGTGAGCTGACATTATCGAGTGTTTCATTTACTTTGCAAATATCAAGCAAAAACACTCCAAATATCAGCATGATTGCAACTGTGATATTGATTTTAAACAACAGTTCAATAAACAAGATATTAATATTAAACAAGGTATATTTTAGATATAATACTGTCCCTTCTGGCTATATTTCACCAACAAAAATAATTTTAAAGACAATTTTCTAAGCACACATTGGTGTTTTATTACTGACTAAATCTGCATTTAGAAAAAAACAGTTGAGTGAATAATTCAACGACTCATTCATAAATAGTCACTTGCTTTGTTTTGTAAAGGAATAGTTCACCAAAAAATAAAAGTTACAGCATGATTTATACACCCTCAAGCTATCCTAGATGTATATGACTTTCTTCCTTCAGACGAAATATAATCTGTGTTATATTAAACAATGTTCTGGCTCTTTCAAGCTTTATAATGGCAGTGAATGGGTGTTGAGATTTTGAAGTCCAATAAAGTGCATCCATCCATCATAAAAAGTACTCCACACAGCTCCAGGGGGTTAATAAAGGCCTTCTGAAATTTATCGATGCATTTGTGTACAAAAAAAATCCATATTTATATCCATATAGCCACTTTCTCATGAACGCACGTACAACAGTTAGTGAAAGCTAGAGATAACAACTTATAAAGTTACAAATATGGATATTTATGTCAGATTTTATGTTAGTAGACTTTTATGTTGGATGTATGCAGTTTTTTGGGCTTCAAAATTTCAACACCCATTCACTGCCATTGTAAAACTTGGAAGAGCCAGGACTTTTTTTTAAATTTAACTTCAATTATATTCATCTGAAAGAAGAAAGTCATATACACCTAGGACGGCTATTTCCCTACTATGTAAGAGCAAAAAACAGTGCATGAGAAGAATAGTATGTCTAAATTCATAATATTCATGAAACAACAGGCGAAAAGCACCCAGATGACTTACAACTTTAACTGAGATTCCATAATGTAAAAGTTGTAAAGTGCAGTAAAATGGTGCAGTTGACACCGCAAGTAATTTAACGCTCTCAAACTAGGTTTTTGTTCAAATGTAGTACCTATTTTGGATTTTTTTATTTCATATTTTAATATTCAAAATTTTAGATCTGAAACATTAATCTCATAGCATTAATTATGCAATTATAATCAAAATGCATTCATGCCATCTCTGAGCTGCATTATGTAGTCTATATATACATTATCCACTTCATTTGTAGATTTTATGGGTCAGGCTTCCGGTCTCATCCGCATCCAGCTATTTTTAGCTGTACAAAACAGCTTGTTTTGCTGCTTGATAGTGCAAATTGGTGTGTATTACCATCATATTTTAACATATTATCTTTATTATAAACACACTGGTTTGTAGTGCAAACAATTTTACCATTTACTGCACGTTGTTATTCTTCTCATTATTTCCCTGTATAGCGGATAATCAACCGGAAGTCTCACCCATAGGTTTATTTCCACATTGAAGAAATAGGTGGATATATATATTAACATTTAATATATCTTGCCTGGGTAGGTGAAAGGCCACGGTCCATCTATGTATCCAATGTATGCAGTTATACAGACTGCAAGGATGCCATGGAATAGTGTAACTAGCCGACAGTTCCATTCATAGCCACAAGAGCCATTTGTGTAACACAGCAAAGCATAAAGAGCAATCCAGCCAGCTAAGCACGCTCCAACTCCCAGCACCAACGGCGTCATCTTTATTCTGTGAACCTAATCAAATACAATGAGATGTCACATTCACAAAACACTTTACCATGTTAGATTGCATGCATGCATTCATGAGAGTACTTACTTGAAGCACCACAGCGCTTGAGTGGCTGTCTAAAAATGACACTTTTCCTTTGATTCTGATGTGGAATAAGCGCTAAAACCACTCGAGGATGTGTGAAGGGCTAGCAGTGGATTTCACATTAACAGTTGAGAAATACAAGAGTCTGGCTTGTGTCTGGGTGTGTCAAATGTAGACCAAAAGTTACTGTGGCAACCTTATCCACAGCTCTTTATCCTAATGTTGTCCGAATCTCGGATGTCAAGCAGCTGAAGTTGAACTAGGTCAATACTAGGTTACTTTATTTTAACTTAAATATACATACAAATCCGGTCACTGATATAGCCTGTTCTTATTCATAACAGGTTTAATAAGAAATAATTGATAAAATACATGCTCAAAAGTCACCGTGGCAACCTTATCCACAGCTCTTTATCCTAATGTTGTCCAAACCTCGGAAGTAAAGCAGTGTCAATATTAGGTCATTTTATTAAACATACACTACCTGTCAAAAGTTTTTGAACAGCAAGATTTCAAATGTTTTTTAAAGAATTCTCTTCTGCCCACCAAGCCTGCGTTTATTTGATCCAAAGTACAGCAGAAACAGTAAAATTTTGAAATATTTTTATTTTAACATTTATCTGAAATGTTTTGGGGGAAAGAAATTAAAGAAATTAATACTTTTATTTTGCAAGTACGCTTTAAATTTATCAAAAGATGATGACAAAGACATTTATAATGTTTCTGTTTCTATTTCTATTTCAGACAAATGCTGTTCTTCTGAACTTGCTATTCATCAAAGAAACCTGAAACAATTTACTGCTGTTTTCAACATAATAATAATAATAAATGATTTTTGAGCAGCAAATCAGAATATTAGAATGATTTCTGAAGGATCATGTGACTGGAGTAATGATGATAAAAATTCAGCTTTGAGATCACAGGAATAAATCACATTTTAAAATATATTCAAATAGAAAACTGTTATTTTAAATAGTAAAAATATTTCAAAATTGTACTGTTTTTGCTGTGCTTTGGATCAAATAAATGCAGGCTTGCTGAGCGAAAGAGCCTTCTTTAAAAATAAAAAAAACTGGTAGTGTATATGAAAGGTTTGGGATTCAATAAAATAATAAAATACAGTAAAAACATTTTACCTAAAAATAATTTGAAACATGACCCTGCTTCAAGCAAAATTATGCGATGAAAACAAAAAAATGACATTTTTAATCATATTAGCCTTTGATGAACCAAAAATACACAATGCGACCTGTGTAGTCTGATAAATTAGCAAAAGAAATAAATGAATAAAAACAAATGAATTAAATGTTACCAGTGTTTGTGTTTATTATTTGTATATATGTAGAATCAATTGTTGCACTGCATCTGTATATCACTTCTAAAAAAAAAAAAAAAAAAAAAAAAAAAAAAAAAAAATTAAATAAATTAAAAAAGCTTTTCTGGTTTTCTCATATCTGTTTTGTTGAAATATTAAATTATCTGACGATCTGAAAACCGTTTTTTTTTTTGTACTATGTATTCATTAAAAGTGCTAATAAAAACATCGTACATCCCTACTGTTGCCAAAAAGTTAATTTAAATAAAAAATAAAACTGAGTAATATATATATATATATATATATATATATATATATATATATATATATATGTATGTATATATATAAACCACATCTTTCTCAAATATTCTTAATGCACAGTGCAAAACAGATAACGTTACTGCTCGATTCAGACTTAAGCTAATCTTCTGAGCTGTGGGATTGCTGGGTTAATTAATTACCACCCTTCATTAAATTAAGACGAGCTGGTTAAACGTGTAGCCATGAAATTAAATATGTTCTTAAAAAAAGAAATAAGTATATACCTCTTACAACAGTCACCTCAATAACATGTTCATTGACAGGCCGGAGAGTTATTCAGTGCTCGGCATGGATGCTGTCTTCTTCCTCCGTGCCTCCCGGTTCAGCATCACGTACAGAAGCGCAGCAGCAGACCGCACACGAGGCCTTGAGGGATCTCAGTGTTCAGCTCCGGCATCGTCTTGGAGATGGTACGCAAATCACCACACAAACAAAAGCCACATTTCAGCCACTCAGTCCCTCAGCGGCTGGACAACAGCGAGGATGACAACAAAGAGGAAGACACATCCTTACAATATGGCGACCTCTGCCGGTACGGACCGCGTCCTTCAAAACAATTGACAACGGTAACCATAGTGACTTTGAACTTAAAGAGATAGCTCATCCAAAAATTAAAATTATCATTAATTTATCACCCTCATATGTCTTTCCAAACCCGTAAGACCTTCGTTCATCTTCAGAACACATATTAAGATATTTTTATGAAACCCGAGAGCTTTCTGACCCTGCATAGACAGAATCACACTTACGATTTGGTCAATTACCCGGATGCGCGGTCATACTTGGGACACTCGGACGTAAACAACAGCATGGATCGCACAGTTAATGTACTGCTTAACATGTTGTTTTGCTAATTTATGTTGTCTAAACCACAGAAAAAATGTGTGGACGCTGTAAATCATACAGAAAACGACTTAGTAAACAGGAAAGGCCACAATATTTTGACAAACTAAAGTTAATAGGTGGTAAAGATACATACAAGCGGTATTAATTAAGATATTAGCCTAATATTTCACCTACCTGACTGGAAATGATAAGAACAAACATGAATTTTGTCAAGATTCTTGCCCTGGAAATCCTGGTTCAGTTTGGTCAACCACAAACGCCTTTTTTCCTCCGTTTTTTGCACTCTTCTCCTTGATTTGTTATAACTTTTGGCAGTCTAATAGTATTCCAAATGTTTTTCCTCGTCTGGCCAATTAGTACAGCCCAAAACATGACAATAATTGACCATTTTCAGCAGCAATAATCAGCAAAATATGCAAGTTTTGTTCAACTCAATGGCGTTGTTTATGTTCAGTGCTGCCAATATGGCCGATTGATGACGCGTTTTGAAAACATTGTAAATATGACTTTATAATTGTTGAATAAAGTTTTTTTTTTTTTTTTAAAGTTTTTTTTTTTTTTTTTTTTTTGCGCACAAAACATTACGGTTGAACCACTGATGTCACATGGACTATTTTAAGGATGTCCTCACTACCTTTCTGTACCTTGAATGTGTCTGTTGCATCTCAGATTTCATCAAAAATATCTAAATTTGTGTTCCGAAGATGAATTAAGGTCTACAGGTTTAGAATGACTTGAGGGTGAATTAATTAATGATAAAAAATTTTGGCCTCCCACTTTTAACTTGCAAACTCCAAAATGATTTGTGATAAATTAGACTAAAATGTTGTAACAATGTAACAGTAAAAAAAAAAAAAAAGAGACAGGTTATAACAGACACTTTGCTGAAGGAGCTTTTATTTAAAATTACTTCATATTATGCTCATATTCACTTTCATAGGAAAATAGTTTTGATACTTTATTCATAACAGCTTTATCCTTAAAAAGACTCAGTAAACACTGAATCACCAAAGGCACTTGTATTCCAAACAATGGCTGTTGTTTGGGAAGGTTAGGGAAGGTGTAATCTCAAACAACACTTTTAACATAACACTTAAACTCTTTGAAACAAAATTAAATAAATCAGTATAAACATTTTAGTACCATGAACAACAACCGAGTCACCTGTGGCATGTTAAACGTGAACATTCCCACTGTAAGAACAAGAAGTTGTGAGCTGAAAAGTGAAATGTGGAACAATGATAGAGTCTGCGGATTTGGTCCTGTTGAATGAAAGTGAATTCTTTGAGGACGTTCGATACCACACAAAAGATTGTGAATCCGTATTTGTGATGGTTTCACAGCTGATATTTTGAGGTCATACTGATAGGAGAAGCCTGAGTGACAGTAATGCTGCATAACCAGAAGATGGCAGTGTTGGATGAACAGTAGTGACAATCTAAACAGGATTTCATCAGCTTTCTCTGTATATTTTCCATCTCACGTACATTGGTTTCCTCATGTCAGGTTTGCAGTGTTGCCTGTTCCCAACTTATGAGAGTCCATACTTCAAACTGAGTTTGTATATTGATCCAGCTGGACAGGGACAGTCCACCCAAAATTGTACATTTAATCATTTACTCACCCTCATGTCGTTCCAAACCTGTATGAGTTTCTTTTTGATGTTAATAAAAGAAGATATTTAGAAGAATGCTGACACTTTCATAGTATTTCTTTCCCTATGGAAGTCAATGGGGACCAACAACTGTTGGTTCTTTAAAATATCTTCTTTTGTGTTCACCATAAGAAAGAAACTCATGTGAGTGATTAAATGATCACTAAATTTTAATTTTTGGGTGAACTGTTCCTTTAAATGATACTGTTGTGCAATTGAGTAAAGTCCATCCTTGTGAAAACAAAAACATATACTCCCAAAGAATCCCAGCATTAAGACTTGAGGTGAGATCATTCACATGATTGAATCTGTCTGAATTGAAAGTTGAATTAATAGCATTTTCTGTCTGTACCGATATTAATCAAAGCATGCGTATGTTCACTAGAACTTAATACAGTGCTTTGAATCAAAAAAAAAAAAAAAAAAAAGAGAGAGAAAATGCACTTTCTCTTAACATGTGCGCTGTGCTTATGTATCTTCAATCATTTCCCACTGCAAAATAAATAAGTTTCAGAAAAAAAAAATAATTGGCAACCATTTCCAGCTAATTTTAAGATTATATCTTGTTATATACTGACTAATTCACAGGTTGCTCATCCCAAACTCGCTTGGCTCTCAATTCCACTCGTTCCACAGAGCAAAGGAGTTTTAAAACTACTGACCAGCACAAAGACGTGCTCTGGAGAATCAAAATTAGAGTGCTAGCGCTCCTCGAATCACACTCCATCCAGCATCATTTCTGCTCTGTGCAGAAGGCACGAGTCTGAAGGCTTGGAGGTGAATGAAACCTGTGGTGAAGGTCACATTAAATATGTTTTTGCAGAAGCATATATCATTCTAGGTCTCTTCCTCCCATAGGCACAGCTGTTTGTGGGGTACGTAGTAAGTAAACTGGTAGCCTTTGCTGCAGCTCTTGATGCCGCATTTATAGGGGCTTCCCTTGCCGGAGACGTCTCTGTTGCGGCAGTACTTCAGCAGGCAGGGGTACCATTCCAGTCTGAGGTTGTAGCTACAGGAACAAGGTTGCCACAGGTCCTTCACTGTCCCGCAGCTCTGCAGGCCTGGCACCTCCACTGCTTGAGGCTCGAACATGGAGGCCTCCATGCCTAAAGAGTTGGAAAAATCATTATCGTTAATGATCATCAAGCGTCAAGCTATGTAGGTCAGTGAGGCGTTACAAATGCAGATGTGTTCCAATTAAAACAGTAAGACATCTGTACTAGGTCTTACTACACTGATCAAAATTATAAACGCAACACTGTTGTTTTTGCCCCATTTTTCATGAGCTGAACTCAAAGATCTAAGACTTTTTCTATGTACACAAAAGGCCTATTTCTCTCAAATATCGTTCACAAATCCGTCTAAATCTGTGTTAGTGAGCACTTCTCCCTTGCTGAGATAATCCATCCACCTCACAGGTGTGGCATATCAAGATGCTGCTTAGACATCATGATTATTGCACAGATGTGCCTTAGGCTTGCCACGATAAAAGCCCACTCTAAAATGTGCAGTTTTACTGTATTGTGGGGTCCGGAGGGGTCCGAAAACCAGTCAGTATCTGGTGTGACCACCATTTGGCTCATGCAATGCAACACATTTCCTTTGTATAGAGTTGATCAGGTTGTTAAATTTTGTGGCCTGTGGAATGTTGGTCCACTCCTCTTCAATGGCTGTGCGAAGTTGCTGAATATTGGCAGGAACTGGAACACGCTGTCGTAAATGCTGATCCAGAGCATCCCAAACATGCTCAGTGGGTGACATCTTGGGCGAGTATGCTGGCCATGCAAGAACTGGGATGTTTTCAGCTTCCAGGAATTGTGTACAGATCCTTGCAACATGGGGCTGTGCATTATCATGCTGCAACATGAGGTGATGGTCGTGGATGAATGCCACAACAGTGGGCCTCAAGATCTCGTCATGGTATCTCTGTGCATTCCAAATGCCATCAATAAAATCCACCTGTGTTTGTTGTCCATAACATACGCCTGCCCATACCATAACCCCACCGCCACCATAGGCTACTCGATCCACAACGTTGACATCAGCAAACCGCTCACCCACACAACGCCATACATGCTGTCTGCCACCTGCCCTGTACAGTGAAAACCGGAATTCATCCATGAAGAGAACAACTCTCCAAAGTGCCAGACGCCATCGAATGTGAGCATTTGCCCACTCAAGTCAGTTACGACGACGAACTGCAGTCAGGTTGAGACCCCAATGAGGGCGACAAGCATGCAGGTGAGCTTCCCTGAGACGGTTTCTGACTGTTTGTGCATGAAATTCTTCGGTTATGCAAACCAATTGTTGCAGCAGCTGTCCGGGTGGCTGGTCTCAGACGATCTTGGAAGTGAAGATGCTGGATGTGGAGATCCTGGGCTGGTGTTGTTACACGTGGTCTGCGGTTGTGAGGCTGGATGCACTGCCAAATTCTCTGAAAGGCCTCTGGAGATGGCTTATGGTGGAGAAATGAACATTCAATTCACGGGCAACAGCTCTGGTGGACATTCCTGCAGTCAGCATGCCAATTGCACGCTCCCTCAAAACTTGCGACATCTGTGGCATTGTGCTGTGTGATAAAACTGCATATTTTAGAGTGGCCTTTTATTGTGGCCAGCCTAAGGCACACCTGTGCAATAATCATGCTGTCTAAGCAGCATCTTGATTTGCCACACCTGTGAGGTGGATGGATTATCTCGGCAAAGGAGAAGTGTTCACTAACACAGATTTAGACAGATTTGTGAGCAATATTTGAAAGAAACAGGCCTTTTGTGTACATAGAAAAAGTCTTAGAAATCTTAGAAAAATGGGGGCAAAAACAAAAGTGTTGCATTTATAATTTAGGTCATATATATACATTTATATATATATAAAACATATATTTACATATATTAAATATAAATTAAACACATTTGTACATTCATTTAGAACCATCAAAACTTCACCAAAATCTGAATTTAATTAATGTTTCAAAGACTAATTTCAATCATGAAAAAATACATTTTGTTGAGATAATGAATTTTTTTTAAACCAAATGACACCACTACTTTTTACATACTTTCTCTAAAGGTTAATTTGGAGTTCATGTGAAAAGAAGATTTGTCTTTCCTTATATTACTATAATTCTGATCACAATATATAATAATTGCTGTTAATCGTATTCACCATTTCTATTAGAATATATGTCATTGACTAACTGCATGATTTTTACTATCCATGAACTGTACATTTCTGCCATACTGACATCACTCTGACATGATAAATTACTCCAGATTGTTAGAAGAAACAATTTGCAAAAATGTGTATTCTGAAAAGTGCTACACATATAAATGTGAATTGAAAACTACTTCATAAATCAGGCTTTAGAGGGTTAATATGTGAAGTGCACTATGTCAACGATATATTTAATCGTGCTGGGTTTGGTAGGGTGTAATTAAGGGATGCAGTAAGCATGCTTGCCTCTGTCCAGCCAGTGTCTGACATCAGCCTCACGAGTGTACACGGCCTCCCGGGCGACGCTGCACATGTTGTGGATGTGGGCACTCAGCTGCCACGTCCGTGTCAAATTGACTGCTACGTTCATGCTCAGCATCTCCGTATTTCTCTTCTCTTCTGCCGTTCGGATGGCCTGGGGATTTTTCTGTAGTACAAAAAGGAAAGTTTTAGTATTAGTCGTGCCGTTCCTTAACGCTTGATGTTTACGGTCTTTTCTCACACCTTTTATTCATATTCACACATCTAAGACCTTGGACGCCCTCCCAGGAACTACTCATCAAAGGCCTTTTACAGCCCTGTTCCTCTGAGATCTCCCATTTAAAACATCACACTCCTACGCAACACAGTTGACCCTATGAGCTCAACTCTAACACCCAGCATATGCTTGTTTTCACCCTAGTGACTTCTCCCTGCCCTGTCATCAGCCTCCGAGGGAGCCTGGGAGAAACGGACTGACCTGTCGGAGTCTGGCCATGGACTCGCTGGGGATGATCTCATTGTGGTTGAGGCGTGTGATGAAGCAGAGCGCCTGATATTGGCTCTGCCCTCTCTCCAGTTCTCCCAGGATCAGCGCCCGGAAGATCTTCACATCCTGAGAAGAAAAACATTCAGTCATTTTTCAACTGTGCCACTCCTTCAGAAACACAAAAAGGTGAATTGAAGCAATTACAATGTCATTAATGTTTTTGTAATAAGCACACACACAAAAACAGTAGAAACAATACTAAAATGTATTCCTGTGATGCCAAAGATTAATTTTCAGCAGCACTTACACCAGTCTTCAGTGACTTTAGTCTTCAGAAATCATTCTAATATGCTGATTTCATGCTCAATTAATAATGGTTCTTATTATATCGGTGTTAAAAAATGTTTTTGTCTGCTTAATATTTTCATGGAAACCCCTTTTTTCCCCGTCAGGATTATTTGCTGAATTGAGTTTAATGAACAGCGTTTATTTTAAATAATTTGTTACATAAATTTGTCATTTATAATATAGAATTATTATAAATCGGCAAAACCGATTTGCCGATAAAATGATTTAAATGCATTCAAAGAAAGTTTTTGTCAGAGCCCTTGTTATTCTTAATTTTGACATTAATTTTCATTTTTGCACCAGACATATATATCGTATCTGTAATGTGTCATATTATATATTACCATTTTTGTATTATATATTACCATTTTTACACCACACATATAATGATGTGTAATAATCTGTATTGGCCCTGAAAAACACATATCAGTCGACCCCTAATTACCTACAAATACTGGTGTATTTGAGTTGGAGACTTGTATAGCATCAAATACTAATCAATTTTATTCCTTCTGGCTCCTGAAACCTCACTTTTTAGCATTTGAAAGTCAGCTGTCGACCTTTAAGTTTACAGTCAAACCCTCATTAGAAGATTTTATAGCATTCCTGCCCAGAACAACAAAGAAACACTGTATATTTCAGCACATCATTAAGTCACTGTTAGCAACCAGACCAGATATCTGGCAGCGCCCCTGTGCCTATAAAGACTTCCATGTAAAGGCATTATGGGAAACCCCAGAGAGGAGGAGAGCAAGGCCGCAGACCTGTCTACCCATTCATCAGTTTCTCCTTGCTCTGGCATCCCCATGACTCTGCCAGCAGAAGACACACACATTCTCCTCACTCCCTCCTCCTCCTCTTGTTTTTCACAGTAAGGTCTCGAGCACTGAGCCGACAGAAGGGAGCAAGCTTTCAGGGTTTCGCTCGCAAAAAGTCGGAGGTTTTCTCAGACAATCCAAACAAACAATCCCAAGCTGTCTTTGTTTGCTCTGGAGCTCTCATCTAATTTTCTTTCTAGAATCTTCCATCTGGTTTCCAGAGTTGGTCAACCCTCAAACTCATGGAGCAGCAGTCTCACTGAGCCCGTGGCAGATAGACAGCCAAGACTCATTCACCTCCTCTAACATTCTATTTGAATGACAATGATCTTATTTGTAAAGTTTTGCCCGGGGGTGTAAATTCAGTTTTGCAGACAAACTTGGTGATTGCTAGCCAATCCAAATTAAACGTGTTTGTTTTTCCTGCGCAAACTTGACAAAAATTTGAGAGCAAATGATCTGCTTTTTTATGGAGGACGCGGAATGGCACTTATAATTAAAATAATGACATTAATTTCCAATGCATTAGTTTAAAAATAAAAATAAAGTATTTATAAATTGACAAATAAATACAAAAACAGCTGTAGTCACTAAGATATTTTTAAAGAAATAAATACTTTTATTCAGCAAGGAATGCATTTAATTGATCAAATGTGATAGTAAAAAATGCTGCTCTGAAACATGCCTATTCGTCAAAGAATCCTGAAAAAAGTTTCTTTCACAACAGTTTTCAAAAGGTAGCTAAAGGTAACAAGTAATAAATGTTTTTTCATTGTTAATGTCATTTCTTTATCCATTTTAGATTTGTTTATCAAGTTAAAAAGACAAAAAAGATTAAATAAAATAAAAAAATATATATATTGTATTTCATGGTTACATTTAACTAACATTGTGTAAACATTGTTTAAATATTTTACACTGAATTATTTGACATACATCTGCTTTTTTATTATATATATATATATATATATACTTTTATCTATCTATTATTATAAAATTATATATTCTTACTAATAGTTATATTTATATAAATATTATATAGATAGTCATACATACATATATATACATATATATATAGACATACCTTTATCATTTAGAAATTCTTTGAATTATATTATGTATTCTTACTAATATTTATATTTATATATTATATAGATATATACACACATTTTATAAATATAATACTAAACTTATAAAGTACATGTAAGTATATATATATTCTTGTTTTAATTAAATAATTTGTAAATTCCTTCAAACTTTATATATAACTACATATATAACTATATATTTATATATATATAGTATTATTTATAGTAATATTAATATTGAAAGAAATTGTTTTTTTATCTATTCTATTTTTTTTTAGCTATTTCATATATTTTTACCTAATATTTTTAACCAATTTATAGATGTATTCAAATATATATATATATATATATATATATATATATATATATATATATATATATATATATATATAAAATAAATGTAATAAATATTTATTTTATATTTATTAATTTGTTTTTATTTTTTAACTAGATGTTTCCATTCCTAAACAGATACGAATGATTCTAGATATTATACGCTACCGTTCAAAAGTAGGATAAATACTTTTATTCAGTAAGGTCGCATGACAGTAAAGACATTCATAATGTAACAAAATGATTTGTTTCCATTGTATGTTTCCATTTCAATTAAACATGTATCTTTCCTTTTTCTCTAAACTTTCTTTTCAAAGAATTTAGAAAAAAAAAGTATTTCAATAAAAATACAGAAAGCAGCACAATAATAGGTAATAATAGGAAATGTTATCAAACATTGATAATAAAACATTTAAAAAACATTATTTTAAATATTACTAATATTTCACAATATTACTTTTTGCAGTAAAATACTTCAAACTTTGAAACAGTAGTGTATTTTCACAATGCTTAATCCAACTTATTTTGTCTTATTTTATAAAATCTTTATCACAAATAAATACTTTTCTGTAAAAAAAAAAACAGTATGTGGTTCATATACTACATACTAGCATCTCTTATGTGTGTCTTATGTGTATCAAGTACACAGACCCCAATCTCTAAATCTGTCCATGAAATCACAGACAAGCTATAAACAAGTTAATAAATGTAAC
Organism: Labeo rohita; assembly: GCF_022985175.1. Lineage (NCBI taxonomy): Eukaryota > Metazoa > Chordata > Actinopteri > Cypriniformes > Cyprinidae > Labeo > Labeo rohita. The sequence goes on along the minus strand of NC_066883.1, from coordinate 21,059,763 downwards.
TCAAAACTATATTTCTAATGAAGAGCCGTTCGGCATGGAGGCTCTTCCAAGGAGGAAGCAGCAGGAAGGTTATTAGATTGACGGAGGAGGCAGACCTGGCGGAATTACGGCATGGGTGACAGAACAATCAACAAACACAAGAGGGGGGGAGTGAGCAGGCCCTTGTTATTTTAAGATCTGGCACTACAAGGACCTCCCAGCCGGCAGACAGGCGGTTTGGTTTGAGAAGGGGGCGTTGGTGGGGGAACTGCTCTAGGCACTCTGTTTAATTACAGGGAAGTGTTGGCGTCACTACTCCGCAAACACCTCGATGACAACAGGGAGAAACCCAGCAAACTGACACCGCGCAGGTAGACCGCTCACTAAGCTGATGCGAGCCGACCTGATATCAGCAGCTCAATCATTGATTTCTCTTTACAGCTACCCTTTATCTTCAGTGCTTGACAATTTCCTCTTTCCTTATCTGTGGTGACTATCTCTTTCGCTTTCCTCCAGGGTCCTGTTACAATTCTCTGTTTGACCCCCGCCATGCAGGAACATGTCTAAGCCAGGTTAGCGAGTAAATACTTCAGTCAGCTTGATCCTCGGCTCAGTTTTTCATTCGTTCGCCCACCTTGAGCCGGTCCACCAAATGCCCAGATTAGAAACTGAACATAAATCTCGCTGCCGGAAAGTTTATTTTGACAGTCCTGAAGAAATGTATGCCATCTCTGAAGTCAAAGCAAACACTAGCTTCTGCTCCTGGTCCTGCTTCCTGCTGCAGGATCACGGCGTGTTTGTTTGGACTATGCTGACGTCTGACAGTGGCACTGTCACAAAGCTTGGCGCTGCTTTCACAGTCCATACCAAACACTGCGTACGCCATAAAATTCACGTCAGATACACAACGTTGACTTATTATCAAAAACAATAAAGTCATAAATGAAACACTGGCTGCACCAAAGATATTTTGAAAGATGATTCAACTGTTTGCCCATGCAATGAAATTCAGAGGTAGCCCGCTCCAATTTTTGATTTGTTAATTTTTTTTATATGGAAAGACAAACATATATAATAATGAAAGCCAAAATATTAAATGTCACAGATGTGTATTTATTAAATAATCCACCATTTTACCTTTTTCAATTTACCAATTTGCCCATGGAGCCACATTAAGATCTCTGGGATTGAACCATCAAGGGCCTTTAAAATTAATAAACCAAAAGAAAAGTTTGTTAAGAACCAGAATCTGAAAGGATATTAAGATATCTTTAATATTTCTTGAGTTACAGGCATGCAAACTTGAGGCAAAATGCTTTTTTGCCATTTTTTAACTGTCATTTTTGGCATATAGTAAAACAAAGGTCAATAAAGTCAACAGACTTTACTAATAGACCTACCAATCTCTGTGTAAAAATAAAATAATGAGACTGCCAGCTTTCTAAAATCATTTTTACCACCTGTAAATTGGCTCCAAATCTCAGCTGAAAATTGTCATTTTGACCCCCTTCTACAAAATGTAAATTTTCACCTATTTGAATTACTAATTTGCCCATGGAGCCACATTAAGATCTCTGGGATTGAACCATCAAGGGCCTTTAAAATGAATAAACCAAAAGGAAAGTTTGTTAAGAACCACAATCTGAAAGGATATTAAGATACCTTTAATATTTCTTGAGTTACAGTCATGCAAACTTGAGGCAAAAACACAAAAAATGCTTTTTTGTCATTTTTGGCATATAGTAAAACAAAGGTTGTTAAAGTCAACAGACTTTACTAATAGACCTACCAATCTTTGTGTAAAACTAAAATAATGAGCCTGCCAGCTTTCTAAAGTCATTTTCACACTCCTCTAATTTGGCTCCAAATCTAAGGTGAAAATTGCCATTCTGACCTCCCTTTTCCAAATGGCAATTTTCACTTGAGATTCAATTTACCAATTCACTCACTCTGGAACTGAACCATCGAGGGCGTTTAAAATAAAGATACCAAAGTTGGTTAAGAACCAGAATCTAAAAGAAAATTGAGATATCTTCAATACTTCTTGAGTTAAAGGCATACAAACTTGAGGTAAAAACCACAAGAAGTGCTTTTTGCCATTTTTGAACTGTCACCATTGCCATATAATAAAATAAAGACTGATAAATTCAACAGATTCAACAGACCTGCCAATCTCTGTGCAAAATAAAATAATGAGGCTGCCAGCTTTCTAAAATCATTTTTACCGCCTGTAAATTGGCTCCAAATCTCCAAATTACCAATTACAATTTTTTACCTGATTCAATTTATTAATTTACTCATGGAGCCACATTAAGATCTCCATATCTCTGAGTCTGAACCATCAAGGGGCCTTTCAAATAAGGATACCAAAAGCAAAGTTTGTTAAAAACCTGAATTTAAAGGGACAGAAAGATATCTTTATGACTTCTTGAGTTACAGGCATTCAAACTTGGTCCAAAAAACCTAAGAAGTGCTTTTTGCCATTTTTTAACTGTCATCGTTAGTATACAATGAAATAAAGATTGATGAAATCAACTAATTTTACTAACAGACCTACCAATCTCTGTGTACAAATAAAATAATGAGCTTTCTACACCCCTGTAAATTGGCTCCAATCTCAGGTGAAAATTGTCATTTTGACCCCCTTCTACAAAATGGCAATTTTCACCTGAGATTCAATTAACCACTTCACCCATGGAGCCACATTAAGATCTTCATACCTCTGGGACTGAACCATCAAGGACCTTTAAATGAAGATACCAAAAGAAAAGTTTGCTAAGAACCAAAATCTAAAAGGATATTAAGATATCCTTAATACTTCTTAAGTTACAGACATGCAAACTTGAGGCAAAAAACGCAAGAAGTGCTTTCTGACATTTCTGAACCATCACCATTGGCATATACTCAAACAAAGATTGATAAAGTCAGAGTAAAAACATTTCTACATTTTCTATTTGAATGTGTTTTAAAATGTAATGATTCTGATTTACTAATGTTGAAAAGTTTTTCCTGCTAAAGTTCTTTGTGGAAACCGATACTTTTTGTAGAATTCTCAGATGAAGTTCTAAAGAACAGCATTTATTTGAAATTTACTGGTCTTTACTGTCACTTTTGATCAATTTAATGCATTTCACAATATTATGGTTTCCACTATATTTTTGGATCAAATAAATGCAGCCTTGGTGAGCATTAGAAACAGTTCAAAAACATTAAAAAAAAAAAAAAAAAAAACAATTATTTCCAATGTTTGAATGTTAGATTGGCTTACAGCTTTATTTTGTGCTAAAGTTTTGAAACTTGTATCTAAGTGAATGTTGTTTGGATCTGAATTTGTGGTAGTTTATAAGACTAGCCTCCAAACTTCATGTTTGTTTGTCTCTTAAACATAAAACACCCTCTCTATTCATCCCTAGAGACGAGCAACTATGAAAGACGTGATAGAATGTATTTTTGCTAATTCTGCCAGTACTGTTCAGTGACATTGATGAATGATTGTATAAACGGCGTCGATTAAATGCTCTTTGTTTTGCCACATTAAAAACGTTTGCGTTGTGTTTGCAAGTGCTGCTTTCCATTGTAACAACTGGCATGAATAATATCTACCCAAGAGGCCTTAAGAGGAATTGCTTAAGATGCCTGTTTGCAATATAATGCACATGTTGCCATCAAAAAAAACTTTGTACTGCACAACAAACACACAAGAGAATTGAGAACAAAACATGCAAAACAAGTCAGTATATTTCAAGATTACATGCATTATTAACACCAGCATTACCATATTGAAAATGTGGGTTAACTACAAACAGATCTATGGATGAATTTGATTAGATAAAGAAGTAGAGATCCTTTTCAAATTCCCTCAATTTCTTTCTTCCTTTTCGATTTCCCCTAGCCCCGAAACATGCACACCATACTTTATATCTGAAATCTATCTGAACATAATTCATAATGTGTCATAGCTAGTGTTAACATAAACACTCTTCTTTTCAACAGTTTTCTCAGAGTCATGGAGGAGCAACAGTTTGGTAAATACAATAGCACACATTCAACTGTCGACATGTTTATAGCTGCTACCTGAGTAACAATGCATCTGGTTTAATGGCACAGACATTTGAGAGTAACCCTAAAGCCCTCTTGAGTACTTTTTACTACCACATAACTGCATGTTCGCCAAGCATTGATCTGCGTAAAATATATTTCCGGCCTTCCTGGCTAAAGCCATTTACTCACCCTCATGTTGTTCCAAACCTGTATGACTTATGACAAACCTAAGTTGTCTTAGTTTTTGTTTGTCCATTCAAAGAAAGTTGTTTTGGACCCCATTAACTTTCATTATATGGACAAAACAGTTGAGACATTCTTAAAAATACCTTCTTTTATGTTCCACAGAAGAAAGAACACCATACAGGTTTGGAATGACATGGGGGTGAGCAAACCGTGACAATTTTCATTTTCAGGCAAAGTATTCCTTCAAGCCATATCGCTAGATTGAAGTAATCAAGGCTGTGTCAGAATGCAGGTCTACATGCTTTAAAATTTCCCTTGTGAAACGAAATTCCAGATTGGCAAGACTTCAAAGATTCAATGGTTATGGTGCATTACATACAACAAAAAACCCAGAGCAGTTAAAGGTAACTGGGGGAAAGTTTCAAGATTAATATAAACAAATAACAAGGCATGTAGATATGATCCACAAAAGCAGGTTTATTGTAAACGTGGTTCCTTCTTAAAAAGAAACTATGGAAACTCTATTGTCTAGAATTTCCCTTAAATGGATTACAGCTCCTTCTGTGACGGCAAAGATGTTTAATTGGTTTTCTAAGAAGGCTGGTGAAAAGGCACAGGTGCATGCCAGCATTTAACCTTTCGCTCTAATGAACAGCAACCTTGGACAAAAGACAGAGCGTGGGAGAAACGCTTGAGCTGTGCTCAAATACAAGAGGAATTTGAGGTCTCACACACCTAAGAGCAAAAACATAACGTATTCCACTAAATACAAGACGACGCAATTCTGTTTTGGTAACATCTTAAAGTAGATTATCCTTTGAATATGACACCAAAAACTAAACAGCAGGGCAAAAATAGAGGCACTTGGCTCTAACAGTAATGGAAGACCATTGCTTCCACTGGGCTGTCAACGTGTGACCTTTGACTCCTATTTGGCATGTGGCTAACTTGAGCTCTTGCGGGACGCCAGGGACGTCTTTACTCTGTTTCAGCTGTCTGATTGTGCTTCACAGTCACTGATACATGCTTATTTGCTCTAGTCAGGATCACGGCGGTACCTCCTATGGGCTGCTAACTCCTTCCAAAACCATCTCATAACTAACAAAACATTTGGCACAATGGCTCATGTGTTAAATAATAAATCAAGATCTTAAACCTGATGCCTCTTTACAACCGTTATGCCAATATTTCAACACCACATACCAAGCAGAAGGTATTGCACAAAGCCCGGAGGGAGACATCAGAGCATGGGAGAAGGAAGAGACAAGACCCTTACGCACTAAAGAGGATTCATGCTGTTCCTGCAAACTAAAAGGGGAAGTACATCTCATTTCTATAAAGATATGCCTCATCAAGAAAACAAAAATGTAACCTTGGGTTGTACAATGGCTTTTAACGGGAAGTTGGACTTGGCTAGAACTGACGTAACCCAAGGCCTGATTCATAAAGCAATGAATCAAAGAGATCAGAGGTTATTTCTTCTCTCTTGCCGCTTTGGAAGGGCTTTAAGGAAACGGCTAATCCTCAATAATAATAAAGCATGTTTTACTATCAAAACTAATTCCGGCGATATAGTGAATGAATTATAATGAGTAAAATGTTCTTCATACACCTTCAGGACCTAAAAGCACACTCACCAGGTTCCTATGCAAATAAAAACTCATGTCGTTCCAAATCTGTAAGACCTTCGTCCATCTTTGGAACAAAAAGTACAATATTTCTGATGAAATCCGAGAGCTTTTTGACCCTGCGTAGATAGCAACTACCACATTTAGGGCCCAGAAAGGTAGTGAGTACATCATTAAAATAGTCCATGTGACATCAGTGGTTCAACCTTAATTTTATAAAACTACGAGAATACTTTGTGCGTCAAAGACTGACACAAAAGAGAAGACACTCTTTGCACACAAAAAGTATTCTCGCAGCTTCATAACTTCACAGTTGAACCACTGATGTCACATGGACTATTTTCTGCCTGATCTCATGATGAAAACTTACCTGTTAAAACTTTTGCAAGACGCGAAATACGTATTAGGTGTTGTGCAGGTGGTACGTTATTTTAAAACGTCATGAAGCGTTAGAGTTACAGCGCCACACAATGGACATTTCAAGTCAGAACTGCGGTGATACATACAAAACCAACGTCAAATAACACGTTCCATATGTACGTTAAAACAATCTGAACAATCCGAACAACTCCCACAGATATGTTTTTGTCATGAGATCAGGTTGACTATTTTAACGATGTCCTTACTACGTTTCTAGGCCTTGAATGTGTTAGTTGCGTTGCTGTCTATGCAGGGTCAGAAATCTCTGGGATTTCATCAAAAATATCTTAATTTGTGTTCCAAAAATGAATGAAGGTCTTACGGGTTTGGAACGACATGAGGGTAATTAATGACAGAATTTTAATTTTTTTGGGTGAACTATCTCTTCAAGCCACCTGAACAAAAATGTAAAATGCTCAATTACTACAAATGGTCTCAATTCTTCCACCACTGAAAAAAAACTGTGTAAAATCCTCATATCTGCAATTCAGTGACTGAAGAAGAAACTACCATGTTGATTAAGTAAACTCTATGCTGCTAAGGTACGATGAAAGCAATCTCTAGCAATCAAACTGCCATTTGCTTGTGACAATTTATGAAACACTGAAGACCATTTCACACAGGGATTTATTTTTTGAACCAATCTGTGCTCTGCAATCAAGGGTTTTACCAAATTGCAACACACATGAATTAAAGGACTGCTGTGCTTGGATGTTCAAGCAAAGTATGATTAAAAATCAGCATATTTTAGTTTCTCACTTCTCAATGCACTCCCGATCAACTGACTTGAACAGTTCAAAGCACTTTGCATAACAGTGTGCCGCTCTCTCTGTGGGTAAAAGAGGCCTCTTCCTACTCAGCAGCATTCAAAGGGTCAACATCTGCCTGGTTCTGCCTTCAATAAAGACATCAGCTTGTACCCAAGGGGCCTGCAGAGATGGCCTGCCTGTTGTCAACACACTTGCACATGAAAACTTGAAATGAACCTGTATTTGAGACACCGTACACTTTATTTTGTATAGAGGGTTTTCACAACACGTCATCAATCGGCCATATTGGCAGCACTGAATGTAAACAATGCCACTGAACTAAACAAAACTCACATATTTTGCTGATCATTGCTGCTGGAATGATAGTTTAGACAGCATAAATGAGCAGAACATTGTGTTCAGTAGTACATTAACCCTCTGTGCAATCCATTCTGTTGTTTACAGAGTATCACCAGCGAACTCAATTTAACAAATGATTTTAAAGGCAAATTATGCCATTTCTGCATGCTGACAAAACCACCTCGAAACCCAGCAATTTGCAATGAGATATTTATACTTTGCCAGTCACGCAATTTCTTAGTTCCTTTATTGTAATGTAAAACAGCATTACAAGTCTACACAACAGGTGTGGTCTGTCATTCATCTTGACATAAATCTTTTAAACATCCATTTGTGTCATAATACTTCATGAGAGAGGTTGTTCGAGCCTGTGCGGTGTGTGGTTAAGGTCACATCCATCTCACATGACTCAGACTCAGTGGGACATTCTGAAACAGGTTAGACTGGGCAAGTTTACGCACCTGGACAGCATCCAAACAAACTGTAAAACCGGGACATAAAAGACAGACAAGTTCCCACAAGTGACAAAACGACAATTTGAAAAGCGAAACAACTTCAAAATGCTACCAAACGTATGATGAGTTTCTCATACCAGAGCCAATGCAACACGTCTTGCCTCAAGCAACAATAAAAGCTCGCCCTAAAGTTGAATCTAACATAATGAAATTTTCAGCAAGCCCAAAAGCTAGTGCCGATAACATTTCAAAGCAAAGAGGTGGGTTGGATTGTGTCCAAGGAGGTCACAGATATCCCAATAGGGAGATGAGCATAAAAGCAGACCGCCCTGCTCCTCAGGCAGAGGATGCGAGATGAGATGAATTCATCTTCGCCGCTGCCTATGCTGCTGATGCGCTGAGAAACATAATACCACTAGAAATACAACGGAACCGTTTAAGAGAAGAGCTTGAGTTGGAGATGAAAGATTTGTGATCATACAAAGTGTCTCCTCCACCAAACAGTCACCGCTGATTAGTTACCGGAATTCCTGCAACCCCCGAAACGGAGCTGAAGCTGACCAAACAATCAAAGAATCTCATACATCCCACACTTTTTCCACACAGACTGGAAAAATGCTAGTCTGTTAATCAGAAATACCTGTTTTTTAAATTACGAAACTGTATGCTTTGAAAATGTAAATGTATGAAAATGTATGCAAACAAAAAAAAATTCCTTTTAGGCATGCGTGATACAATCTGATCTGATTTCCAGTGAAACCAAAAGTGAACGGTGACTAAAACAAAACGCTGCTATATAATTAGTGGAGGGATGGTAAACTGCACCTCGTTTTTGACCGTATCCATTTAATGAAGACTAACAATATAAAAATTGTCTGAATCTAGTGTAAAATATGCCACAGTTGGCATTTAATCTGTAAATTCCACAGTAACAGAAAACGTATATTTTCTGATGAGAGGAAATCACAGGCTGCATTCACTTTGATAAACGAAAAATAAATGAAGATCTGTGCTGTGCCAAATCTGTCACTAAATGTTTATGTAAAAGAAATGAGAAGAAAAGAAAAATACTACAGCTTTGGATATCAAATCCAGAGGGTTCGCTTAGCACCTGATTAGTGGGATCCCAGCAAAACCATACTTCATTCAGTAATATTTCTAATGAATGAATATTTGTCTTCCTCCGTCCCCGTTTAAGCCTTTGCAGTGCAGCGTGCAGTAAATCCAGCTGGAAGTCATCGTTAATTCAACTTTCCATAAATCCCTGAGATACAGGGGGAAACTCGAGATGAGAAACACATGTGAGAAGAATGGAGACAGGCTCGCTAGTGGAACTGATAAAAGGAGGAAAGGAAAAGTTCAAGCCTTCCCAAATGTGATCCAAACCCCCACGCTGACCACATCTGTGCAGGATCAGGGGACGCGAGAGGGCAGAGGGCTGCTGACGTGACTGAACTGAGGCGGATGAGTTCAGTGACAGTGCCACTGCTAATCCTGATGGTATGATCACCACTAAAAGAATCTGACCTCAGGTCAGAAGTTCAGCGCTAATATGGATGATTTAACACAAATGCACTGATTATAATAGTTTAAGGAAGAAAAAGTAACCACTTCTCAAATTACAAGTTTAATCGCCAATATCTGAGGCTTTATCACTGTACAGTAGATGATCTGGTAAATGAAAAAAAGAAATGTAGCAGAGCTAGAAATGTAAGCAATATCATCTAAATCTCACTGGTTTTGAGAAGATGCATTGAAAGCATTGTACTTTTCTCTGGATTACAGTGTCAGTCAACTAAATAATTAAATGTAACTGTAAAAAAAAAAAAAAAAAAAAAAAAAAAAAACTCACATTTACAACTTCCAAGTCTTAATTTCATTCCAAAAGTACTTGTAATTAAGAGTACGTTGCATTTTAAAATGCCCATAATCAGATTACAGTTACTTTTTTTATGGGTTCTGTGATTACATATTCACATAACGGCAGAGAATTATTCATAATTTATTGATTCTCCCCTATTCTTCTCTTTTACGCCTTTAAATTTTCCTTTCTAAAACCCTACTGTCAAACCATTTAGCTCTGTCTATATTCACAAATGTCGTAACAAATTTTTTTTTTTTTTTTTGCAAGCCGTGCTTATGAATTTGACGGAAAATAGCATCTCTCTAGCCATTAGACCAAGTATGAAACAAATAATGATGTACGGACAAAAATAATTCAAATCTGAAAGTCATTGTGCAATGTCACTGATTTCGATATTTATTTTTCAAGAGTTTAAATAACTTTTATTTTACTTTTTTATGATTTAATTAATTATTAGCTTTTATCAACTTATATTATGCCCAGTTAAATGCATTTTTTTGATGCTGATTTTAAAAGAATATATTTCTTTTTTTTCCTTTACTTTTTTTTTATATCTATACGGTACGTTTGATGATAAATTTAAAACACGTTTGAAAAAAGTAATCTAAAAGTAATCTAAAAAGTAGTCAAAATACATTACCTAAAATGAGTAACCTAGATTATGTTACTACAATTTTCATTATGTAATCTGAAATCAGTAAAAGATTACAAATACATTTCTCATTTTTTTTTTTTTTTTTCTTTTTTTTATCTATATGGTACATCTGATAGTAAATTTAAAACAAGTTTGACAAAAAAAAAAAAACTAAAAGTAATCTAAAAAGTAGTCAGCATACATTACTTAAAATGAGTAACCTAGATTACGTTACTCAAATTTTTATGTAATCTGGAATCAGTAACAGATTACAATTTGTAAGTAATCTACCCATCTTTGTGCATGTATATATATATTTATTAAAGTGAAGAATGTCAAAATTATATTTATAAGGTAACAGAGCAAAATAGAATGATACATTGCCAGCCAACTAAATAAACATAAATGTAACTGTACATCCATAACTTCTGCATATCATATCATTTTAAGAGCACTTTAAGATTTAGATTTAAGATTCAATTTGTATATGCAGAATATATATTGCATATTCTTAAAGTAACAGAGCATATGTCCTTCAGATGTTTGTTCATATGAAATGTAATTTAGAACAGAATTTAGAACAGCTTTAGTGTAAAACTGTAAAAAAGAAAAGCATGAATTGACATTCCGATTAATCAACTAATAATTCCTCCACTATGAATGAAACATGAAAAAAAAGTCATGAAACATAGTGCATTTCAACACACTTCTGTGGCATCATGTGACAGTCAGATTAAACAACCACAAACCTTCATCCTGGCCACAATTTTCAACTTACCTGCTTGAAATCGGCCACAAAAGTTATAAGAGTCCCATCTCCCTGTTTAAACTCCACAGTGATGGAGTCTCTCTCACTGTCCGCCTCCAGAAGTTCATCTGTGATCTGTCCATCGGCCAAACGAACCCTCACCTTCAGCTCTGAAGCAAACCCGAGAGTTACTGACACCGTGAGCAGCCAAAGCCAAACAGTGAACCGAACTGAACCGGGCGAAATCCACCTCGCAAACATTCCAGATAATCCTAAAACTCAAAAAGCGAGCTCAGAAGGAGAATCCACTGGAATAACAGTCGCTGATGCGGTTCGACTCATTCCACAAGACTCTTCAGACAGACTCCGCTATCTCCTCCAAACATCACAGCGGCTCCACTTTCGCAACTTCATCCATATTTTTTGGAAGCTGGATATACAAAAGAATTCATAAAGTCCTTTAAAACGGGTCTGGAGACTTTTCACGTTTGGTAAATAAACATTTAGGAGAGCCGCGTCACGCACGGATCAATCTGGGGTTTGCACTCGTCTCGCGTCTCTCATTGAGGGAACTTTGATTCGTGAGCTCTCGCTGACTCGTGCTGCTCATGCCTCTGACGCTCGCCTTCATTCAGTACAGTGCGCTTCACGCTGACTTCAGTCTTAGTTTCTGTTTTTCTCCTCTGGAGTTTTTCCCCCCTCTCTCTCCTAGTATTGCGGATTCGTCACTTCCTTCATTATCCAAAGTGCAGCAGTCCAACGGCCTCCCAAAGTTTCGCAGGCAGCGCTCGGAAACTCTTAAAGGCATAGCGCCCTCTCAAATAACAGGCTGATTAAGACACAATTCCTCAGATACATTTCTAGCGCTAACCTCTGTATAATGTTACCTCTGAAAATATATTTGTGTGTAAATTTATTTTACATTGTTTTTGTTTTTTAATATAGGCCTACTATGTCAAAAAATGGGGAATCTTAAAAATCACCATCAAAGTTTCATGTTACTTTATCAGATTTTTTAAATAGTAGATTTGCAAGACAGCTAGATCATGCGGGGATATAATAAATGATATTGATTTTAAAATTCAGAATCAAAAAGTGATGTAGTGTTTACATCATATTTAAATATTACAAAAATGCAGATTATTTCAATATATGTGCATAATATGTGACCCTGGATCACAAAACCAGTCATTAGGGTCAATTTTTGGAAATTGAGATTTATATAATCTAAAACTATTTGAAAATCTGGAACCTGAGGGTGCAAAAATGTCAAAAAATTGAGAAAATCACCTGTAAAGTTGTCCAAATGAAGTTCTTAGCAATCCATATTACTAATCAAAAATTAAGCTTTGATATATTTACGTTAGGAAATTTGCAAAATATCTTTGTGGAACATGATCTTTACTTAATATCCTAATGATTTTTGGCATAAAAAAGAAAAATGTATAATTTTAAGCCATATAATGTATTCTTGGCTATTGCTACAAATATATCTGTGCTACTTATGACTGGTATTGTGGTCCAGGGTCACATATCGTTGTTTTTTAAAAGAACTAAAACATCTTTTCAGGATTCTTTGATTCTAGAAAGTCAAAAAGACCAATATTTATATGAAAGAGAAATACTTTGTAGCTTTCGAAATGTATTTACTGTTACTTTTGGTGAATTTAATTAATTGTTGCTGAATAAAAGTATTAATTTCTTTCAAAAAAAAATCTTTCTGACCCCAAACATTCAAACAAAAGTATATCAAATTATTTTAGATTATATTGTTACTGCTTATATATATATATATATATATATATATATATATATATATATATATATATATATATATATATATATATGTATATATAGTTTTATAATTTTGGGTACTTTTATGAGGATTTTTTTGTGGTCACATTAAAACTTACTTGTGTATTACATATGTTTTACCCTTTCCTCAGACATTGAATCTTAAAATATGAAAATCATCCTTAAAATAATAACTTTTTAAATTATGGAAATTATGGAATTTTTGGGATACTTAGGATAAACGGTAGTACTTTAATACTGTAAAGCCTGACATGTGAAAAAATAGTCAGAAAAATCTAATTTTTTTTTTTTTTTTCATATTTAACCTTTAGACAAAATATTTATATAAAAAATTGCAAGTGTCTTTTATGTATTGTATTATGCTTTATATATCATTTTTTAATGTCCGATATATGATCTAGTGAGCTCACAACCAAGGACGAAAAAAAAGCCCAAATTGAGCTGTAAAAAAAAATTGTGGTTTCAACTTAAAGTCATTTGTTACCCTGCTGCCTTAAAATTTTAAGTTTAGTCAACACAAATATCACTTAGCACAACATAACATTTAAAGTTGACTAAACTTATTTAAGTTGACTTAAAATTTTAAGTAACAAATATTTTAAGCTGACTCAACATTTTTACATAAAATACATAAATATCAGTTTTTTCAATAATATGTCTTATTGATGATATTTAAATGCTTAGTTTTATGATCCAAGCTCTGTAGTTTTCATTACAGGTCAAACATATAATATTTTTATATTTTTTACATTTTTCTAAAGAATTATGTGTGAAAAATCAAGCAATTAAGTCTCTTCAATCCAGTAAACATTCGTCTTGTAATTTAAAGGAGAAGTCCACTTCCAAAACAAAGATTCACAAATAATGTACTCACCCCCTTGTCATCCATGATATTCATGTCTTTTTTTCATTTTGCATTTTGGAAGTTTAAAATCGGGGCACCATATCGGTCCATTATATGAAGAAAAATCCTGAAAAGTTTTCCTCAAAAAACATAATTTCTTTATGACTGAAGAAAGAAAGACATGAACATCTTGGATGACAAGGGGGTGAGTAAATTATTTGTAAATTGTTGTTCTGGAAGTGGACTTCTCTTTTAAGCAGACTAAACATTTGGAACAGACCTGCTATGTCTTACGTCTACACAAGTCTGGTGAATTTTTATTTCATGCCAACTTTAATAACTTTCATTAGGATCTGAAATGGATCTCTTAACAATAGCTACTGGGATAATGATTTCCATACAACAGACCTGGAAATGTTTACAACGCTAGAAGTGGCATATTACACAGCGAATTGCCTCTTGAGGAGAAGATCCTCCAGCTGTGGCTCATCAGAGCTCTTATTTCCAGGTGATGCGTTTCTTGCTGGGTGGCCCAAGTATGTGACCTCCTCAGGGAGCACATCACTGCTGGGCACATGTGCTGGAGAGCTTCACTGGAGAAGAAAGCAAACAGACAGACTATGGGTTTGAGTAAACACTGTCAGCTGGGTCAGGACACTGGTCAATACAGGTGATAGATTAGAGTGAAGTTCAGGTAAACATGGCCTTTTGTGACTGGCTAAGCTAAAGCTTTTACAGCTTTGGAGGAGGTAAAAGAGAAGGCGAGGGCGGATCTTAGTCAATGACGTTTGACCAGCTGTTACTTCGCTTTGTTTTATAAGTTTGGATCATTTTGCACTAGTAGGCTACTGTATAATAGGCTACACATTGTCTATTTTACATGTAATGTAAAATGTATTTGTATTATCATGATATCAGAGTTCCCAGACATACTTTTTCTTTCTTGCTTTACATAGTTTCTCTGGAAATCATGCCGCGTCTACAGTCTTTTCAGGTTTTGTAGTACAAAGTGTCATTTGGCGTCCTGTTAAGGTTATAGTGTATATCTTATGTAAATCATTAACAAGGCATTCACTAATTTGCTATCACATGTATGCACACAAACACACCGCACCACTACACTGGAACAGGCTGTTGTTTTAAAGCTTTTCTGATCTTTTAAACTACTAAAGTGTGTGTGGAGCTACAGAAGTGTTCATCTTGAGTTGGACAAGAGTGGGCATTTGACACTTCCTGTTCTTTGAGTACATTGGCACCGCAAAGCATGGAATAATAATACGGAAAAACAGCACTAAAATGTGTCTCGTTCAACTTCTTGTTATCGTATACCAGTAAAATTGGTGGAAGTTTCTTTAGTATGATTCATCACATTAAAAGTGACTTACGTCATGTGCTTTCACATATGGTATGATGTGGCTATCAGCAAATGATGATATGAAGCCTGATTAATATCCTCTGATGTATTGTAATGTTTATCTGAAATGTTGACCTCTGTAAGGACATGTCGCCAGTGTGTGTAAATTATAACTTATAGATGAGGGGTTATATGGTCAGGTGTTTGCAAAAATGTATCTTTTATTTTAAGTAGATTTTAAATATTGAAATCCTTTAACTGTTGTTGAAACTGTTCTATTAGTCAAACAAGGTATTTTGTATTTTCTCATCCAGTGCTGGGGAGTAAAGAAAGGAACACTATTAAAAGAATAGTTATCCAGATGAAAGGTAAATGAAAGGTATTCCTGAAGTTGTTTCGAACCTGTATAGTTTCTTTCTTCTGTTAAACACAAAATAAGAAACAGTTGCTGGTAGCCATTGACTTTAACAGTATGGAAAAGTATGGAACTTTTTGGTTCTTCAAAATATTTTTGTGTTCAAGAGAAGAGACAAACTCATACAGGTTTGGAAAAACTTGAGGGTGAGTAAATGAGGACAGAATTTTTATTTCTGGGTGAACTATAGGTGCAAAACTTTACATTTGTGGAATTTTGCAAGGCAAAAAAGGTTGATTGTTTATTGTCAGTAGTATAGGGATGTATGAAGTACCTCTCATACAGAGGTCGCTTTCAAAACAAGCAGCTTTCTTTTGCGAATCCATGTGACTAACTTGAACCTGTTGTGAAATCTATGTTGGGAAACCTCACATGCGCTCACATGAAATTCACAGTTGTGTGGACTCCTGTTGAAACGACTGGATTTTGCCTGAACAAAATTCAACGAATAATGGTAAACGTGTCCAGACATTTAGGTGAAATTTCGCAAGCAGTTTCGCAAGTAGTTTGAATGTCAATAGTGTAGTGATGCATAAAGAACCATATATGGCTCTTTTCCACCAGAGGTCACATTAACCGAATATTGTAACTTTACACAGATTACACTGAGGGTGATCTATTGTAAATTGAAGCTGTAATTCCCACCCCTATCCAGGTGGTAGCGAGTGCGCTCCAGTGTAGCAACAGAGCACGGGATCCAGAACAAAAATGAAACTGTCACGAATTATTTACTGTGTTTGATTACGACCTGGTGAGTAGCCTACCCACCTTAGCTAAAGCGATCTCTCACTCCACATTAAAAAGCACCAAAATGGTATTTATTGCTTGAATTTCTTAATGAAATGGACAGAATTAGAAATCTGAGCACAGACCTCAGCCAATTGCAAAAGATTGTTCATTCATCAGATGAAAACAGCACAGACCAAAAGATCAGCTGGGATTTAAGAATCGATATTGGTTCATTAAAGTGAGAATCTATTAAAAGAGTTTTTAAACACTGTGATGTCGTTCTGTAAGTTAATGATTAAAAATGAAAATGTGAACAAAAGTAAAAGCAATTAAATGTGTTGTTACAATTAAAATATGTACATTAAAATGACTATAATAGATTATGACAGAATTTTTACGACCCTATCCATCAAAATGAAGGACAATGTTAAAGTCTAACGCAACCTCTGGTACGGTTCAGCATAGTACAGTACAGGATGTAATTATGTCCGTTTCCATTTCAAAATTTGCTTTTGTCTATTTCCTCTTATATAAGCCTCTTATGCTTTGTATTTTTATAATGGCTATTATTGTTTATTAAAACTGACATTTAACAAAAAGAGGCAGAGTTAATAATTGATTGATTGATTAATTTGTAGTGGCGGGAATTATTGATTTTAAAGAATCGTTTTGTTTAAAAACCATTCACAGATTTATATACCCAAAAGTCCCTGTGTGGCGTAAAGATATATTTAGCTAAATTCTGACATTTATCACTTTATTTCTAGTTGTATTAGTTGTATTGTATAGTGTACATTTTTTAATGCAAGTTTAAAGGGATGAAATGAAAAAAATTAAATTTACCCCATGATTTACTCACCCTCAAGCCATCCCAGGTGTATATGACTTTCTTTTTTTAGACAAATACAATCGGAGTTACATTAAAAAATTTCCTGGCTCTTTCAAGCTTCATAATGGCAGTGAATGGCTGTTGAGATTTTGAAGTCCAATAAAGTGTATCCATCCATCATAAAAAGTGCTCTAAAAAGAGTTACGGTTTATAAAGATTTAAATATGGATATCTTTCTTACACAAACACATCAATTTGATTCAGAAGGCCTTTAGTAACACCCCGAAGCTGTGTGCAGTACTTTTTATGATGGATGCACTTTATTAGAGTTCAAAATCTCAACACCCATTCACTACCATTATAAAGCTTCAAAGGAACCATGACACTTTTTATATATATTTCTAATTGTATTCATCTGAAAGAATAAAGCCACATACACCTAGAATGGCTTGAGGGTGAGTAAATCATAGGGTGATTTTCATTTTGGGCTGAACTATCAAGCGATAGTTAACAGTGTCTCCCTTATTGAATTTCTCATGCTTATGTGCCAGATAAATAATGCTTTGATAGAGAAATTCAGAAATATATTCTCAGTTTTTCAGAGGTTTACTCTGCTTATTATATGTAGCTTAAAACTTCAAAAACTGCAGTTTCAGAGTAGTTACCCAACACTGTCCCCATCTATACCAGTGTTATTGCATGCCAGGCGTTTGGTGTGTTCGATCATGAGTGTGTGGTTTGTTGTCTCAATACGCAGAGCAATGACAGAAATACGATGAGTAGGACAAGCACAGACGAGTCTAGCCACGGTTTTTGTTCCATTGCAATCATCATCTGTGCCATCTTAGGATCATCATTTCCTACTTCGTGCTTTCGACCCTATTCAAAGATTTACAACTCACACATGCACATGTATATAATAAGGGCGTGTGCAGGTGCAGCTCGTATAATGAGGTGACAAACAGCTAACCCTTCACATAAAGACAAATTGTATGTTTTCACACAGACTGTCTCTGAGTAGATACACTCTGTCTAATGAGCCTGTAAAGACTGAAGAGTCCGCAGGTGCATTCATTTAAACAGAATACCTCTAAACATTCCCCCTGAGGTGTTCCAATGACATAATAACTTAGCAAACAACATAAAAATAAACCATTGTGCTACTTATTTCCTTTTCTTTCAATGCAACAACAAAGAAATTTTTGTCTAACTTAAGAAAATGTCCTGAGAGTGTATTCTTACGTGATGATTGGCAAGAATGTTTGTGTGGTATTTGGGTTAAACTTGTGCTTGAGTCTAAAGATTTCTAATGCAGAATTCCTCTGCTGAAAGAATGTATTTCGCAGAGAGGATTTACACCACAAAGAAGATTTTGCACTGGTTCAGGATGGTTTAAGGTTAACAAGTGCCATACTGAGAGCAAACAGTGTCATAAGCTTTAATCACATTACTATATAAGGTTCAACAGTAATGATTTCTTCTTCTGGCACAGTCATGATAGTATCTAGTAGGTTTTCTACCTGCTAAACAAGTACATTCTCACCTGAAAACTCTTAAAACTACATTCCGTGACACAAAAACAGTATTACTTATAAATATATAATGGATTTGGGCAGCAGCCGTGACACTCACTGTGAGAAATGCTGTAAGCGGAGTGATACAAATAGTGAAACCATTGGAGTTCCGATATCACACATATCGCGCTCCTCTCAGCCGATCAGATTCGACGTCCAGAAAGAACTGTTGTGTGTGTGTATGCATATACAGTTGAAGTCAAAAGTTTACATACACCTTGCAGAATCTGCAAAATGTTAATTATTTTACCAAAATAAGAGGGATCCTACAAAATGCATGTTATTCTTTATTTAGTACTGACATGAATAAGATATTTCACATTAAGGACATTTACATATAGTCCACAAAAGAAAATAATAGTTGAATTTAAATTTAAACATAATGCTGCTCAAAAGTTTACATACACTTGATTCTTAATACTGTGTTGCCTGAATGATCCACACCTGTGTGTGTGTGTGTGTGTGTGTTTTTTTTTTTTTTTAAGTTGTTCATGAATCCCTTGTTTGTCCTGAACAGTTTAACTGCCCGCTGTTCTTCAAAAAAAATCCTTCAGGTCCCACAAATTCTGTGGTTTTTCAGCATTTTTGTGTATTTGAACCCTGTCCAACAATGACTCTATGATTTTGAGATCCATCTTTCCACACTCAGGACAACTGAGGGACTCATATGCAACTATTACAAAAGGTTCAAACACTCACTGAAGCTTTATAAAGAAACACAATGCAGTTGGAGCCGGAGGGTGAAAACTTTTGAACAGAATGAAGATGTGTACATTTTTATATCATATTTTTTCATTTAGTATTCCCCTTTAGAAGCTACAGAAGATGCTTACATTTTTCCCAGAAGACAAAATACGTTCAATTTACCCTGATCTTCAAATTCTAAAAGTATTCACCCCCTGGCTCTTAATGCATTGTGTTTCCTTCTGGAGCATCAGTGACGTTTTAAATTTTTGTAATAGTTGCATATGAGTCCCTCATTTGTCCTCAGTGTGAAGAAATGGATCTCAAAATCATACAGTCATTGTTGGAAAGGGTTCAAATACAGAAAAATGCTGAAAAAATTTGTGAGACCTGAAGAATTATTCTAAAGAACAGCAGGCAGTTTAACTTCAGGACAAACAAGGGACTCATGAACAAAAAACAAAAACACAGCTGTGGATCATTCAGGTAATAACACAGTATTAAGAATCAAGCGTATGTAAACTTTTGAACGGGTAATTTTTATAAATGTAACTCTTATTTTCTCTTGTGGACTATATGTAAACGTCTTTTATGTGAAATATCTTATTCAGGTCAGTACTAAAAAATAACATGTATTTTGTTTGATCCCTCTTATTTTGGTAAAATAATTAAACTTCTGGCATT